>NC_142260.1:12595500-12949500 GCF_052056855.1 Sturnus vulgaris
CAGGACCTCTGAGGCTGGAACAGACCCCAGAGATCATCAACCGAACACCAACTTGTGAACCAGAGCATGGCACTGAGTGATTCCATTCCATTCTATTCCATCCCATCCCATCCCATCCCATCCCATCCCATCCCATCCCATCCCATCCCATCCCATCCCATCCCATCCCATCCCATCCCATCCCATCCCATCCCATCCCATCCCATCCCATCCCATCCCATCCCATTCCATTCCATTCCATTCGATTCCAATGCCCAGTCACCCCTTCTGTGAGAAATTCCTCCTTATGTCCCACCTGAACCTCCCCTGGCACATCTTCAGGCTGTGTCTTCTCGTCCTGTTGTTGGTTGCCTGGGAGACAGTCTGACACTTTGGTTCTTAAAAAAAATAAGCAACAAAAGCTCCATGACAGAAAAATATAAGGTGAATTTCTTGGGGAACAGAATAAAATAACCTAGATCTTGCTTATTTCATTTATTTGAGACAAATCTTTCTCTCACATCCAGAAATCTACATCTAGAATGTTCATATTGCCTGGAAATGGTTGTTCTGGGTGTGAGGTTATGTTGTTTGAAAGTGTTAATTTTGCAGAAATTAGCTCTGTGAAAATGTAGATGCTTTGCAAGATGTGTATTGGGTAAATAATTAGTTTGACTTCCATTAAATTGGATGTTCAGCAAGAAGTTTAGGCAAGATTTCTGTCGGGGTGTCCAGGATGTGCCAAGTGAGGGTTTTTTTCTTGAGTATCGCCTAAGATGAGTCAAGATTCTTGATTTATAATGTGCGGAGTGCTAAAACTAAAACAGTCCAGGGCCGTCCTTACTTTGGGTGTTTGTGTGACGTTTGTTAGCTCAGAACAAGAAAGTTTCACTTTCTTTCATAGTTTTTTCCCCCCCTCATTAGAGGAATGTGTTCATATGCAAATGAGTATCTTTCAATTTCACCTACATTCTCGTATCAAAAGGCAGATGCACTATGGAGTATTGTATTTCCTTTTTTTTCTGTAGCTTACACCTACATTAATCCTCTTCTACAATACTATCTCCCTGAAATGTTTCTTAAAAACATCCTATTAGCAATGCTTTAAATTGTATTTGATCTCTCGCTAGAGGGCTATTAGAAAATTACAAGTTTAATTTTCCACAATTAAAATTTGTTGTCCTTACACAATCTGCTGCTCCTCTGTCAGGAATGATAACTTTAATACAGCAAGACACCTTGGAAATCCTGTTTATTGGAGTTGTTCTTCCTTCTTGAAATGCCTGTTCTGCTAAGCTCCTTCTCCAAGACAGTTAAGATGGAAATACTGGTTCTGCATCAGTCTTCAATAGAAGCCTTCTTTTGAATACTAGAAAGATCAAAACATTGTCAGAGTATCCAATTTTATCAAACTTCAAAGATCATATTGGTTTTATGACAGACTATTTTGACCACAGAGTAAGATTTGTATTAAATAAATTGATCCATTTTCAATTTAATTCAATTATTTTGTTTTGAAAAACTAAGAGGATTTTCTGTTTAACCTTTGTTCAGCAAATAAATTAATTCTTAAGTTAATATATTTTTCATTAATTTTAAAAAATATTAGTCAATTCATTCATTTATTCACTTATTCATTCCTTCATAAGGCAAAGTAAAAAAATCCTACTACCCGTAGCAGAATCTTCAGAAAAAAAGTCTAAAACATTGCTAGTATGTGTTACTTTTGAGATTATTTCTCTTTATTTTTTTCCAGTATGTCAAATTTGACTGTATAGTGTTCCTTTCTGGGGACTTCCATTTTAATTTTTTATAATTATCCATTTCTTCTTTGCTGCAGTGATATTGTATACAGGCATGTTATTTTTAGGAGATTTTGTCCTTAAATCAAATCTGATGCCTGTTCCCTTTATGACCCCTTTTTGAGATCTTTTTTCAGCAGCACCAGTCATTCTGCAGTCTGTTGTACATGTGCTGATATTTAGCAAAGAAATATGAGCAATGCCTCCTCTGAATGCCTAAAAGAGCCTTTCCTCAAAGTATATATTGATACATTAAAAAACTCTGACTAGATTCTCTATGTGAATTTAACTAGTTTCTCTGACTGAGATCTACATGTGTTCAATTTATTTACATTTTAAATACATTTTAAGTTGTAAAAAAATGCATCTTTGTTCAAATTTGTGAGAGGGTACTTTTTAGGGGGGAGGTATTCCATGTAATCAGAAAATTATAATTGGTCTTCTTCAACAGCATGCTATGAAATCTTACTGTTCTGAGAACAATGTTGTACTCCTTCAAAACTGAAGCATACAAAGCAGCTTTATTTCCTTCAGTGGAATTAATTAAGTTCTTAATTATACATGTGTTCAAGGACTTTGCAAGAATATGTGCAAATCATCCTGGCACCGTAGAATCTTGAATAAAGGTTTTTCTATTGTGTCAGTTCAGTCTGGTTTTCCTGTCTCCTGAACTTTTCTGTGACACCTGGCAAGGATTTCTTTATGAGAAAGTTAAGGAAGTCAGTGCACAAGCTGTGTCATGAGCAGTTCCTAAACCAGATTATAGTGATTCCTCAGATGATGCAATGAAGTGGAAACATCCCTAGTCCCAGGTGTGACATTTTTGGAGTGATGGAAGCCATAAGGGAGTCATCCAGGCCACCAAAGCCCCATTTCCACACGAGCCTTGTGCTGCCTTGTGCTGCACTGGCAGTGGCACAGGTAATTGAGCTTCACTGACACTTCCCTGCCAGACCCTTTTCATTGGCTTTTTGTACTTCATTCCTAAAGATGGTGTTTTTAACCTGAGATGAGTTGCCTGAAGCTGACTTTGTTGGCCAATTTAAGATAAAATATTTCAGCTATACCTGGGAGCAAATACTGGCATAAACCTGACTATTTTTTCTTAAAATAAGAGTCCTCCTGGACATTTTATTGACATCAGCTCCCTACTTAGGAACAAAGATTAAAAATTAATTATAAGGCTCTGAAATCCCTATTCAGCATTCTTTGACATGGGTCTTTGAAAGCAATTTTTTTGAGTAAGTCTGCACGGCACTGAAGTGCTACAGTAATAAAATTCAGGAGTTTTCTCTGAAACTGCAGTAATGGATTCTTACTTTGTTTAGAGGTAACAGTTCATTTTAATATAAATTAATTTTAATACAGTTAGTGCCATGAAAGAGTAGGAAGCTGCAAGCGACATCTAAAACAAAATTCTGTAAATTGAAGAATGATAATATTTAATATTTACACAATCTTGTAAAATAATTTTCTTGGCCAACCAGTATAAGGAGAGAGAGAGAGAGAGAGAGAGAGAGAGACATAATAGTGATGTGCATCTTTTTGTATGTTTAACAATTTTGCATAACTACTTTCTATGAGTAGTTTTCCAACATGGAATGCAGCTGATCAAATATAGTATCACAGACAGAAGCTTGTCTTCAGCTGAGACATGTATCTCCTTGGCAACTTTAACTCTCTAGTTGTCTTTCCTGGCATTTTTTGGTAAGTGAAGTACATTACTGAAGTCCATCCATGCCAAAAGCACAGAATTAGGAGGAAGGACTTTTCAGCAGTTTTTAACATTGTTGAAAAAACACAACTTGGTCTAGACAATGTAGTAGGTGATTGAGATATAACAGGAAAGTCCAGTGTAATAGTTATCTGCAACAATCACAGAAGAACTCATGTTGCAGTTCTTGGTGCAAATAAAGTACAACGAAAACTTAAGAAATAGTCAGACTGGGCTTCGTTGTCTATAACTTAATTATTTAGAGTTAAATTCTATGGTGGTAGCTCCTTATTTTTGCAATGGGCAATAGACAAAGATATTCAATATCTGTAATTTTGTTTCTGTCTGATCTGGGTTATCTCTGGGAAAAAGAACTTGCAAGAGTTGCAAAGTTCCAATTGGAAATGTATTGTGCACTCTGTGAAAGAAGGTATTGCACAAGCTAAGGAGGGGACAGAAGATGAGGACAAAAACCTTTTTTCTTGATCTTGACCTTGAGTAGTCTTTATTATAAGAACGAGGGAGTATATTCCTTTCTTTTCTGTTTTGGGGGGCTGGTCGTGGGGTTTTTTTTAAAGGGTAGAAAAATAAGAACATTTGCTGCTGACCTGAACAAATGTGTAAAAAGATTCCTTGTGCTGAGAGGTATTACAGATAAGTGTGGTTTGTGAAATGTCAGTGTGGGTGGACCTGAGATGATTGAAAGGAGGGATGTCATGAATTCTTTATAAAGATAAACTTGCCCCAAACTCCATAACATTTGTGAGAGTTGTTCATCGATGGTATGAATAATCTTTTGGATTGGTATCTCGACTATTGTAGCTCTGCAAACTGAGAGAGAAATGGATGCTCCATATCTCTTGGAGAGATATTTCTTTGTTAAACATTGGCATTGCTGTTGAGCTCTGAAGTTCTCTCATTCTTGCAGGTTTTTCTTGGTGTAGGGGAAAGAAGTTCTTGTTGAAATGCTTTTTAACTGAAATTGAGACATAATGAAATATTAAAAGTAGGGAAATGAAGGAATCTGCAGTCCTAAGAATATTGCCAGGAAAAGAAAGATTCTGTGCAAGAATCACCTCTCACTAAATAGACACAAGAAATGTGTGTTTTGTGCTTTCTAGCATCTTCAAAATGCTGCCCCATGTGACAGAGGTGAGTTGACTTCCATCTTTCTTGTGCTACACCTTCTGCTCACTGAAAGTTTCATATTTGGCAGCCTAATGGATGTGTATCTCTGGATTTCTACACAGCCCTGACAACCAACAAAGCATGCACTTTTATAAGCATTCTAGGAGAGAAACATGGGGAAATACTATTTCAGGAATGAGGATCCTGGTGGTTCTGGAATATGAAAATAAGCATGATGGAAAGATTCTGCCAAGGGTAGGGCTGGCAGCATTCTGAAAGTACAGCTGCAGGACTACAGCAGTGTTAGGAGTGTCCTTCCTCACACAGGAAAGAGGAAGACAATCCTAGTGCAGTTCACCAAGCTGAACCCTGACATGAGTTATTACCTGCTTTAACCTGGGATAGCTAACTGAAACAAACCAACACAGAAACAGGGAACAGTCTGAGAATTAAGAGTGAATGCTTTATAATAAACATATCTTAAAATAGGGTTCAAGAAAAAAACCAAGTTTTGCACATACAATATTCCAGACTGGGTTAAAAATGGTAGCTGGGAACAGTATCTGTGATAGTGAGTTAAGTTTCACTTATCATGATGTATTGCATATTTCTGTCAGCATCACTATGGAAATATGACTTTCAGAAGCAACCAAAAATACTTGCTCTTTTAGTGAGTAACAATTTAAAGCATAACTATATATGGGACAAAAGTCTCCTTAAAAAAAGTAAAACTCATATTACCTGTCCTAGGAGATGGTATATGTCAGAAAGGAGATCAGAGTTAACTTTGAATTCACTAGCTTTGGGATCAGTTAAGGACCTGAGTTAAAGCCATGTTTTTAAGTTACCAGAATGTTTTATTTGCAAAGATAGGGTATGCTAGTGTAAGGTATAATAGTGTGCATAAGGGATGTATGCTGAAGCATGATAGAGATCAGTGACTTCAGGAGCCAATAGAACAGATAAATGTTACTGTGGGTTTTGTCTAGGCCTCAGGGTCCAGCTTTTAGCACCAGTTGGCTGAGTCCTTCAGGTTTCTATAGAAACCTTTTGTATGAGACTTTAAATAGAGGCTCTGTGTGTACCATAAAAGTAAGAATTCTCTGGTGTCTTTGGTTACATGGTTCTTCCTTCACCCCAGAGTCAAGTCTGATAATATTGAGATTAGAGATACTCTGGAAGGAACAGTGCTATAGCAATAACAAATATCTGTATGATTTACATAATTTTGTGATCTTATGTTCTATATACAGAAACTGTCCAAAGCATATAATGCCCCCAAAAGTTTATATGCTTCATTCAATAATACATTAATATTAACTAATTTGTAATTTCTTTAGGAAAGGTAACTATTTCTTACAGTTCTGAATGCTCGTTAATTAATGTCTTCTATAAAAGATCAACGTTATTGGTAGAATTATGCTTAGAGAAAAATTCTTCATCTGGGAGATCAGACTCACAGTGAAGACAGACTTGTGTTTGTTATATGGAATAAGAGAATCATGGAATATGCTGAGTTGTAAGGGATCCACCAGGATCATCGAGTGCTGGCCCTGCACAGGACACCTCCTGGAATGACACCACGTGCCTGAGAGCATTGTCCAAACACTTCTTGAACTCAGGCAGTCCATGCCATCTTTGTCTTTAAAAAATAATTCTCTGTCTCTTCCAAGATGTATTTTGTATAGCAATTTGGTCAGAAGGATGTAACTGTACTAAACACAACCTTGCCAAAGAAGCTCATTCTATTAAAATCTAATTAAATCAAAATACTGAGCCATGGTTCTTTGATGCCAGACAGTTTTCTTTTTTATGTCTGTCCGTCCAAGTAAGTCCAGCCACCTCCAGATGAGCAAAATATTTTGTCTCAAAAATAGATAAATGTCTTCCTATAGTATTTTTCCTTAGTGAGACTTTTATCTTGGGATGTTTTTTGCGTGGATGGTTCTGTTTTCATGCAAAATGAGCTGAGGACACTTTTTTTCCCTTAACATGATAATTTTGCTAGAAAGTAAGTTCAATTAATGTTTTTCTTTCCCCAACAGGTACTTTGACGATTCACTTAAAATAATTTTTTTTTAAAAATGGAATTTCTATTTTCTGATTTCCACTTCACATTTCCACTGCTTTCTAGGAAAAAGAAGTCATCCAAACTTCTTTTGAGAAACAGAATAGCTAGAGACAGTGAAAAGTTATTATCTTCAGTTCATTAACTCACTACACCAGCTCTTGATGACAAAATTGCTGCCTTCTAGAAATTGGTTTTGAAAGGACTAGTTCTTTACCAATCAATAAAATCATCCTCTTTCTGCTATTTCCTGTGAAATATTGGGAATTTATTGTGAAATTATTGTTTTGGGGGTATGTTTCATTATTTTTCTGTGGTAAATTCTTTATCAATATGAGTGACAGGTAAAATGCACAATTATGATAGCAGGATTTAGATTTCATACAAATGTTATGCTATTAGCTGTCCTGTAAACTAAGCAGGCTCTCCATTCACTTTGGTATTCTTCCAGGAAATCCAATGTGTTCACACAGGCAGATGTTGCTGCATGGGAAGTCCTCAGTGGTGGAGATGAATGCAGATGTTGCACTTGGAGCTGGGTAAATTCATGTACTGCTGGTAGGTAAGACCCCATCTATGGAAAACTTTTTTGGACACTACAATTCTAGTATCAACTGAACTGGCCAAAACGGTAACATTTTAGATATGGACCTGCCAGTTATTTCCTACAACTCCATAAGTTATTTAAAGAACAGAATGGAATGGAATAGACTTCAGTAATTCCAGTTGGAAGGGACCTTCAACAGTCATGTGGTCCAATTGCAAGTAGTGGTGAGCAGGTAAATTTCTAGGGATTTCTGGATTAAATGTTAACTCTATGCTTCCATAAGAGTTGTAGCTGCAATAGAGGAAAAAAAATCATTAAAATCTGCTTAGTGGAAAAGCAGACTCAAAACAAAAATAGCTGCTGTCAGACAGCTTGGTAGCTATCTCAGCTGAGCTCTCTGGAGCAAATTTAGAACTACTTGTACACTAGAACTGCTTGTAAACTCTGATCGGTTAATAATAAGTATGCTACTTATAATATATATAAAGTATATAAATACATATATATTTTCTATCTGTCTATCTATCTATCTATCTATCTATCTATCATCTCTCTCTATATATAATATTATTATATAACTCATGATGATTTACAGATGCAAAATCACAATGACTCTACAGGTGAGAGACCTCCTACTGGAACCATTCCATAGACCATGGAATTATAGTTCATGATTCCATCGATAAAGTCTGTTTAAAATAAAAGCAATATAATGTTAATCCACTTAATGTTAATTCACTTAATAACCATGTGTATTAGAGAAATATTGTCATGTTCATCAAAGGAAAAAAAATTCTTTCATAGTCAGTTATTTAATTTTGGTGTTCGCAGAATTTCAGAATATGCTAAATTGGAAGGCCCCCATCAAGATTATTAAGTCCAACCCCTAGGCTGGTGCAGGACACCCCAAGAGTGACACCATGTGCCTGAGAGCATTGTCCAAACACTTCCTGAGCTCTGCCAGGCTTTGGTGCAGTGACCATTCCCTGGGGAGCTGTTCCAGTGCCCAAACACCCTTGGGGTAAATCAACTTTTCCTGATACCCAACCTAAACCTGTCCTGACACAACTTCATGCTCTTTCCTGGGGTCCTGTCACTGGGCACCAGAGAGCAGAAATCAGAGCCTGCCCCTCCTCTTCCCCTCCTGAGGATGTTGAAGACCACATTGAGGTGTGACCTCAGACTCCTTCAGGCTGAACAGAGCCAGTGCCCTCAGCTGATCCTCACACAGCTTCTCCTCAAGGCTTTCACCTTCCTCGTGGCCTCCTTTGGATGTTCTCTAATGGCCTCATGTCTTTTTTATATTGTGGCACCCAAAACTGCACATAGGACACGAAGTGAGGCCACCCAAGCTCAGAGCAGAGTGGGACAATCCCCTCCCTTGCCCAGCTGCTGATGCTGTCCCTGATGACCCCTGGGGTTTTTTTAAAAATCCTGTGAATTCCAGTATTTTGTAGTTGTGTATTGAAACAGTTAATAAAATACTACTAAACCACTAACATTTTCAAATACTAATTACTTGATCAGTCTTGTGCATGACTTGTTATGCTTCTCAGTCAAAGATCCATGAGGATGAATGTTTCAAACTTTGCTTAAGTCATTTAAAGACAAGATTGTATCCTGTTGAAATGCAGAGATACTGTAGATGAAACGTCCATCAGTGTCAAAGAAAGGGGCAAGTTAATTTAGATAGAGGTTCAACAATATGTTCTGAGACAGGACAGAGAAGTAATATCACTCTGTTGAATTACTCTACTTAATTTCTATGTCATCTTTTGTTCAAAATTATTTTCAGCTCTAAGATTTAGGTGTTTCTGTTGCTGTACAACTGTGCCTCTTTTTTCAGATGTATCTCAGTAAGATTTTTGCCTTAATGTGGTATTTGCCACATTTCTCACCCATCATTTGATAGATCTTTCTCTTGTTCTTTGTGTAAGTTGATCAGTGCTCAGGTAGAGGAATATGTGTGTACACTAGAAAATGTAAAATGCCTCAGCTCCAGCATTCACAGGCTCCTCCATGTGGGGTCCTTTCTTGGGGGCTGATTGCCTAGATGGGGGATGGATGTCCCAGATTTTAAAAAAAGACTTCACCACATTTCACAAAAAAACCCCAAGTAAACCATTCTGATTACAGCTCTGATAACTTCTTAGCTAGTGTAACAGTCACTTCCCAGAAAACTGATTTCCCTTTATTAAGTCCCATGTGGCATATTTTAGATGAATCTGCTGAACTAAGCTCAATGTTCAGAATAAAACCTTACCAGCAATAGTTGCTTTCTATTTAAGCTCCTTTGGTCTTGGTTAAGAAGGGATTTTTAAACTTTATATATTCTCCTTTTCAACAGTAGTGGAATGTTTGTCTCTAAATGTTCAGAATTTGTTTAAAAGATGCATACAGTGAGTGAAAATTTCTTTTTTACCTTCAGGTTACAACTTTGCAGTGACTGGAAAAAATGTCAAGCTTTGAAAGAGCATTTGCTGTGTCTGAAACAGGTGCTTTTGTCCATGAGAGAGAACTACCTGCAATTTGGATGAAAAAGGTCTAGAGCCCATCCCGTGCTAAGAATTTGTCTGTCATTCACATCTCCTAATTAGTAAGCATTATATTCCCAGTGAACTCTGAGTTATGAAGCAGTTCTCTGCAGAATTGGAGTACAGGATAAGAGAGCCAGGTAATTACAAGTTTTTCCAGACATGTCAAACACGAACCTGTCAGCAAGGGCTCCACAAATAAGAAATCTTAGGTCTTGAAGGAAATTTTTCATTACAGCTCTCTCTACATAGAGTCATATTCCAGGGTGTTTTCTGCATCTTTTATGACACAGATTAACTTTCTGCAGTCACTAGAGAGAGTAGATTGGATATGACTCAAATCATTACATATTCCTTCTAAAAATGGTGTTAATAGTTCATATAAGAATAATACAGACTGAAACTTTTAATTGAGTTGGCTTTGCAGTGCTAATGTTTTTTTGGGTTTTTTTTTAGCTATAATGGTCTATTTGCTACCTACTGACTTGGCATCTATTGAGATGATTCAGAATAATATTTTATTTATTGCTGATTGCCTAGTGGTTTGTAATACTGAGTAATTCATAGAAAGAATAATCTTATCACTGTGACCTTAATAACTTTGTCCACCAGGGAAAGAAGTACATTCAGGAAAGCAGTTATGGAACTAATTTTTCAGTAAATTGTTTTTTTACCTGCATCCTATTTGAATTTACTTTTTGAAAAAGGGAAATGAAATTTGTTTCAAATTTCTGTTTAAATTCTGTTATAAGCAGTACCCTTTATTAGCACTACTTTTGGGTTAGATGATTATTTTTCAAACTGGATGCAGAGATGGGCCCAGCACCAACGCTATGTAATACATGCCTGTATTGAAAGATTCATAATTCTAAACTCTGCAAAGAGCTGGAAATTGTATTATATTCCTCTTAGGCATTAGAAGGATTATTTTGCAAACATGCAGGTGTTACACATGCATGACCAGTGGCACATGTGATGATGCAATATAATAATGCGACAGTTTAGATTAAAAAGTAATGAAAATAAATAAAAGTTCAATTAATGAGATCTCAGACTACGTATTACTTTAAAATTGCATAACCAGGTGGCCTATAACAAGCCATGCTTTTAATCAAATTAATGAGTCTACAGTTCAGCATGACTCAGAATAGTCTTTCCCTACAGCACAACTTCCTAACAACCCTTCATGTATCATTCATTAAACTCAGACTAGTAACATTATGTAAAGCATAAGGATATACAGGACAAGAGATTTTGAAAATGTAACCATACACAGCTTTGGAAAAACCCAGCTTTATATCAAAACCTTTAAGAACAATTTCTTAGTATTGATACAAAAAATCAACTCCTTATCTTCACCCATTCTGTGAACATTGCATGTATCTTCAAGTTTCTTTTATGAAATACTGATCTTGTCACACAGTGACATATTCTTAATACTTGTTTGAAACACGAGAATTTTGAAAATATTATTGCACAACGTTATTATTTTTCTTTTTTTTTTAAACTAAGTTCAATATTGACACAAATTAACAAAACCGTCAGAAATCTGAGGCAGCATCTGCCCCAATAATAAAGCCTGAACTGAAACAGCAGTGATAGCACCATCAATATGAAGAAAGCTTCCCTGAAGGGTAATAATATCTGGAGAAAGAAGTAAATGATTTATGCTGAATTCAGATTTATTTAACTTTTTTATTGCCACCTCCTGCTTCTGATAAGAGTTTAATTACTGAAGTTACCATGAGTCCTATCACATGGTTAGACTTCCAAATACAAGGAAGTTACAGTAGTGCAGGCTCCTCAAAGGTGGAAGAGCTGAGTAGGTCTTTAAGCTTAAAGAGGTTGCAGAAATATCATCTGAATGCTGAAATAAATCTGTTTATTGTTGGTGCTTCTCCAGTAAACAGGCTGGTGTTTGATTTTGAATAACCAATATTTAATATAAAACTATCTTGGATCGAAGAAAGCAAACTAGCCTTGGATCCAGATCCATTTTTAAATCATTAAGTGAGGCACTATCAGTTTCACGTATTTGGTTTTTGCAACCCTTGTTTTATTTACCAATCTAAATAGCTGCTTCTCTTCAAAGCTGGCAGGACAACATAGAGCAATGGCTTTGAAAGCATCACCATGCTACAGGTGCCTCAGCAAGATGAAAACTTCATTTTCCCACAGGAACCTCAGCAAGCTGGAGTTTGAGTTTGTATCTGGCACTGGATGAGTTTCCTCCACGAGGCGTCCGTGGGAATGGTAACCAACATTTCCAACCTTGCAACATTATTCCCCAAAGTGCTGCCTGACTCATGTTCATTTGAAAGAGTTTTCAGCTCTGGAGAAAATTACAGAATGTAGACTATTGTAAAGGACTCTGATAACAGTGTCAGTGTACAGCCAAAGACAATTATCTTATGGAATATTACAGAAATTTCCCGTTTTCTGTACAGGAAGACTGAAAAATGTGTATGTGATATTTACACAGGCCTGTAACATGCCATGGTCTCCAGAAATCTTCAGGTATGAAAAAAAATTAATGAAACTTTATTATATAATTCTCATGGCACAATTTACAAGATAAGTAGATTTTTAAGGTGGTATAAATAATGTGTTCCTCTTATTCATCCTCTGCAAGCACGAAATGTGCTCTGATTTTTAATAGCATTGCAGTGGTATTAAAATGATACTTTTAATGTTTTGTTGTGTCTGCATTTTTTTTTTAACTAGTGAAAATTTATGTTATTTAAATTTGTAAGTAACACTAGTTTAAATTTGAAGAAAAAGAATATTCCTTAAATGTGAATGGAATGGTCTTCACATGGACAAAACTGTCAGCTTGTAATTCTTAGTGGTTTTGTGTTGCTTAACTTTTTGCTCTGACAGAATACTCTCATTATATATGTGTTTTAAACTTCAGATTAGAAGTGTAAGAGTCTAGTTCCTGAATTTCATTTCCAGCTTTTATACCACATAAAGGAAAATGCATTTGTTTGTTTTTAAAAAATAATAATAAAAAGAAAAGTTTTTTTCCTTTTCAGCAGTACTTGTCTGTTAAAGGTTTTGTCATTTTAAACCCAAGTTAACTGAATTAATGAGCTACACAATATTAGACTTTGAATTCTGAATGCATATGTTAAATAATTTTTTACTTTCCTAGTAAGTTAAGAGATACCTTCATTAATATGGAAATTTCTGAGAATTGGATCTCCCCTTTTCTATGGCAAGGAAGAAAAATGCTCTGAAATTTTCAGTCTTTTTAAATTTTTTTCTGTTTCTGAATGAAGGAGAGTTTGTGATTGTAAGCTTCACACCATTGTGCTGCTATGTTGTGGTGTTGTGGGTTCATTTCTCTTTTTTTACTTTTTTTAAATAGTATAACTTACATTATGTTCCTCTATTTCTTATTATCAATAATCTTTTCTGAATGGAACTTCATCATCATTCAAGTGCCACTAAAATAAAGGTTAGATTCTCTGTACATAAAAAAAAAAAAGGAAAAGCTTTTATAAATTACTTTATTGTTTCACAGGCCTTGGAGAGTGCTGTTGTGGATGGCAATGAGTGTGACTCATCTGGCTATAGAGCTGGAAGTGTAATATTAAAGAAAATAAATAACAAGACTGAAAAGAGCATTAAATGAGGAAATGAGGCATGGATGCATGAGACAGAGGTTAGTCCACTGCATGGAAGCAGAGACCACCTAATTACTTGGGGAACAACTCAGGGAGGAGAGTGCAGGATCATGAATGCTCCAAAGCACACGAGGATGTGTTTGGCTTCTCCAGTGCAGTAACTTTCCCCCCAGCCTTCCTCCCTTCCTGCCATTCTGCAGCTGTGGAGGAAGAGCTTGGAAATTCCAGTCTTGAAAGGAAATGCATGAGGATTGTTGGAGAAGAGATTTATACAATCTTTTTTATTATTGATTTTACTGCTTATATATATGTGTTATTATAAGGAGGGTTTTGCATTGCTCATAAACAGCTCATCATGCTCAGTGTCAAAAAGCAGGGGGGTTTTACTACTAAAAAAAGGAAAAAACTGCCCAAAACATGCCCTTAGTTTAAGATTTTACTATGGAAATCTTTAACAAACTACAGCTGGGAGCTACAATGTGAATTTTATTGCATGAAAATCTGATCTGAGAGTCACTAATGCCGATAGGGCAGTGCCCACTGTCACTCACTTTAGCAGGAAAGGCATCACTATTTGTATTTTAACCCCAAAACTGTGCAATACTTTTGAGGAGTCCTTGCTCTTACCATGCTCTTTTGTTTTCTCTTCTCCCCCTAGAACTTTTATTCTGTTATAGGAGAGGAGAATAATCCTTCCTGCTCTACAAAGGCACATTCAGTGCACAAACTTGCTTTTTATTTTTTTATCAGTTGACTATTGACTGTGGACAAAAATACTTTTCCTATATCACTCAAATGGGTTTATGCCATTAGGTTAAGGACCACCAACACTGCCACCCTATTTTATGCAGAAATTGCTTGGAAGGTCTGAATGTATTAAACTCTACCTCCAGTAAGTTTATTTTAGTTAAAAAAAACCAAGGTATTTGGGCATTCTGTTGATGTGTAGTTGTACTTGTATTGATGAAAGCATTGACCTGTAAGAGGTGTTACAGAAAGAAGACTTAAATGAGTGGTGTTCAGCTCTTACCTGAAACTGCTTAATAATCTTCATGCAAAACCTTGTGAACCTTTGTGTCTGCAGAAGACAGAGACTGAGAAGGGTGAGCTCATGAACATTTTGCTGTTTGAGTAAACAGTTTTTACTCATGCAACCATATGAAATCTTTTGCAGTTCTTCATTTTTTGAGACTGTGAAATAGTTATCAGCAAAGCCTGCTGGGAAAACCAAGAATAAAAACTACATGATAATTTAATTGATTGAACATATTAATGTATTAGATATTTTTTTAATTGAATCTAATTATTTCTCATCAAAAGGAATTAGAGGGAGAGATTTTCATTCCACAAATTGCACTTTAGATTTTGAAATAAGCAGGAATAATATGTCTAAGTCTTTGTTATCGAAATATTATATCTCTGATTTTTTTTTTAAAGATGAGCTATGTGGAGAATAATGCATTTTCCAAAGCTCCTTCATACGAGCTACTGGAGTATAACTAAATCTGGAGGTTTGACAGATAAAAAGACTAATGTCTTATAGTGTTTGTTATTTGTCTTATAAATGATGGATAATTTCCTATATGTGTAAATATAAATAAAACAAAATAATGGTTTGATTCTATCCTTTTTAAAGGAAGTGGACCATTTCTAAAGAACTAAATAAATCAACAATATTTATCAAGAACTGTAAGTTGGAAAGAAAATTTAGCGACATCAAAGGAAAATATGTTTAATGTTGATAGTGGTTTAAGAAAAAATTTTGTTCATAAAGAAGTGGCACATTTACAGTAAAGATTTGGATATTCCCAGGGGGAATAAAAAAAATGACTTTCTATTTAGTTTAGATCATCTGGGGCTTGGATAGAGCAAGAATGTGGTGGCTGTCATTTTAGATATGTCCAGTGCTCAAACTCAGGTAGTATGTGAATGCAGAAATACAGAAGTTTTTGCAGCCACAGATGCAGAGGATGATTCAAGTTTTGGGCTTCCTACTGCATTTTATGGTGACTGGTGGCAGTTCTACCAGCTCAAGAAACATTATTGTGTATATTACATTATATTACAGTATGTACACGTATGTATCTCTATTATTGGATAGGGATATTCCATGGTTTAAGCCAAGCACTCGTATTAAGGAGGATTCTTCCCTGTTCTGGCATATTCACTTCTCTCCCATGAGCATTTTCCATCATCTTGCACTTCCATGTGGGAATTTATTGCATGCTGGGAAGGAAGAACTGATGTAGTGCAGTGTATGTACTATAAATCCTTTTAATACATGATGCAAATATACAAGTTTTTTTCTACTTTTTTTTGACTCCCACTGAGGTGCTGGCATCAAACTACAGAGGCCGACAGGTAATGTGCTGTTCATCTTCAGCAAAAGACTGACAGTCTCATCCAGATTTAGGAGTACTGATTTGACCAATTACAAAAGTTATAGAAAGAACTCGAAAGACTATTATAACAAGGAAAAATTTTTTAAAAAGATAAAAAATAATAGATCTGACATGTCTTTACACTTAAGAAAATGAAGAATTGATAGCCATTCTAAAAAACCAGAACTGTCAGCTTTGAAAGGCAATATGAAATTTCACTGGGCTATTTCTTAAAAACTTCTTTGCTTATAAAGCACCAGTCCCTGCTAAACCACCATCATACACAATCAGTAAAATCAGAGATGAAAAATTTTCTGTGTTTTTATGTTCTTTACCTGCTGTTTTTCCCTTTACTCTTTTCTCCCTGAGCTACACAACAGACAGCAAAGACCTTCTGACCACCCTCGATTTGATCTCTCTTCTCAGAAAAGTGTGATTCAGCAGCAGTAAATGTTACTTTTTCCCCTTTTTTAGAAACATCAGTTACACTAAACTCAAATGCATTGTCTTTTTTGTAAAAAAGACATAACCTATTATGGATTTGACCTGAATATTTTCATTTCTAGAAGGATATCTGTCTATTATAATGGTAGGTCCTGACATTTGCTTGTAACAATGTTCATTCTAGAAGTCTTCTCCCTCAGCAAGCAAAATTCACCAAATACAGGAAATGTCCTTTCTTGTCTTTAGTAAGAAAAAAAGGGTGTCCTATTAGTTATTTAAAAAAAAACTGACTGAAATTTGTGTGCTCAAATCAAAACTGATCCAAATATTGACACTTGAGAGCTGCAGTTAGATTCTTCCAACAAAAGATGGCACTGCTCAATTTTCTTCAAAACTAATTCATTGAAATTAAATACCCCTAAAAAAGTTCCCTTGTCTTTGTCTAGATTCTGCACACTTAGATCAGTATTTGTTATTACTGATGAAGTAATAAATTGGCCTCAGATATTTCTAAAAATATGTATTTTTCCACAAGAAGTCCCAAGTGGAAAAAAGCTAAGTGCCAATAATCCACAAAATACTCTTGCAACTTCAATTTGCAAGTTCAATTTGGAGTCAAAAATTATTTTATGGAAGCAGTTTTTCTACAAGCAGGAAATGAAAGGAAAATAGTTTCCAAGATTGTCTCAGATCTATCTTTTGTATGCAAAATACATTAATAATTTAGATATTAATTTATATGCCTATTGATTAAAATATACCTTTTGCCTGAAAGTTTCTGCTCACATTACAACTGTACCCAAAAGCAGAGATTTTACATGAATTTGAACTTCTCCAATGCCTTGTATAAAATTAGACAGCTCTGTACTTTAGAGCTTTGCTAAATTTAGGTATCAGAAATAATGCAATGATTATCATAAATTAAAAATTAGGAAGACAAGAAGAAACACATGGAATTTATTTAGGGTAAAAAACAATATAGTCCCCACAGATAAATTGTAAAACAAATTTGTTACAGGTCTGTCATACCTGTTACCATGACAAATATGTAAAAAGCAAACAAAAGCCAAATCCAAAATGTTAAGAATCATTGTAATAATAATACACAAATTTCAGAAAATAATCCAATTAATTCAGGGGAAAAAACTTGAAATACCTCAGCATAATATCAAAATACATAAAATCATGCATGTTTTTGTTGTTGTCTTCTTTCAATACAATCTGAAGTGTCAAAGATATAAAGAGAACAGAAATTTCTGAATGTACCCAGAGTGCTCTGTATTAAGTGACACCAAAGAGGTTCTGAAGGATTTGGACAAAGAGTAAAATTTTCTTCTTGTTTTTCTGTTTTGTTTTGTTTTTGTTTGTTTGTTTGTTTGTTTGTTTGTTTATTTTATTTTTAATCAGTTGTGGGGAAATTTCTCTATTTCAGAAGCTGCATTTCACATATTTTTCAGTCGTTTATCTAGGTTTATTTTCTAAAATTACTATGATGCTGTGCTTTGAGAAACACTCTGCCTGCTCTTTTTCAATCCTTTCCATGCTTCCCTCAAAAGAAAAGGATATTTTTATTAATTATTATTTTGCTATTATTTTTTAGAAATAAAATTGCTAAGTGAGAGATTCTATATTTCCTAAAAAGCTTCTTCAGCATGACAGAATGGTCTTTTATAAAGAGTCAGATTTTGTTCCAACCATGAGAAATTATTAAGAGCACAGTAACCCCCCCCAAAAAAATGCCCCCCAGTTCTGCTGGGTATTGCTTTGAGTGGGACCAGCAACAATAGCTGGGAAACCTAAATTAAAAAAACAAACAAAAAAAGAAACATGAGAAAACTGTGATCTCTAATTCAAACAAGATTGTGGAAATTTATGGTAATGGCTTTATAGCGATTCAAACAATGAAACAATTCAATTTGAGAAGGGCAATAATGAATTTTTTATTGGCAGAGGAGTCCCTAGCTCTTATATGTAGCTCACTAGGTCAGTCTTAGCAGCAAATAGGACAATGATGCATTGATAGAAACTCATCATTATCCTCATTGGGTGGAAAGAAAACGGTGTTTTTAAAGGTCTAGGCCCATTTTCACAGCAAGAAATCACCTTACCTCATTAAAAATACATTAGCATTTTGTTTATCTGCTCAGGAAGAAGGGATTTAATGAGATTCATCTTAAATTACTGTTTTGAGAGAAACAGCATATTAGATAGTACACACATATTTCAGTATATATGCAGTAAATTTCAAAAAAAGCTTCAACCAAAGGAAAAAAAACACATAATACATTAAAATTAAGATGCAGAAATCACTTCCTTGTGGTTTTTTATTCCCCACTGTGCATGTAGAACTTGTTCTAATATGCCAGTCTTGGAGCTGGGAATTTTTCCAAACGTATACACTTAAATAAATTTGACTTTTTTTGCCCCATATCTTTTGGCTTGTCTGAAGCTCCACGGTGAATTACACAATAACTTTCTCCCAGTCCTGTCTCTGAGCTCTGCCTGCATCACTGAAGGGCTTTTCTCTCTTCAAACGCTCTGGTTGTGTTCATTAGGGCTGGGAATGGAAAGTGTCAGCTCTCCCCAGGGAGCTGCAGGAAGGATTCTTCCCAAGGAATTGGAGTTTCTGCTCCCTCCTCGCTCATGGAGAACTCTGCTGGCTCCTGTCCCTGCCAAGTCTTCCCCAGAAGTGACCAAACAGGGGCTCGAGTCAGGAAATTCCTATCATTTCATCATGTTTGAGGTGCTGAAAACGTTCAATTTACTGCTAAAGTTCTTTTGGAAGAAAACCCAAAGTAATACAGAGTTACAGAAGAGAGCATGAGGAAGAGATTGAATGTGATGATCAAGATTAATGCAAAGCTTTGACAAGAGGTCAATCCTGTACTGAGTGTGAATAGCTGTAAACTGGATTGCAAGCTTTCCCACAATGACTTAAAAATGCATTTGGTTCTTTATAGGAGGGATGTGATTTTTTTTGGTGTGCTGCTCTTTCATGATTCTGCATCAGCAAGTGAAATGGTAGAGAAATTTTATGAGGGTCATGGTTTGCAGATGTCTTCTCAAAAGTTTACATTCTTTCATAAATAGCATCACAAAAATATGCCATTAAAGAAGCCAAAATTTCACATAAGACATCTTTTTTTTAAATATGCTAATTTAGATATACTGGAAATAAAAAACTACTCTTAAATTTTTATTCATGAAGTGACCATTTTTAACACAATGTGGAAATCATGAAGGTATTTCAGGTAAAAGTTTCTTTTATTTCACACAATCCAGAAAAATAACATGAATTAGATTTTGCAAAAATTTTTGAGACCACCTTAATTTCAAAATATCCAATCACCAATGAAGTTACCTCACCATATACCTAAAACTGTAATTCTGTGTTCCTTAAGATGTCAGCAAAATCCATATGCTGAAGGGAGAAGCACAATCAAATGTAATAGAAAGCAGATTGGAGAGTATAGTATCGCTGTTTTGCAGCCAAATTCCTTAAATAAAGTATGATCTCCTATCTTCAGCCTCAGTCACATGCTGTGGTGCTGTTTACAGAACCGAGTGTAGATAATTAACAATGTTGAAGAAGTGATAGAAACTCTCATTTGGGCAGTTCAAAGACTGCTGCTGCTTGTCACAAGATTCACAACTAAACCAAAAATTACAGACTTGAACATGAGCTATACCTTCCTTTATGCCAAAATAGCATCAAGCACGGGGTCAGAATAGGAAAAAAGATAATTATTCTTAAGAAACGCTGAGCACTGTGTTCTTCCAATAAAACATTTTCCTCTGAGAAGGATCTATCACAAATATTTGTTAAATTAGTAGAGGAAAAGTCATTTTAGTTCTTATCCCATCTACTGCTGCCCCTTACATTCAGGAGCAGTGCCTCTTTATACTTGGCTGGCCAGAAGCACCTCCTCTTCCTCACACCATATGTTTTGGCTTGAATACAATAGTTTTTTATTTTAACAGGAAAGATCTTGGTACAGTCTGCCCTGCCCCTGATGCTTCCTGACTCTGGAATAAATTTCTATTTGTTTTCCTCTGCCCTGTCTTCCAGCCCTGTTAAATTCAAACTTTACCCACATTATTTAGCTATTTAGGGCAAATTTGGTAAAGGCCTTACCTGTCTAGGACATAAGTGAGAGTTTAGATGCCCATGTCTAAACTCATTGCTGATGTGCTGATAAAAACTGCAGGAAGTCCTTAAACTCCTAAGGATCAAAGATCACAAGATGTCCATTGTATCCCAGCAAATCAGGAAGGAAATCAAGTCTGAGTGTGCTGTGTATTGCTGTCTGTGTATGCATTTTGCATACACTTAGAGTCATTGGAAAAAATATGAAAGCAAGGATAAAAATCCAAGACTCCCACTATCAGGGGTATGACCTAACCACTAGCTATTGTAACATTGTTAAATAAATGAGTAAAATTCACGCCCTCTCTCTGACACTTGAAAATTGAAAGCACTTGACTACACCAGAAAATGTAGGGTTTGGGCCATAATTAAATCTAGTAAGTACCAGAAGGTTTTCCTAATTCAAGGAAAAAACAGTAATTTGATTTGCACAATATGAGATATTCTAACTGTGTTCTATAAGAATATTTGACTTGTAGAATAGGAAGAATACAGTAGGAATTCTCTATTCCTACTAGAAACAGTATAAAGGAATATTAGAAAATTTCTGAGGCAAAAGGTGTTCCTCGTCTTTTCAACTTATATAATGAAAACAAAATTTACCTGGCTTGTTAAAAATCAAAGTCAACTCTGTTTAGTTTAGATATCAGTATCTTATAAAGGCTTTTTATCACTAGAAGCTTCCTGAGCACTTAAAAATATTCATTTATAGAGCATAGAATGTTCTTTCAAGTTTAGGTTAATTTAATGGAGCTTGGAGTTCCTTTGATGAAACAATTATAATTGCTTCAGTATTTATTTAAAACATCATTCTTGGACACA
Source organism: Sturnus vulgaris (assembly GCF_052056855.1). Taxonomy (NCBI): domain Eukaryota; kingdom Metazoa; phylum Chordata; class Aves; order Passeriformes; family Sturnidae; genus Sturnus; species Sturnus vulgaris. The sequence continues at coordinate 12,616,696 of NC_142260.1, forward strand.
AACCAGAAATATTAATAGTATAATACTATTAGAATTGGATTTAAAAAATAGTCTTCTTCTACACTTTAAAATTTTTAAAATAAATTCTATCAAAAGGAATATAGAAGTACAGTATTTAGAATGCAAAATGCAAAAAAAGTTCAATTTCTAGTGTTCACTTCTAACAGGTGATTAGGAGTCCATCTCTATTTCTGTTAAATGCTATTTCCACATGGTAAATTCATAACTTTTTCTTGTAAAATAAGACAAATTTAGGAGTTTGGAAGCCTCAAAAAATTATGTGATTCTGATTTCTATGTGGTCAAAAATAATTGCAACTTTAATTTTTACATTTTCTAAAGATTTACATCACTATAATTAAAAATGCGTTATAATTTTCAAATATTTTAAAATCTGTCTGCATTTATTTAGTTCTATGTTATGACTTCTCTTATATTCCTGAATTTAGAGTGTTGGCTTCTATTATCTGAATAGAAGGCCTTGAAAAAAAAGGATAGATAGATAGATTGATAGATAGATAGATAGATAGATAGATAGATAGATAGATAGATAGATAGAGGGTGAGAGATGAGATACATATATAAAGGAGATACATAGGAAAGGGCTAGAAAGTTTATAAAATATATTAAGTTCATATGTTGGGGTTTCACAAAATTATTCTTGTCGTTTTGAAGACATTTGAAGCCTGGCTGTGACTTTCAGGCTGTATGAATGTAAAGAATTCATTGGAAAGCCAAGAAATATCAAAAGCTCTATTTGTTATTTCTGCTTTGACAGTACCATTCTTCCTATCATTATGGCTATAAAACTGCCTCTTTCCCTAGTGTAAAAAAAAATTAAGGTTTTATCATTCCAGCATAACCTGAAAATGAATGACATGTTATGTAGATTGTCTCCTACCCAATCTGCCATTTTTAGGTAAAAGGAATTGGATGGTCCTTCTTTCAGGTTTTAATGTGTAGGGATGTCATCATGTCAAAGGTACTGTCTTAAATGCATGTTTTTTTTTTTTTAACTTGAATTCTTTGATTCTCTGACCAGATGACTTGAAATAACCTTTTTCTTCTCTTTTTTACACTTCACTCATCATATGGAAAACATACAGTGCAGGGGTTTTTTCATGTTGCCTCTCATTTAACTGGCACCTGTTTCTAATTTCAGTAGTGGGGATAATAAACTGCTAAAAAAACTTAAGCAGATGTGAATTTCATTTTCAAGGTGAAAAGGCAAACCTGGTCCAGACATGCAATAAAATTCCAAGTGTGGCAATGGCTGTTCTTTTCTTTCTGGTCTGTCTGATCTTTGGAAGGGACATTTTGCAGTGGATTTTGTACATTCTCTTACAAACCCCTTCAAAGTACACATTTTTGAAGACTAATTTTTTCAAATCCATATTAAGATGATTCTTTGTATAAGGATAGGTAATGAATAAAATTCAAGAAAACACTTTAGTTTATGACATAAAAGGGATATTTGGACTTTTTTGTGTGTGTGACCACAGTGAAATAACTAAAGAGGAATAAAAATTCCATGCATTTGAAGACAAAGAATTAAATACCATGTTCAATAATGCACATTTCATCTAATAAACTTAAAAGTCCTGTTTGTAAAGAAAATCAGGCCAAGTAGTTTAGTGAGGTTTCAATTTTATGATTGTGTCCTTAGGGTTGTCCTATGGATGCTCTGGGAATTAAAACAACTGTCCAATAACTATCTGATCTAGACTCAGTTGCAAATCGTGTCTTTTCCATAGACTTCCCATGACTGAAAAATCTCAGACAAACCTTTCTATCTAGTTTGGAACTCTACATCTAAAAATAAAAAAAAAATATTTTTTGGCATATCTGGTTTTGGGTCATTTTTTTGCAGTGCCATACTCATCAGAGACCACACTAGGAATATTTTGTACTGGGATGGTGGCAAATTTCTGTCTGGGTGATTTGTCTTTAATGGTAGGACACATTTCCATATATTTTGGGATAAATAACATGAAAGCATGTGTTTAATGTTTGTTTGCCTCCCTTATCATCCACAGCTTCAAGAAAAAAATTCCAAGAGAAACCAGCTGGAAAATATGGAGTTACTCAGCTTCATAATTCCACATTCTACCATTTTTCTTGTTCTCCTGTCTACCTTGCCATTATTCATCTGCACACACATCAAAATGCTGAAGGGTCCTCACTGTACAGATTTTCTTTCTGCCTTTAAGCATTATGCTGGCTCACATCTCCAATGCTGGCAAAATCACTCAGTAGGATTAAGAATTCTCAATGGGTGAAACTCCTTTTCATGAACAAAATACAAATGCCAGTGTAGGAATTCTGCCTATCTCAAGATGAGTTGTACTCAAACTCATGATTTAAAGCAAAAGAAGTGCCTTTTTATAATTCATAAGGGTTTTTTTTCAAAGTATATTCTTATTTCACAAACAGTCTAATTCTGATTTCGGTTTTCTCTTCTGGGGCACGAGAGTGGGCATATAACCCTAAAGATGAGCACTTGCTTCAGATGAAAACTGGGACCAAGCCTGTACCTGTGTGCAGTTCCCTGTGTGCAGGGCTTGAAGGATTGCAGCTTTGGCTAATGAGGAACGTGGCTGATCCCATGGTGGGATACAGCATGTAGTGGTGAGCAGCCCCATTTTCTGTCAGTGAACAATTCCAGGAGACAAAATCATGTGGAACTAGGTGAAAACAGAAACTAACTCACTCTGGACTTTCTTGCCTGCTTTGTTTCATGGAGGTGATTAATGGCATTTAATGATAGTTTTGTGAACCACAGTGAAATACCTCTGGGCACGCTGCCAGGGTAAAGGTGGTGTGTGAGTTGAATAAAATGCTCTGGTGGTTTAAAACCCAGCTGGAAAATTACACCCCACTCAAGCTGCTCCCTTCACCCCCTCCCCTTCTGATAATGAAGGAACAATAAGGAGAGATCATAAATCGGAATAACAATTTACTAAATCACAAAACCCACAGCACTACCCATAGCAAAAAGCACACAAAAGAGAGAGGGCATTCACCATGGAAAACCAAATAATATATAATTATTTTTTATTACCAGAAATAGGGGTGGTGTCCAGACTAAAGGCAAGAGTGTGAGGTGAACCCTTGTGGCCTGATACTTCTTCCCCCAAATCTGGAAAACAGCAAAGAACGAGGAAACAACAACAACAACAACAACAACAACAACAACAACAACAACAACAACAACAACAACAACAACAACCCCTTTGGGGCGGGCTGGCTTTGGGCACCTTGGCTCCTCTCCCATTTCTGCTTCTGGCCTTTTCCTCCCAAAACCAAGCCCCCACTGATGACGTGGATGGTTTGGAATGAAACAGTGCTAGAAACTCCACATCTCTTTTTCTCTGCTCCCGGAACAATTGCCCCATGAAAAATTGAGTTAACTCTTTTTACTTGATTTCAACAATCTGTAGAGATTCATTCGGTGCAATACCTCACAAGGAATACACATTGCTATTGAAAAGACTCGTCTAGAGCTCACAATATTAATTGAATCGTATGACTAAAATTATAAATAAAATTCCACAAAATAATTTCCTCTGTCACAAGTAAAATTTTTTTCTCTTATTACAAACAACATTGTTGCTAGTAAGAAAAGAGGAGGAACAAAGAGACACATTGAATTGCTCCCCATCATAATTGTACATGTCAAACAAACGTCCATGACAAATTTTACTTGAGGATAGTCTATACATCTTCATAGCTGTTTGAGCTGAAGGTAATTGGCAAAAATGAAAAATATCTGCGTCTGCTTATTTACAAGTCCCTTTCTGTCTCTCCTATTCAGACCATGCATTCACAGTCTGTTCCAGGAGCATTCCTGATAGTTCATTCCTTTGTTCTCTTTCATAACTCTCTGCTCCAAGGGGTTGTTATGTTAATGGCATATACTGATAAGCCTCTAAACTAGAAACAAATTGCTCCAGTCCCTCCCTAAGGCTGCCAAAAGAACAGAGCCAAAGCAGAGCAAGAGGCAGTTTGCTTCTCAACCACTTTCCTTGGGAAGCTTGCAGTTCATGCCATGGTCCTGTGCCTCAAATCTGTAGTTTACCCAAGAGTGTAAAGGTGTTTCTTAAACCCTTCCATATAAAGCTGAAATGTACTAGAGCCCTCTGATTTTCTTGAGCATAACTCACTGCAGACTATACATAAAATAGAAAATGTTCATATAATACTAATGTATCTTTTTATTAATGATGCCTTATTAGAGATCTATAAAAGTCAAAAATCAGTGGTAACATCTTGCTAGCCAGTAACTTTTAGCAACAGCAGAAGTCACTGTTTACAAAATAGAAAAATTTTAGCTCTATTAATAATTAGTAAATCTGAGTGTAGCAAAAAAAAGTATGTGTCTGAAGAAATGTGGGGTTAGGTCCTTTCTCCTGTAACAGGGCAAAGGAATATAAGGCAATAAAATCTCTGAATCTTTTTAAAGGGCTTGTATCACTGTAAAATACACTGCAAAGTAACTTACTGATAAATCCCCAAACTTGTCAGTATTTACTCACATACTTTCAAGGTCTTGTACAGACAATGTACTGTCAACAGTGGATTTCAACAACATTGAAGAAACGCTGTCAGAAATCAAATACGGCTTTGAAAAACTCTTTTTCTGAAGTAATCTCAATGACATATTATCTTGCTTTGCTTGTCCAGCTGAAGAACAACTGTCTATTTGATCTCGAGTGAACTTTTTTGTGAGAGAAAATTGAATTTAATCTACTAGGTAAATAGTTAAGAATCTCTGAAAGATGGCAGTTTATTTGCTTATATTAAGAGTCACCATGGTTTTGATTCACCTTTATCCTTTTTTTCTTATATGTATGCTTTTTTTTTTTTCTAGGAAAGCACTGGACTAGTCTGTGACTAGTTTATGATTGATCAATAAACCTCTATATTGGAGATGACTCAGGGGATATTGAAGAATGTGATATGCTCATGTAGCTCAGGGAAAAGCAGGAGTGACTGCCCCTAGCAGTCAGGAAATGGAACTCTACACTAAGGGAACCAGAGGGTGGCCTTATTTCAGTGCACTGGAACAGGTTGTGTGAACATTTCTGAATTAACCAAGAGTGTGAGTTAGCACACTCACAAGGGAAGGGATATAACATCTCACACCACTTGTATTGTGCTTCAACTGTCTGGTGCAAATTTCTGTGTTCTATGAAGAATAATTTCCTGATACATTATGATTCTGGTATGTTGTGGTGTCACTCTGCTAAGTCAAAATCCTGTATAATGTCAAGCATCTACAAACAAGAAAATCCTTAATTAAACATCCAAGCATCCATGTGTGACATGACTAGAAGAACCCAGTTAGAGAATCTTGGAGACTGATGGAGTTAGAAAAGCTATTTACCTCCTTGATACCAAGACTTAGACTTTTTTATTATCTGAAAATTAGGGGGAATTTTGCTTCAGCATGATTAATTCTACAGAGAACTTTCTTGTCCTCCTTTTTGGTTAAAGGCTACCATCCTGATCTCTGCCTAGCTGGAATTAGCCTTCAAGTTGTGTGTAGAAGATAGGCAGACCATGCTAAGTGCCACATGAATCACAGTCCTTCATTTGATTGCAACATTTTTAGGCATACTATTAAAAAATGTCAGAATTGGAAACCTTTCATTTGACATTTATCTGAAAAACCATAATGTAACTGTATTTAAATGTCAAATGAGAATAAAGCTGTATTCTTATCTGTATAAATATCAAATGAATGGTTGTTTCCTCTGATATTTGGGGTTCTGAAAGGGTAAAGATCAAGTGAGGTGCATGCCCTGACAAAGGTTGGTATTTCAGTGTTCTAAAGCAATACCTCACACCTATATTCTGAGATTTGTTACTGTGAGTGCTCAAGATGGTGATGTAGGAACAGAATCTGAGGCAGCTGTACCCATAGCCAACACAGCACTTTATTCTTATTTCCTTCCCCATAATCTGCTTGTACATGACATGATTTGGAGAAGGGAGATGAACTCAGGTATGCCACTTTCCAGGTGAGCACTCAAATCACTGAATCATTTTATGTTTTATACTTTATCTCATTTTCATACTTGCTGAAATAGTATTGCAAAACAGAGTCAAAAATGAATTATATTTGAATAGGGCCACTAAAGATACAAATTAATGTACCTAAATTGTGTATGGCCCTCAAACTAACAGGTCTGCTTTTCTCAGGTACCAGCAGAACAGAATTACTAACAAGTAAATTTTTGTTTCACCACTCCATATTGAAGAACATTGACTTCATTATGAGTCATCTAAATTTATTATATTAATAACTAAATGAACTAAAAAAATGCAAATTTGTTTTTCAATACCTAAATAGGTCCAAAAGTCAGTTTGCCCATGTATAACAGAATCACCAAATCATAGAATCCATTAGGGTGGAAAAGACTTCTGAGATCATCAAGTCCAAATTTTGACTGATCACTACCATGCCAACTAACACCATGGCATTAAATTCCACATCCAGTCTTTTCCTGAACTCCTCCAGGGATGGTGTCTCCAGTGCCTTCCTGGGCAGCCCATTCCAATGTTCAACAGCTCTTTCTGGGAAGAAATTCCTTCTAATGTCCAGCCTGAGCCTCTCCTGGTGCAGCTTGAGACTATGTCCTCTTGTCCTGCCCCTGGCTGTCTGGGGAGGTCAAACCCCATCATGCTGCAGCCTCCTCTCAGGCAATAGCAGAGAAAGTTAAAGTCAACCCTGAGCCTCCTCCAAGTTAAACACCTCCAGCTCCCTCAGCTGCTCCTCACAGGTCTGACTCCCTGGCCCCTTTCCCAGCTCTGCTGCCCTTCTCTGCACTTGCTCCAGCTCTTTGAAGACTCAAGGTGAGGCCTCACCAGTGCCAAGTACAGAGGGACAATCACTTTTGTAGTCCTGCTGGCCACACATTCTATCCACAACATTAATACATCTATAACTAAATTGCTAAGAAGAAAATAAATCAAAAGGACCATTGTCCACAAATGCATGTAATATTCCCAGGTAAGATCCTGAAGATATTGGTAGAATTCCTAATGTTGTTATAAATCTGGAATTGTTGAGATTTACAACTCTGATTGCTGATTCTCTTATGCATTCTAAGTGCAGACTCTAAAATTTAAACATTATAAGAATTGCTTTTTGCAACACCTGTTTCAAGCACATTAACCTGCTGTAGTTATATAGTGAAGTCATTCAAAGAAAGCAGAGTTCAGGGAAAAGGCTGCTATATTATCTCATTTCTACTGGTGGAAAAAAAAGATAAACAAACCAACAAAAATTGCCTCCTTGCCTACCTGCCATGTAAATCACAGCGTTCCCTTCCCACACACCCCCACCTTAAGCATTTCCTTTCTGTACTATCTTCTTTGCCACTCACTCATCAGGAAACAAGATTCCTCTCCTATTGCTGGGACTACATTGCCTGGCAATATGTGATGCACTATTTGGAGTCTACAACATATGTCCAAGTCCCTTGTCTTGAGACCCAGAGCTGAAGCAGGGCTCTCCCTGCAGCTTGCATGCAGCAAGTTGCATCTTCACTCTAGGTTGTGCCAGGAAGCTGGTCCTGAGAATCCCAGCCCAGGGATCCTTACATGTCCCCAAGACAACAGGAGCATTGAATCACACAAGGTATTCCACTAGGTGACAGGGAGCCTAAAATTCAAATATGTGATGCTGTCTAGAACTACCCAAAACTGCTTAAAAAAATTTCTTCATCTCGAGGCTTTACCAAAAAAAAAAAAAAAAAAAAAAAAAAAAAAAAAAAAAAAGAAAAAAAAGTTAATTCTTAATTTCACTGTAATTCTACTCCTGCACAAGTTTAGATTGGCTTTATAGTCAATAAATACCTTATGCTATACTTTCAAGTAAGTGGTGAGTAAGAATGACATAGAAGGGCCTATGTATGATCTGGAGTCTCTTCTTTCCCTGAAGATATATAGTCAAATCAACTTCTTCCTGTATTCCACTCTGCAAACATAGGAAGATGTGTGAAATGAACAAAGTATGTGTATATAAGCATGATGGGTAAAGAGTGTTGATGTTGAACCTGAAATGAAACTAAGGAAAGCATATGAAGTGTGAAACATATGGCAATGCATATGTATGAAGTTTGGATCAGGATATGCATCACAAAATAGTAATAGGTTTTTATTCTGGGAGAAGAGAGTGATAAATCAAAGGGGAATGAGAACCTCACACTAAAAACAAGAGAAGCTGGAATCTCCTTCCTCTTAGCTGTTTGGCATTTCCTCTTGAAAGAAGCGGAGGAAGTATTTAAATATTTTATAACCTTCATTATTGGAACATACATCTCTTTATTACATTTTTGGAAGCATGTGTTCTATTTGAAATCAGTATGGATATATAAATATTTTTAGGAGATGATTATTCTCTCTATGTAGGTGGAGAAGAACATCGAATTAGTGAGATCTTGCTTTCATGAGTAACAGAGCAGCTGGCATTACCCCTCCTTTCCCTCCGCCTCCCTGGCCAAGGGAAAAGACCTCATATCCTCAACTTTAATTCCCAAAATAAAATAAGAAATGGCTTTGGCTTTCCCCTTTCCATCTTTTTCTCCAGGTAATATTGAAATTGCATCTGTTATGTTTGCAATTCCTTTACCAGGTCATTGTTGAAGTGGAAAGTGAAAAAATAGCATTGGGCTATCAGAGAACTGTAGAAAACAGAAATTTTAGTCTACTTTCCTGGCTAAATATTTGTTATCAAAGACATTTAGTCATAGGGACTCCAAAGTGTTTCCTAATCTTCTGTGCCCTTTACACAAAAGCATCCAGGTTCAGATGCCTGACAGGAGGAGCAGGTCCCCTTTACCCAGCATGTGCAGCACAGACCACACATCCATAAAGACTGGGTACAAATCCCAGTCTGTGGTACCTCAGTGCCCTCTGATCTTCCCCCTGTGTATTCAGAGCGTGCAGGTGGAAATAAAAACGTCCATTGCTGGTGCTGAAAAAAGAATATTCTCCTCAGTACAGGTATGTTGTAAACTTCTTTGAAAGGGCTCAAGTCCAAGAAAGCTATTGAAGAACATTATCTGGAAAAGTCTTCCAAGACTTCTTTATCCCTTCTCCATATTGAGATGTGGCAACAGAACAGCACAGGAGATACTATGGCTCTAATTTAGCCAGCTGAAGCCTTACTGCCTCTAAATCACTTTTTTCCCATATATTTATTTTTTTGGCATTCAAGAAAGTTCAGAGTTCATGAGACTCAGTGACCTATTCTGTTCAACTTGCCTGTGTATCATCTTCCTGGCTGCATATTTTGTTTGCTTATGTTAAAAGACCCAGATTTGATTGAACAGCACTGAACTATTGCACCTGAAAATCTGGCCCAACGTCTTCTCTAAGAAACCACTGCAGAAACATATAAACTTCATCTTTTTGCAAAATTATGGACTCCTTCTCTCATTCTTGCTCATGTATAGCAGAAAAGGACAATTGCTTAAATATACCAGGAAAAAAAAAGAAATATTCAAGAGACAAAAAAGGTTTGAGGATGAATTTGAAAAAAGAATATAATCAAGCAATAAAAATAATATCATTCTATTCTGTTTGGCGAATTAATTGTACTCAAAGTCTGCGACTTCTGGAGTGAAGTATCCATACTAAAACTGATCATGTTTGAAACTGCAGTGTGTTTTCTAATTGCTTATGTTATCACATAATTCAAAACATTTGAATTTTTTTTACAAAGGCTAACTGAACATAATTCAGGCAAATAGAGATAGCCATGAAGTCCTCAAGGTAGTTGAGTACTCCATTTGCAAGCAGATAAATAGATTTATCTGCAATTTAACAGACTGAGAACAATTTTGCTATTTTCTTACTTGTTTGACATAAAAGCCTTAACATTAAATATAATCATAAATTAAATTTAAAACTGGATCAAACCATTAGACAAATGTGTAATATAAAATTTCTACTTTACTCATCTAATTTGTTTTTAGAAAGATCAGCTTCCTTCAGAATGATGAATTGCAATTATGAATGACCTGTATGCTTTGGAGTTCTGATGCAGTTTTTGCATTGGCTCCTTGTAAAGACTGGGGTAATATATAAATTTTTAATGAACAATGTTAGGAATTTTCAATGCTATCATATTCACTGCTCTTTGAAGTACATGCTTGGATAGTAGCCATGGAAATCTGCAGAGAGTGAACTGCTTCAATATGTGTTCTGAAAAGTCCCTAACACTTCTGTGCCTGCTTCTTCGCAGTTAACAAACAACGAAATGGCAGGATTGGGTTTAAATAATCATTTCAGACTTGCTTTACTCTTTGCAGTAACTTACTGGTTAAATATGTAGTCCTCACTTGTTATGCCTTCCAGGATTTTCACAGCAGCTAATCTGGCCATACCTACTGTCTCCACTTTCTGGTGTGTTGCCTCCCAGGCAAAAAAAAGAAAAGAAAAAAAAAAACCAACCCAAGCAGACAAAATTCAAAACCTCAGCTACAATACATAATGAACATTAATTTTACTTTTTTTTTCCTCATTTGCACTTTGGCAAGCCTTTTACTTTAATTTGTAGTTTCAAGACATCTGGAGGTAAGGTACATGACTTCCATATTTGTACAGCTCAGAAAGAAATAGCAATTAGACACTGATTAAGCCCTAATGCCATATAAGTACTTTATCATTGTCATCCATCCTAAACAAATACATTTGCTTGAAACTAAGCATGTTGATTGAGCAACAACATTTAATAGAACATTTTACTTCACTGATAACTGGCATGTTAAACAAAATGACACTGATATAAATCTGGAATGATCCTATTATTCTGAGTGGAATTAATCCTGACTGATATAAATATTAACTGAAAACAGCAAAGTCCAGAAGCCACAGGGAAAACAATATCATAAATGTATTTTAGATATGCATTTTTACTTTGCCCAGTTTGTGGAACAGACTCAAGGCAATTCTCTAGAATGTGAAGCCCCTGATAACCCTGTACCACAATTTACTTCAGTTTTAGAATAGTTATTTATTGCCTTCCTGCAGATGCACGTTAATTAAGTTGATTTTGATGAATATATTATTTATAAACCCACAATACTAAAAGGTCATGAACTACAAATTTCTTGCAATTTTCATTCCAAACTATTTATTAGATATGGTACAAAAAAGACCTGGCTGCTTGTGGGAGAAGTGTCACTTTCTGATCATTTGAATCCAATTATGAAGCATGTACATGCAGAACATTCCAAAATAGTGTTGCTGTCGCTATGACTGCCTTTCATTTTTGTCTCCATATCATTGGATTTAGTATTACACAGAATGAATTGCATCAAACTTTTGTTCCTTTTTCTATCTTTTTATCAGGCAGCCTAGGAATTTCCTGCTGAAGTTGAGTTGGAGCAGTAAGTACAGATTTTCCTGAGTGTCCCACAGACACGTAAGTCATTTGGTTCATGTGTGGGTGGTCTTTGACTTATTCAGCTAGCTCTGTTATAGACTCACAAACACATCCAACACAATTAAATAGATGCACAGTATGGTCTTTACAAAATATCATTCAGCCATGTATCCTGCAACAAGCAATTACAAGTCATCTTCAGGGCATTGATTTATTTCTCATTGCCCTAGCAATTTAATGACCTTATGATTTATACTGATTATGGAAGTCTCTCCTTGGCAAGCAAAGTAATTATCCATCAATCTCAAATTCTTTAAGGGAAGAAAAATGTTTATTTTCTGTCTGCATAATAAGTTTTATGTCATTTTTAATGTCATGACTCCCACATGCACTAAAGATATATGTAGTAACTTCCAATGTCTCACGGAATGTCAATTGTGAATGCAATCTGACAACAGGCTTAGCTTCCATTGTCTGATAGTTTGGCATTATATAATGAAGGTGGTTAAGTCGTCTGCTTGGAAATGCATGCATTATCCTGGGATAAAACAACGAAAAATATCTCTGGGTCATTCATGAGGCCCTGCAGAAAATCCCTAGTAAGAAAAATAGCAAGATTTTAAGTATATTTAAATAGCAACTGTACAAATGGAGCTTGAGGAGCAACAGGACAGATCATGCCTCAGCACAAAGGGGTGAAGCACAACCTGTCAATGCCCCTTCTGCAACTGTTTTTCTGTAATTGTTTGATTTAGAGTAAGGATTACAGTTTACCATGTGTGAGTTTATTTTGTAAGAAAATAGGGTTTATTTGAGTTTTAATAGGAAAAACTTAGGTAGCATTGCATTAGTTGCCACACTAAAATGTCATAAGTGGTCTTCTGGAGAGCTCATATATTTAGTTATTTGTGGTTTGCTTGTTTGTTTTTTCTACTTGCAAATTGAAAAGTTCTTAAAACCTGAAGACCAAGGAGAGGCTAACATCCAAGGAAACTGAGTTTTACAGATATACCACTGAGTTCCCCAAATTTTACCCTTTCTCAGCCTTGCTCTTCAAATATTATTCACACAGAGTAGTCCAAATCACTGCTGATGTCACCTTCCTGTTTATTTTCATCTTTTTCATTATCTTCTCCCAGTCTTTAGATATTGACTGACACATGTCCTCTATTAATAACTTTGGTATTTTAAGAGCCACAGCAGAGCAGCTGTGCAAAATGATGAAGTCCCTTCCCCACATTTTGAGTTGGATGGGAAGACTCACTCTCCACAAGAGTTTGAATAGACAGAAGTGAAAGTTCAAGTTGGGCACAAAAATGGAGACAGAGAGATTCCTAAATGTCCAACATGCAGCCTCAGTGATCCAAGCAAGAGTCTAAAATTACTCTTGCCCATGAATTCAATTTACTTGAAAGAAAACTTCTCCACTATATGACAAGAGATTTTAGATTTTACAGCCTCTGTTCTTTACCCATTTGATTCTCGTGTTGAAGCAAAGAAAGAAATCTAGACAAACCACCAAACTCTCTTTCTCTCTAAAATCTGCAATTGCACATTTTTCTTACGTTAATGTCACCAAAAATGAACCAACATATACAACTCTGAAGTCTTGAAAAGGAAAATCTTCATGCCATCTTAATGCAGCACTATGTGCCATTTAACTTGCCTGCCACAAAGATGGCACAAGTGGCTCCTACCACACCTTTCATTGCAGAAAACAAACACTCTTTTTTCTTCCTATGAGCTTAGCATAGGATTTTATAAAAAAAAAAATAAAAAAATTAAAAATAAAAAATAAAAAAAATTTTGTTCTTAACTAGGAATGAAAGCAAAACAAAATTTCTGAATCAAACCATAGATTGGCTTTGGATTTCACCATCCTCTAGTCCCCAAGTTCTGTTCTGCTGCCCTAATTCACTATTATTATTATTATTTATTATTATTATTATTATTGCACAGTTCTACAATTTCAGAGCATCTGTGATAACACAATGGCTCCGTGGCAGCATTCCAGAGAGATTGATTACATTGCACAAAACTGAGGCGACAGAAAGGACTGAGGGACTGGCACGAGGGGACATTTGAGGGTGCTAAACACTCTGAGATTGGGTTTTTTTAAGGATTATGTAGGTAGAAGAAGCTAAATTTGATGCATTGATTTGATTCATCCTGCTTTTTTTGGGAGCACTCCAATTCTACCTCTTGAAAACCAAGGACCTGAGGCAGTGATCAGGATCCAGTGCTTGGGGGTGATTCTGGGCCAGCAGCAGCAGCCTCGATAACCTGCATGGAACAGGACCCAGAACATAAATAGGATATATCTCAATTCAGAATATCCTTAGCATCTGCTGTGACAAAATGTCTAGCTCCAGGAAAATATTGCAATATTAAGAACATCTTTGAATCAGGCCCAAAGAAAGCCTAGAAACAGATACTATAGAATAGAAAATATAAAAAGTAGGCATGTTGCAAATCATTTCCAATTTTATTAAATTAAATGTCATCAACCAAACTATATATAAATTTTGAGTAGATTAGTTTGTTGTTCACGTAAAATTTCACAGTTTTAAGCATTTAGCATTGAAGAATACGTATGGATAAAATCTGTACTGAACAGAAAATGCAGGCAGATTGTAAGCCACTGTGTCAGTTGGAGTTTTTCCAGCGGAGTCAGGTGACTTCATTTCAACATTTATCTCACTGGACCATTTTAAAACTGAAAGCTTCCATGGCTGTTTAACAAACTTGAATTTTAATACAGCTAAATGCAAAAGGATGTCTGCAGGAACTACAACTATACACCTTATTCACAGAATGAAGATAGATGTCTTTTTAAGACATGGATCTGTTTATATAACATTGCTGGGGTTATCATTACTCACAACATGAGGCTTTGCTAAGATATTTAATTTCATTTTGACATTCATACTATGAAGATAACTGATTAGGATCAGTGATGGGTTGTCTTGTGGGCTTAGCAGATTACTGCATTTAATTTTGATGGCCACTTTTCAAATGAAGCACAAATTAAAATAAAGCTACAAGAATGATGCTACAGTTTGAAGTATAGCTTTCCATCACAGATTTCATCACTGAGAAGAAAGACTGGAGAACTTAATCCAAGTTCATAAGTATCCCTATGCTTGAGATGTCAAATCTGACAGAAAAGAAACTGAGAAAAGAACTCACAAATTTTGTTATGGGAATTTACTTTTGTCACACCTGTGTTCTGGTTTGGGTTATTTCCCTGCAGTGTAGACTGAAGAACACAGTGTCTGCTGTTTTCTTTGCAGCTTCAATTCATAATTCAGAACCTTTGCTTAGTATCTACCTTTATGAGTCAGTCAAGCTAAAATGTCAGTTTGGACTGCACTGGCTTAGATGGGATGCACATTGCATTAACTGACTCTATAGCTGGGAGCAAAGCCTTCCAAAGAAAAAAAAAAAAAGAAGGGATCAGGGTGAATAAATGGCACTGGGAGCAGCTTGAAAGTCTGAGGCAAGATTTGCCAGTTATCTGGGGTGATACCTGATGTGTCTCATGGAAGCAGCTAGCAAGTAAAAGTATTTTATAGTGTACTGGTTTATAAGCAAAATCAGTTGTGGGTTTCTGAAAACAACTTCTAGGTAGACTGAAAGTAGATGGAATTACCCATTTTTGCATGCAAGACAGCACAGCCTTCTTGAAAAACAAATATTATGTCATGCAAAGATTTCTGAAGTTGTTTTTTTAGATGCCAAATATTTTTTACTCCTTTTAAATTAAATTGAGGCACATTTTTTAACAAAGCATGAAGTTATTATTTTTGAATATATGCAAAAATATTTCAAATGCCTTTTTTTATTTTTTGAATTAAAACGTTTTTGGAATGTAATATATTTGCAAATATTTTTTGACAATATGAAATCAGTTATTTTCCAAATATTTTAATAAATCTTTGACAATTAGTATATGTTAATTTGATACTTAAAATAATGAAATGTTTTCTAAGTGTGTTGTTAATCCATTATCAGAGTTGGAGGGTCAGGTCATATAGCTAATTGTGAATCTCCACTTCCTAGAGATTTATAAAATTTTACAGATAAAGCTAATCACATATGTACCATGCATATGTTGTATAAATATAAGTTTAAAATGTTTCATTAATTACTAAAATGCATTTTACATCTGAATTCCATCTTTAATACATACCACACCTTGACATACATGAATATAATGCCATCTACAGCCTCCTGAAATAGTTATCCCTG
Source organism: Sturnus vulgaris (assembly GCF_052056855.1). Taxonomy (NCBI): domain Eukaryota; kingdom Metazoa; phylum Chordata; class Aves; order Passeriformes; family Sturnidae; genus Sturnus; species Sturnus vulgaris. The sequence goes on from NC_142260.1 coordinate 12,632,344, forward strand.
TCTACATTTTTGCATTTGTAATCATCCTTCAAGATTTATTTCCTACACCATAGATAAATTCCACTGAACTTAAATGAATCTGTGGTTTTGGGTACATTTTTCTGAAAGACAAACATGACTCTATTTGCAAGACTTTCCCACCTGCATACTTTTCCCGCTTCCCACCTCTCTCACAGCAGGTATTTCCAGGAACCTGTCACTTTATTTGTAGAATCAAACACCATTTTTCAGGGCACTGAATTTGACTATAAAACACTTTTTTGCCCTGTAGGATTTTTTTTTCCTTTTTCTGCAATTCATTCTGGCCTTTCTTATCGCATATGGACTTATACAGATTCTATCACCCTTTACCTCAGCAGTACTTCATACCCCAAGCATACATGACCTAAAAATTGATTGGTTTTGTAAATGCACAAAAGAGAGAAAGAAAAGTACAACAAGATTTTAAAAGATGCTTCAGATATGAACAGGGATTCATTAGTTATTTTTGTATAGGAAATAATTTACAAGTTAAGCAGGTGTCATAGATCACAGGTACGTGTTCTTTGCAAACATTCATTAAGACAGTAGAAAAGAAGGAAAAAACCCCAAAATCCTAATCTACCTTTCCCCCATGTTTTACCACTGCATTTTATAGCATATAATACAGAAAAATGATGTCAACAACTGAAAGAAAACTATGCTTTTCTTGTGGATCTTGGTCTTGAGTTTGGTTGCAGTTTCTGTGTGATTTTTGGTTTTTGGTAGTGGTGGTGGTAGTTTTGGGGTTTGAGTGTTCTTTTAATACTAATAACATTCCTACTATTGACTGCCTCAAACTATTTTATCATGAAAAAATATAAAAAGGTTTGGTTATGCTGTAAATGTCAGGGAGAAAACATGGAAAACAGATGTTTGTTGTTTAAGTTTACAGTGTAAGTAAACCAATGGGACTAATATTACTTATGTGTCATTGCTTAAGAAGCAGCTGTTCCTCCCACCTCCAGCTTCACTGATTGGAGAGTGCCCGTTTTCCACCCCCAGAACCATTGCCCCCCTCTTAGCATGAGTTTCCTCTTTCTAGTAAATGGGAAAGAAAAGTTAATATACATTTAAAGGGGCCACCCTCAAAATTTTAATGCACAGAAATTGCTAAATGCATTGTTGTTCTTCACACTTGCAAGCAATATTAGGAAATTGCCTGTATTCCATTCATTTACCTGATCAGAAATGTAAACCCATCTTTCAATTAGAATGAAAACATATTTGTGCATAACAGGTTCATACTGTTTTACAGGAACTCACAATACTTCCTTGAAAAAGTGGGATTTAGCACCAGTGGAATAGAAGCTTAGCAACACGCTCACAATTCCAGAAAATTCATGAGGAACAAATACAGATGCCATGCCTTGAGAAGAACTGGAGGAGACAGAGTTATGTAGGTGCCAGTAACATCAGCAAAACAGCAGTGGCCTGTCAATGTTTGTGCTTCCTGGGCAAGGCCAGCTTGGAGAACATAAATATCACCTAACTGTAAGAGCTTATCATCTCCCAGGTTCATATTCATAATTGATATAATCACCAACAGATGATAAATATAAATCTCACACTAGAAGATATTCATATTGTCTTTTCGGGTTTTTTTCTCCCCATGAATTCCAAGACTTGTTTCTACAGGGGAATTAATGTCGAGCAAGCTATAGAAGAATTCTTGAGGAGCCTTCTTTATTAATATATCACTCTTAGATAATACCATGATATTAAAAGATTTACCAATATCTTACTTTATAAAGCAAGTTAGTAACTTGCTACTAGCTCCTAACCTTCTGTGAATCAGCTTGTTTTTGTAGAGCAGTCCCAAACCTGTCCTACTGTTAAATAGAAAAAATAGGTTGTCTCATTATCCACTAAGGAGCTGGTCATTTTGTGTTGCCATGAAGTTAATGATCTGTGTAAATCCCCCATATAGAGGGTGTTTAGCCTCTATATAAACCTTTAGAAGGTTTGTTAGTTAAGATACAAGACATTTTCCTCACCTTAAAATTCTAATCATGTGACACGAGTCCTTCAGCTTGAGTTGAAAAATGGGTTGAACAGAAGTTGTGAATCTGTGTGTCCTTCACTGTTTTGTATACCATTACTCGGCCCATTCTTAGTCATCATCTATCAAAGACACTCAACACTTTCTGTTTCTCTGCATGTTGAATATTTGATATTTGTCCTTGCCTTTATTGTTAATGTATGAACCACACTTCTTTTACCTCAGTGCCATTATTGAACCCAATTTGAATGCACCTCTGCAAATAAGTATCTAAACACTGTGTCTTAAATTTTCTTTTAATGAATTTTTCTATAGTTAAGCTTATATGCATTTAGCAAGTTAATCAACTCAGCTATATACCTCACTAATCCAAACAGAGAGTTTAGAAAACTTAGTTGAAAAATTAAATTAATGCATGTAAGGTTTTTCTACAAAGAAAAGGCAAGAAAACAAACTGGTATAATTGTTTGTAGTTATAGTAGTATGAAAACTTCTTATCAGAAAAGTTTGGTATTTTATTTTAGTATCTATATGGTCACTTTTCAGCAGTGAAGTAAAATAATTCACTGTTATTACAACAGTAATTGACACTGCTAAACATATTCCAAAACAAACAAAAGTGTTTTTCCATGGTGACAGAATTTTATAAATTACTAAGGAGATGTACATTTATATAATACTTTTTAGGGACATTCCAAACAATCTAAATTGCTGAACTTCTAAATTATAGATAGCATTGGTTCATGTTTAAAAACAAATGTTTTGATATTGATGCATGGAAAGGCTGACCTGGAACAGACACTAGACAGAGTGGATAAAATAGGTATTTATTGAAAGGATACACCTTGGGCAGTGCAGCAGGGCCACACCCAAATCAAATCCAAGATGGAGCCCAGTCACAAATAGAAATGCTTAGATGGTAACACGTGTCTTTGTGGAGGGAGGAGTATTAAACAACATGACACAAATCCTGCAGTGCTATCATCCATCATGGCATTACTAGGCAAAGTACTTGAAGCACCTGAATCCAAATTCTAAAATATATTTAGGCACTGTTGTAGCTTTGACCTTTAAAATTTGATCCCTGATTTTCAAAGGCATTTAAGTCATATGAAATTCAGGTTTTGTAAAGGAAATTCAGATTTTTTTCTTCAGAAAATGGATTTTAATTTTTTATAGAATTTTTACAAAAATATATAGCTTATAAGAAGTGGGATGGGCTGCAATATTCTTTTGCATATTTTCTGTGGATTTTTAGAGCAGGTAATATGTGTCCTAGCTTCCTACCAAATTAGCCTACCAGCTTATAAAGATGTGGTGAGTTAGAACCCCTTTTTACCTTGGTTATAAAACCAGTCTATTATAAAATTAAATTCATTTTAAATGCAATTAAACCTTATTATTAGCATTGACCATCCCTTTATGTGTATGAGTAAAGTCACTCTATAAGGGCTGATTTTTCCACCTCTTTGATGACTCTGGAGTAGAATAGTAAAAATGTCTTAACAGAGATTTTGTAAACTGAAGAGATGCCACAATTATTATAGCAGAGTTTTGATACCTGGTCTGGAAATTAAGAAGAGGTTTATAATCATCTGAATTTTCATTTGAGAAGTCCTGGGACCTGAAAATGCCTGCTTCTGCTGAAGCTTGAGCAGGGTACACAACAGACTGCATGGCAGAGCTGCTGGCTGCTCCAAGGGGACTGGGCACAGGGATCTCACAGAAATGCATTCATTTGCTGCTATGGAGACAAACGAAGCTAGGACTGCTTCTTTACTTCAAATGTGAACAAGGAACAATTCAGAGGTATTTGATTAATTTAAATACAAAAGCTACTCATGTTCCTATAGGTTTGATTTCCATGGTATGAAGTATATATAGACAATACATAATACTATAGAAAAAGTTAGAGGTACAGCCTCTACCAGGTACAGCCAAAATTTCCCTTATGATTTAAAAGAGAGTTCTCCTTTTTAGTATAAGGAACATACTTATAGAATCACAGAATCATTAGGCTGAAAAAGACCTTTAAGATCATGCAACCACAAACCCAGCCCTAAATCATGTCCCTAAGTGCCATATCTACACAGCTTTTCAATATCCCCATGGATGATGACTCAGCCACTCCCCTGGGCAGGCTGTTCCAGTGCTTGACCAGTCTTCCAGTGTAGAAAGTTTCCCTCACATCCAATCCAAACCTCCCCTGGCACAGCTTGAGGCCCTTTCCTTGGGAGACAAGGCAAAGTCCCAGTGGCTCCACTGGCCTTTCAGGGAGTGGCAAGGTCCCTCCTGAGCCTCCTTTTCTCCAGGCCAAACACCCGGAGTTCCCTCAGCTGCTCTCCATCAGACTCATGCTCCAGACCCTTACCCAGCCCCCCTGCTCATTTGACTTGATGCCTTTTAGCTCTTACATTGCTCTTCATGCTCACAAAACCCAAATAGCTGGATACAAGGCAAGTTTCCAGCGGGTGAATGAAGTCCAGTACCTGTGAAGCAGGTACAGTGTTCTCCAGCAGTCCTCCATGGAGAAGTAAGCCAAAAGCAACAGTCTTGGACCTTTTTGAAAATATCTTCAGTAGTTTTGAATGTACAAAAGTCAGATAAGGCAGTAAAGGGGCATGCTTGCCTTTACCTTCTCACCTTCATCAGTGATGAAAAAATTACAGAGCAAAAGTTACTTTAAGGCTGTGTTTTAGTTACATGCTAAAAATATGAGATAATTCTTTACACAAGGGAAACTATCAGAAAATGTTACTCATCATGAATACAGGGTAATGGAGTTGCAAGTGAGGTCAGTAGCTGATATTCAGAATACAAATTTCTGAAGAAATTGCAGATACATCCAGTTTGGGTTGAAGGAGGTAATGAGTCAGAAGATTTGGGTTATCCATTTTGGTACCAATTTTTTTGGTTTAGTGTAATTTTTAGCTTGTATTGGTTCTAGTACCATAAACCAGAGTTATTTTGATGGATGTATTGGAGGTTATGTGAAAGGCACTCGTGTTCCATTTATGGGACTCCAATTTTTCTCATCAGCCTGAGGCACTTAACACACATTTTACAAAGATGCTGAGGACCCTTGATTTCCCATGGTTTCGATGAAAGCACCAAGTTTCTGCATTTCTTTTGTACCTTTTTCAGATCAACAAGAAACTGAGTATGTACCCTTGTATCTCATTAGAGTAGAACTGAAGACACATTGCACGATTTGAAACTAGACTCTGAAAAATAAACAGTCACAGAACTCCTGGGCTATCTCATTTTTCATTAAACTGCAAAACACTTACTGATCTCAGTATTCATTTGTCTGCTTAATCCTGGATTTAGGTTTTATTAAAAATAAGGAAAATGCTACAGCAGTTTTGAAACGTTAAAAAATATATGTATTTTCCATTCACAAGAAACAGTCCTTTGTTACATGGACTACTATAGTGCTTGACAAGAATTTGTTCGATGTGTACTTTGTAAGCATTAATTTCAATCCATTTTTGTTCATTCTTGTACAGAGGCTTACAATCTCATCAAAACACAATTAAACCACTTCAGCTGCAAAATTCCACTCAAGTTAGCATAGCTGGGTGTATCTGTACTTCCAGCCTAAGGACTTGTGCCAATGAGGTCTGATGCAATGCCCAGTGAAGACAGTGAGGTGACCAGAAGAAAATACCTGGAATGCATAATTACTCAAAATACAACAAAGAGGGGAAAAAAAGGATATTTTTCTTTCCGAGTCTCAGAAAAACACTAGATGAGATATTCCTAGTGGTGTGAAAAGGTTTGGAGAAATTTCTCCTTAACACACACCACTGAATCACCCTTATGTCATATTCCATCTGTGGAATTCTTACTCATGTAAATAATATAGGGCTTCATGTTTTCCCCAGTGATTTTTAAACTTTTTCATTTCACTTGAAAAAGAAGAGAAAAAGGTAATCTCAGAAGCTTGATTTTGCCATTTTTAGCAGTGTGGAAAGGGTCAGACATAGAAGGACAGTATTTTTTAATTCAAAGAATATGTAAGGTTGTGAGATGACATGAATTTCAGACTTTTTCAGTAAAATTAAATGTGTACTATTGAACATGTGTGAAGTCATGCTTCCCATAACAATATTGGATAGCCAAGAGATTTGTCAATTTTACAATACTTTAACTGCCATAAATGAGACCATAATTAAAACCTTATATTGAAAATTATCAGTTTCTAAATCAATAAGTTTTGGAATAAAAGATCAGTCTCTTAAAAAATTTCTCATATCTGGAGCAAAGCATCTTGTCTGCTCATTTGTGCAGACAGATAAACTACGGAATGTTGTAACTGATGCCATATAAGCAAGTAGGGAAGAAACAGACACTGAAATTGAGAAAAAATTATTTGTCTTGCACTCATCTCATGTTCATGCTATCAAAGAATCTGAACAATCACTGTACATACACAGACAATGGCATGTGGAGTGGAGACGTAAGAGAAAGAGCAAGAAAACGCTGGGGAGTGTTGGTTGCTGTGGAAGGGAGTGTTCAGAATTCCTCAGCCCGCGAGCAGCCCGGCCACCGTCCCTGCTCACACCACCCACCAGTCACAGCAAGCACTGCAACCCTGGGCACAAGAAAGGGTTAAAACAGAATAAATGACATATAAAGTTCCCATTTTGATTTGGGCAAATTTCAGTGACAACGAGGGGGCATGGTTATCAATAAGAACCGACCTGAAAGTTGGAGGTGATTTCTCCAAACTTTAGCCAGCTATGACTCGAGGCAGTCTGTGAGAGACTATTATTATGTTTCTACACCAGTGACAGAGTGTGTAAGTGATTATACAGTTAACAGTATACAGTTTGAGTGTGTATAGTCTTGAGTGTGAGACATTTCTGCATGTCCTCTGATAGGACTAAGGGTAATAAGTCAGCATATCTATTTTTCTTGGTGAAGGGCTATTTAAAGAAAAACCTGTGTCATGTATGGCAAAACAAATTAGGTTCTTTGCCTACTATATGGATTTAGGTTTCCACTCAATTTAATTCTGATAAATTTTTAAATTCCTGTTAATTTTCACAACCAAAGACTTGTCTTCTATAATATTATATCAAATAAAACCTGTCCATCTCTTCACAGTCTCTACAGATCATAATTGAGGAATGAAGAGCTAAATCATACAATTTGTTGAATCTTATTATATAGGAGAAGATGAAAAGCAGAAAAATAGGTTACTGGGAAACGATTTAAAAAAAAAATTTGTCTATGTTAAATTAAAAGTAAGAGACGTTAAAGACAAAATGTCAAACTCTGAAATAAAAATTATCAGTGATGACTAGGAAAGATATCACATGAGTATATTACTAAGACATGTAATTGAAAATAAAAATGGATGAGATTAAATAATAGAAAATGAATTAATGAGAGGAAAATCTTCTACACTTCCCAAAGGTAGAGCTGGAAGCTAACGAAATATCTCATTATTTTAAGTATCAGAGAATAGGCAGTGGAATCATTGAGGGTGTGAAGAGAGTGTACTGACATGAAAATAAGTTTTGGGAAAATATTACTGAAAATATTAAAGCAAGCTCTTTTGTGGCTTCAACAATAAAGCTTAAAAACAGCTTGTCCTGATATCAAAGTGTAAAGAGCTGTTTCCTTCAAGGTTCTACAACTAGCAATCCCATACAAAGCCAAATGAATCAGAAATAATGCAGTTGTTTTCTGGAGAAGAGGAGGGATTGGTGCAGAGAAAACAATTGTTACTAGAAGGTCCATCCCCTTTTCTCAGCCTGAGCAGTGGAAAGGGAAGTGGAAAATGAAGTTATCTGACATCTCCAAGCTGTGGGGCTCTACAGCCCAGACAAGTGAATAAGCAGCAAAACCACAAGAAGAAAAAAGGTGTATTGTGACTGCCCAGCCCCAAACTGAGCAAGAGCAAAGGTCCAAATCCAAATCCCACAAGTATGGAGGTTTTGTAGAATTTAAATATTAGTTAATTTAATTTCATGTCATATTAAAGAGCTGTTTCAGGCACGTGTTATTAATATGAAAAAAGTTTTCTTGGTGATGGGACTATTAAATCCTCTGCTTTATATTTCTTATCTTCTGGGGTTTTGTTGTTACTAGTATTACTGCCACCAAATTCATGATCTGTAGAAAGATCAAACAGTGCAATGAAAATTATGACCAAGGCCACTAAGAGCAGAAAAACAAACTTTCCCAGATAACAAACATTATTAAAAGATTTTTTTAAATGGATGGAGGGAAGAAGTGAACCTGAACAGGTGTTCCACTTCTACACACAACAGAAATACCAGGAATAAAATTATTAAGGATATGTCCTAAAGGTGTAGTGCTGAAAAAGAGCAGCCATGATTAAATTTTCTTTCCTGTCTTTTGTAACATGGTTTTAAATTTTAATAACTTTAAAAATGCTGTTAACTTTTTTAAAAATATCCTATCAATCATAAACTATATAAGATACTCCCCTGCTTTTCATAAATCACTCTACACCCTTACCAATGTTTCCTGCCCTTGGGGTAAAGTTTATTGTCACCTGAGTTGTGGCAATTAAATGGAAATATGCTGTAGATGCACTCAGTTAAAATTTTCAGGTTACAATTGAAAAAGCCTGAAAGTTTTTTTCCTAACCCAGGGAACTCCATGTGCAGGAGTGTTGGCACAACCAAATCTGTGGCATGGGGTCAGGACCAATTGCCTAGAAACAAAAGCCTCTAAAATTGGCTTTCTGCTTTAAAAGAAAGAATCCTTTCAGAGTATGCAGGTAGGAAGGCTGCATTAAACAGAGATGTTGAAAAAGCACTATGATACTCATACTCTAATACAATCTGTAAGTGGGCCAGCATAACTCACTCAACTGACATAAAAAAAGAATCTCTGGCATGTCACAGAAATACTCATGAATAAAAGAAAAAAAAATCTTCTTTTATAATGTTAACAGTGAACGTCTAGTATGGCTCTTAAAATCCTATTCTTATGCATAGAATTGAATAAACAAGAAAGAATGACCTTCGATTCTTACCCTTTATTTGCCTTGAACGTCACTCAGAGAACAAAGAGAACAGATTTTTCACCTTGTCCCCTTCTTTTTGTGAGAAAAGACATCTGCAACATATTTATAGAAAAAAATATGCACTATTTAATCTAAAAACTCTAGATATATGTGCATGGTAGATAAAACAATTTGTGAACTGAAGTTACAATGGAAAAGGTAACTCAGCTCTTCAGAAAGGATTATTTGTTATTTGCTGTGCCTGTGTCCTGGCCAGGAGAGGGTTAATTTTTGCAGTAGCCAGGAGGGGCCATGGCCAGGACCCAGAGGTTATTTTATACCACTCATATCATTTTCTGGGAATGGGGAAAGGGGTCTTTCCAGGCCAAGGTAGAGTGGTGGCAGTCAGGTATTTACAAGCATCCTGTGGGACAATGGTGAGAATTCCCATGGGGATCAATCACCTCTCTTGGACAATTTTGCTGTTAATATTGTTGGTTACTTTTTATTTTCTTATCCTATTGCCATTTCCAGTACATTGTTCTTATCTCAACCCATGATCTTTGACCTCTGTGCTTCCAACTCTCCTCTCAGTGCCTGGCAGGGATGGAGTGAGACCCGGAAGAGTGAGTGAGCAGTGCGTATTTCGGAGTGATTTCAGAGGGAACACTAAATTTGGGAGTACCAGTCCTAAACCAGGACAGCCTTATTTAGTGTCCAGTGTGGGTCATGAAGGGGTGAGATGACAACAGATCTGCCCAGAGCAGGTTGGAAACAAGTTTGATCTAAGCATTTGCTGTGTTAGGTCTGGTGTCACTGGTCACAATGTTGCTTGGTCTGTTCATGTGGCTGTGGTACCTCACCCTGTATAATCTTTCCATATGTGCACTCTGTGCCCATCATGGTGCTCTTTTTCAAAGCAGGGAGAAGGATCAGGATTGCTTTTCTGTACAATGGAATATCAGTTTATGACACGATGACATCAAGGGCAATGAAGGTATTTTGGGATGTGGATGCAGTGCTGCTCTCCTACCCTTACCTCAGGCACTGCCTTTGTGAGTCCATTAATAATCATATCCAGTCTGTGAAGGGAACAGGGGAGGGTGATTTTCCCCAGCCTTTTACCCCCTTTTCCTCCTTCAGGCCTGTTACAACAGCCTTTGAGACTTGAATTCCCTTTCCATGGATGCTAAGGAAAGCATATTCTTGTTCCTAAGTCTTCCAGGTCTCCTTAGTGAGGTCCACACTATGTTTGGAGTCATAAAAGAGATTTCTAGGGAGATCTGCCCCAAGAGTAGATAGACATGAGTGGCATGGAATGTGGAAATGGGTCATCTCTTGAAGGATAATTCTGCTCCAGTGGTTTGGAAGTCCATTCCTGAACAACTACAGGACCTTGATAAAGTGGCAGAATATTTGAAAGAAAAATGCTGTGGCAGTTCCATAGAGGCATGGAGAATACCATCCCTAAACCATGACAGACTGTGTTTTTTAGTCCATTCCTTCACAATCTTTGATATATATGTATATGTTAAAGAGTTCTTGATGCACATGTAAGTATGAATTACTTGAACTTTACTGACCTGGGAAGGTGTTAAAGCTTTCTCTACTGTCTCTAAAACTTGCAACAGCCTTTGACCAGTTAAAGCACCTTGACCTCTCATTCCTGACATTTTATTATCTCTTTATTTCTCCTGGCATAAGTGTTTACTCATCCACACTGTGAAGCAAAGTGGGGAACTGATCTCACTGACAGGTGTCCAGCAGAGAAAATAATAGGTTTGAGTTGGTTGAACTTCTCAGCTGCACAACTAGCTGCCCCAGCACACCAAAAGAGAATGAGAGGAATTAGCAGTTGAAAGTGGAGCCTAATGCAGCTTAATTAAACCAGCACTGCTCTTGAAAAGCATGTACATCCCAGAGCAGCCTCAGGCTTCCTGAATATCCATTAAATGTTCAACAATACCACAGTGCTCAGCTTACTTTGCTTATTTTTTAGTAGATAGCTTCATTCCAGTATGAATTTTTCAACAAAATTTTTAGGCTGTGGATAGTGATCAACTTTGTAATTTTCACAATGTTAAGGTGCATGCCATAGGATTATATTTGCCTTAATTAAATTAATAGTTAAGATATTAATGTTTTAACAGGCATATTATTTATATTACTTCATGTGTTAAACACAGCTGGGTTGCTTTCAGGGTTTTTTTCTGTGCAACTGTTCAGTAAATTGAGAAAGCGAAACTAAAAGGACCATATTAAACAGGCACCCAAAGCCTGTGTATTCCTTTGATGACATATGGAACTGATAACTGGACTGAGAACAAAGCTTGGAATGCCTCAGGATGCAGTAAGATGAGCCAAGAAAGTGAAATATATAATCCTTGGGAAAAAAATTGTCCTAACAAGAATACATAGTGTTGTGTTTTGACCAAAGGAAAATGACATTTGCAGGGATTTAAGAGGAAAACACAAGAACTGTTTTCCCTTGACAGTGCTGAGACTTGTGATACTTTCATGAGACTCCACGTATTTTACAACATGTAATGACTTGACTCAGAGTTACATTTTTTAACCTTTTCCCTTAAAGCTCAAAGGCAAGATGCAATAAATCTTTCAGACTACTTTTCAAAAAAATGAGATGTGTGTGTGGTGTGCATGCCTAAACCAAGAAGCATAACTTCACTAATCAGGGATAATAAGTCATGGTACCTATTAAATACTGAATAATGGGACACATTCTTCCTTCACTGACCCCTTACTTGTCTTTAAGAAATCCACCTAAAAGGAAGCTTAAATGTTCAGCTGCTAATCTTTATGTCTTTATGTATGTTTATTGAAAATAATAATGTGCTTGTGTAAAATTTTGTAACAGACATTTTTATAAAACCTACCAACATTGCAACTTCCTACTCCATGTAAAGTTAAAATTAATATTGTCATTTTATATCATAATACTTAATTAACACGTGGAAAGATTAGCTGCTATAACATTGGATCTTATACAACCCCAGGTTATCCAGATAATGAGAGGCTGACAGGACTCTACCGTGTGATCCTTCAGGGCACAAATAAGAGCAGCTGTGCTGGGCTCCTGTTCTAAACTATCCCTTGCTCTCTCTGCACCGACTGCTCTGAGAAGTTAGGGAGATTTATTCTATGCTATAATTAGCTGGTGTGTATTCCTGCTCAGTACCAATGCAGAGATGTCCATCAACATCAGTCAAATTTCAACTCCATCTTCAGCTAGTACAGAGCAATTTGTGAAAATATCTCACATTAAGAATTCTGCTATATTGCCTGCTTGGTAGAAAAAAAAGAGATTCATAGCCTCAATTCATAATTCCCATTTAAAATTTAATTTTATATTTAATATGTAAATCTGCCACCCATAAATAATTCCAAAATGTTAGTAGAATAATTTTTCACACTGCTCTCAGGTACGTGGTGTGATTCTTGGAATAGTTCTGTGCAGGGCCAGGAGCTGGACACCAGTGATCCTTAGGGGTCCCTTCCAACTCAGGATGTTCAATACTTCTATGATTTTAATTTATTCTTCAAAGTAAAACAGAGATATAAAATATGTTCATATCTGGTTTTGGAGGCCAAAATCTGTTTGAATTCCTACAGTATCCAGACGTTAAAATATATCATTACTATTTCAAACAGCCTGGAAAAATACAAAATTGGTCACAATGTAGTCTTGAAACTAAAGGAAAAATATTTAGGTGATGTTCTTGAAACCAAACTAACTTTATTGGGTAACTTAAAAAACTTTCTTGTTGCACCTGAAACATCAGACAAAAAAAAACCCCAATACACAGAAATTAATTAAAGCATAGGCTAAAATGTTTCATATAAAGCAAAACAAATCAGTGCAACTATCAAAATCTGAAAAGGAAATCTTAAGAACTCTTGGAAAAACAGGTGGGATGAGAAATCGGTATTGAACACTGACTATCAAACAAAGAATATAGAGTCTGTGTGTAGCACTTGAGCTGGATTCCAAGCTAAACCTTTTTAATTGGACACATTATAAGACTTGGGTAGAGAGAAGCCTCCCATCCTAGCAAAAACAGTTTTGAAGTCCTGGTTCCACAGACATTCCCTCAAGTTCAACATCATCTTTTCAAACAGATCCTTTCTCCTCTCCACTGGTTACCCACCACTTTACTCTCAAGCTTATGAAATCATGTGAACTTCATCAGGGAACTCAACTTGGCCTGAAAATGAGCCTGTGCAAAATAACTGCACGGGGCAGGAATGAGCTGTTGACATCATGGCAAGAACAGCCTGACCTGACACTCCTAGTGAGACAAACAGATGTAACAGTGTTGTCATAAATGAGGAAATAATTGTTGATTGTGCTTTTCAGATACAAGAGCTCAGCTCTCAACAAACAGTTTACAAAGCAAACAGAAAGAGCCATTTTATTTCGTTTCCTTGGAAGAGATCTCATTTGTTGGACTAAAAACGTGGTGTTTACTTACACCTTGTGTTCTAAAAGAAGAAATGCAGGGTTTATGCCAATATTATATGTTTCCTGCTTTTTTTAGTGGGAAAGCTAATGCCAATTTTTGCATTTGACTTTGGCCTTTCAAGCCTGTAATAAGCTGGGTTGGCACAAAACAGAAAGTTGAAATGGATGAATACTTTCCTCTGAGCAAAATCTGAATGCTAATAGAAACAAAACATGTTAATTTTGGAAGGTAAATCCCATATTTAATAGCTCTTCAACCCTGGGGGAAAAAGAGGGTGTAAATACAATGTAAATTATTCAACTTTGAAGGCTGATTCCCAGACTCTGTAGAAACTTGTCTTTTAACCTACCTTGTGGCAAAGAATGTCTGAGGAGTAAGTGCAAGTGAAAAAGATTAATAAGCTCCACAGGTTCTCTGGACAGACACCAGAAAATTTGTATTTACCTGAAATGTGTCTGTCATTCATAAAGATGGAGTTCAAAATTTCCTGTCACTGAACCTTTCTTCCTCTCCCCCCCGGGTCACTCAAATATTTTGTCTTCATACAGAATGTTTGAGTATCAAGGGCAGGGGGAGAAAAAGAAATTAGGTACGTTTTTGTTATATTTATGTTTTCTTATCCATTTTTAAAATTTTTGTTAAATACTTTAACTTATGTGGAAATAATACGAAAAGCCTAGGAGGGAATCCATACAACCAGGCCACAGATACTGTACAGGGAAAAACTGAGGAACTCAGTTCCTCACCCATCTCTCTGGACAATGAGGAATTATAAAGAACACATTAATTCCATTTCCATTCTATCCAAGATTTTCATATATACTAAGCTGATCATGTCTTAATTCAAAGAACTATGGATTTACCATTATTCAGTACCTTACATTGCAGTGATAACTGAAACTCCAGTGTTGAAGAAATTGTCTTTTTTCCAACCAATATTCCTTTTTCTCTAAATATGTAAGTACATATTTATTTGAGTTTACAGATTTATGCATTCTAAAGTTATGCGAATGTATTTCCATAAAACTAAGCTATCAGCTAAGAAAAAGAATTGTAAAACTGCCTAAGTATTGTATTCAGGCAGAAGAAGAAATAAACAAACAAAAATATTCAATTATTGGCAGCACCTGAGAGCCCAGTCCATGTCTTATAAGGCTGGGGATAAGAGCATAAATCTTATGTCTCAAACTTTTCAGGATTTTGTCATCCTTTATGCAAAAGATAAGACAAGTAAGATATGACAACCCTGCTCATACTTAGCCTGAAGCAATACTACTGTGAACAGGTACTACCTAAAACAGAGGTTTGTACAGCAAGGTTGCATACCAGAACACATTTTATGTCAAGTGCTCTGCAGTATCATGCTACATATTTATTTTCCCAGGCCCACATATTTATAAGTACAGCACAGTGGTCCCAGTGACGTGGTCCCTTGTCACACTGCTGTTGTGAAAGCAGAGATCTCTCTTCCAATGAAGAAACTCACACACCAGACTGATTCTCGAATCTCATAATTCAGTTTCTCTACCAGCTCACGCAGCTAAACAAACACCAGATCATCAGTGAACACTAAGAATGCACAAAAAGGCCTTAGTTAAACATGTTGAAACCAGCAGCTCTGTAGGATGCCCTGTATCATTGCTAGCTTGCAGCCTTCCCTCATGGAAAGGAAGGCAGCAGAAACTGAAATGCTAACACCTCAGCAAAAAGAGGGTTGGAGGTCCACTGTCCTGCACCAGACTCAGCTCCAAACCTGCCCATTTTCACCATGCTGAAAAGGGGACCTGAGTAAGAATGCAGCCCTTTGAGGTGGTTATCACCAAGTTAAGAGAGTTGCTAAATTATTAGAGTGAAAAGAATAGCTATTTGTATTTTGATAAGTGTATTAATTATCAAGTTTAAAAAAATCTGAGAAAACAATCTTTTTCACTGGTTTGTGAGTGTGTGGTGAATACAGGCAGCTCTCTGTATGATCATACTCTCTTTAAGTTCCACAAATACAAGGAGATGCTGCCAGTAACCACAGAGGAGATACATCTTTGCACTATATTTGGGACAGGACTGCGATTACCAAATGAAATTGCAACTACAGTAATTCACAGGAGCCATCTATAATCTCTCATAAAGCAGGCTACATCCTGGGCACACAGGATTAAAATCTCACCTACTGGTTCTGGAAAACAGGCTCATCCATCTGCAGGTTCCTCACTGGCAGCACAGCTATTCCCTTGTAACACAAGGACAGAAATTCTGCTTCATCTCGCCGGGGTGATGCTTGTTAGCAGCTGTTCATTCTCCCCATGTTTGTGCAACTGAACTGACCCAGTCCTGTCCCCAGCAAACTTTCAGGAGTACATGCAGATATTTTACGTATGAGTTTAATAAAGGGATTTCCATCAAATATAAAGTACCCAGCAGAGGAATGGCTTGTATAAAGCAATGCACATATCTGCCGTCATCACAGACCACTTGGGCTTTGCTCTCATGGTTACCATGATATCATCACAGCCCCTCTGAGTGTGTACTGCCTTCTGTCTCACCACCAGTGTCAATTATTAATGCCTGCTCATCACAACAGCACTTCATCCAGAAATGCATTTTCTTTCTCCCCATGCATCTTAAATTAAAAGAAATTCTCTCTCATAATTTCTAACACAAAAGCACATGTTAAAAAAGACGTGTTTGCAGATGTCCCAAAGAATTTGCCTCTCCTGGATTAACTGGTCTGCTAATTACCTACAACAAGAGTAGTGGGTATTTATCCCTGGAGGAGAGATAAGCAAGGCAGGTGGGAAACGTTTATACAGGCCAGATAACTAAATATTCCTGGTGCCAAAACAAACAGATGCAGATTTTATTGATGCAACAAACAAGGAAACAAAGCCAAACAAATACACAGTTGATGGGGAATATTTCTGTTCCACAAAAACAGTACCTACAAAGTAAAACAAAAGATGTTCTGTCTCCTGGTGGCAACACTTTCAAAGTTGAGACTTCTCCTCTACGTTCTGAATTTCAGCATGAAGGATTACATCCAGGGGATTTTAAGAACATTTTCTCAGAACAATTGTTCTAATATACCTGAAGGAAATCAACTGACATATTCAGATCCTCCTTTTTCTTGATGGTCTGGCCCCTGGCAGCAGCCTGAGATGCATGGCAGTAGTAGACCCTTAGTAGCATCTTCCCACTCATTCAATGCATAGAATACACTGGATTATTGGGGGTTAGTGGGCATCCCTCCATCACAGCCAGAATCATACACCAAACTAAATCACTGATGTGGATGGAACCAGGGAGCTTTTTGTGTGAAGTGAATAGTTTCTATTGTGCTCATGTAGCCAATATGGTTCACATATGAGAGCAACATTAGGGTGTGCAGAGTAGAACTAAACCAGAAGATGCACACCAGCTTCTAGTGCTGTTCTGTCTATAAAACCAGCATAAAGCTCATCTGGAGCATATTCACCATCCTCAGAAGCATACACCATGAACTCTGGATCAAGAGCACCAATTGTTTTACTCAAGAAACTAATTTTATTAAGTAATAACTCTTACTAACTCCACTGAGAAACTCTAACCTCAGTTTTTACTATCTGTTTTGGACCAAATTAATTCTCCTTTTCACTGCTTTCGAACAACTAAGATAGCAATTTACCTTCCTGCTAGATTCTTTGTTTTATAGATGTAAATGTAAAATATTAGTTTGTTAAGCTTCGTATTTAAGAACAAAATACAGCTAAGAGAAATTAGATCAATGATGGTTGTATGGTAAAACATGCATACTATCAAAAAAGAGATGCAATAAACTCCACTTTAAAGACTGTACAAAGACCTGAGCTGCTTGTAAAAGATGTTTGATATGTCTCATCAGAGCAGAAACAGGTTGTGAAGGTGCCTATAAAAATCACTGCATAATATTCCATGTTCAAGCCTTATTCATGTTTTAAAAAGTCTTGTAAGCTTAAAAGAAGATGTATTTCAGCAATTATTCTGGCTGAAAACCTGAGGTGGATGGAGATGGGCAGCTGTTTCACACTTGAATAATGATGAGATGTGACAGGGTGATGTCAGATCTGGGGAGCAGGAGGTTATGTCATTTCTCTGTAAATTACTGTCCAGTTGTATTTCCTGCCCAAAGACAGACCATGAGATTATCCCACATATCCAGCCACAGACCTGATGCTCCTGATGAGACCACTAGTAAATAATTAATGCAGACAGCTGAAGAAATATTTTCCTACATACCTACTACCACAGTGGTTATTATTCATAACATATCTACTAGGTACTTCTTTTCCCTAATCTGGGATGTGGAGACACCCAGAGTGAGGAAACTGGGGCAACCTGCTTACACTACTGTGGAACTTTGGGAATCCACTCAGTAAGTCCCTTTGTAATGCTTGGCTATACAGAAAGTTAGAGGGGGCAAGCAGCTTCCATTTATGGTAGAGGAGGGACATGCCAATGACCTTTAAATAGTAGAACACTTTTGAAAGTAGTCAGAGCTCCCTTAAGTATCTCTCTTGCTCAAAAGCATGTGGCTGTGGATGAAATCTAGGGTAGCTGGTGCAGTGTATTTTAACTCCCTAGCTGCCTGTGCACTCCCTTCTGCAACCAATCCTTGAAAGCATTGCCTGAACTGTGAAATGCTCTTTGTTTCCCATCTCCCTTCTGCCCAGAAATGTTTCCCAGCCCTAGAAAGAGACAGAAGAAAAGAGAACAGCATAAAAACTAATGCTTCATTGAAAGAGATTCTAAAAGGATTTCCCATTGAGCTGAATCATCTGGCTGTGGAACTCCACACTAAAAGGCAGCTGCTGCCCATTTCCAGGATGTCCATGTGATGGGCAGCACGGCCCTCAGCTCCTCCCCCAGTGCAGCTTCTTACAAAACTTATTTTCTCTTGACAACACTGTCCATAGTGAAGGAGAGGAATGCATTGTATAGAGAAACTAATATGTTCAGTGCAGCAGGTAATCACTACAACATGACCATCTTTTATTTGAAATACTGAACATGGTATAGGACCATCTCTATAAACACTTGATGGTCTCAGCTCTCAGTGAAAGTTGAAATTTTTATTTTAGTTTAGATTTTTGTCTCTGAATGTCTTCATATACTTGTAGTTGTCCTTTTTCATCTTTACTGCTTCTTTATTTTTGTCATTTTTGGTAGAAATACCTGAAAATTTAATTCCGTATTTTCTTCTCCCTTTTCTATGTAACTGTTGCCTGTAAATTATATAATTTTTAAAAGCATTCCCAGCTTCTCTTTCTTGTTACTGTCTCAATAGTCCATTTTAGTGACTAGTACACGACATCTTTTACTGTGCTAGTAAAATATGTGGACTCAGTCTATTCAAACTATTTACTCATTTCCTTGTAATTGCTCGTTTCCTACATTTTTGAGCAACAATCTAAAAACAAAAATGAGCAATCCATATTTCAGAGCATGCTATCAGTATGTACTTGTAGTCTTGCAAGAGTTAGATTCCCAGCCACTAAGTAGAACAGGAAATTATTACATTTAAATGAAAATCAGAATATTTATACACAGCATACTTTCTTCATACCAGCCAGTTGCTTTTCTTGTCGGTACTGCTTAGAAAATGTTTAATTATGATACCTTTAATTTCTTTCCACAAAACAGAAAATCTCTACCTCTGTGGATATTCCTTCAGATTGCTGTCTAATATTATAGAAGGAATCCCTTTCTTGTCTTGTGACAACTAGTGACTATTACAGTGGCAATTGTTTAAAGAAAAGACAATTAACAAATTAACTAAAGAGTTAGTTGACATATGAGCGTGTAGAATAATAATTTATAATTGCTTAGGAAACATTTTGCTGAAGTTAATCAACAGAAAGCTTGGGGATATCTGAACTACTATTTAAAACAAAAGGCATCACTCATTTGTTAAACTGTCAGGAAGAATCAGGTTGATCTTTCTATTGTGAAATAACTCAAAGTGCTCTACCTGCATAATGAGTCAAAATTCTTCCCTATACTTCAATTCCCAGTCTGAAAGATCTGTGATATTTACCTCAAGCTCTAGGTAAAGGTACTGTAACTCCTTGAAACTTCTCCTTTGATACCCCTGAAAAGCCTTTTTTGTTGTGTCTACAAAACCTTACCAGAGTGCCTGCAATAACAGCCTGCAGGCCATAGTCATGGTCTGTGTGTGCTGCCTTGCAGCAGGAGCACTTGAGGACATGGCTGAGCACCTCAGCAGGAAGAGCTGCTTGAAAGTCCTTTTCCATGGCCAAGCACCAGAACACTCCCTTGGGAAATGGTCCACGAAATGGGAATGGCAAGTATTGGAGACTGCTGCAACCTGGATAGAAGCAGATCTGAAACAGGTGTTTCACCACACCTCATTCCATGATCTGTACAAAAACACCTTCATGTCACATTCAGATATCAGCAATATCTGCCTCCCTCTAAGTTCCTCAGAATTTTCTTGGGCCTCTCTCTATTACAGTTTGGCCACTGCACAGAATGCCAGTTACCAGCAGAGAAAACCATCTTTTCCTAGACACTTATTTTCAAATATCCTCTGCTTTTCATGACATGCCCTAGGGTATATGGTTTCTGGACTGAGACAAAAAAAAGAGATAAACACTCTGTGGGGGAAGATAAAACTCTCTTAAACGTCACTTGCTCCCTTGATGAGCCATATATGTTCACATAATGTACAGTTCTTCATTCGTGGGAAATGCAACTGCTCAGACCACGTCCAAGATAATCCTAATTGCTAGTCACAGTGTGGTTGGATACTCACACCTCAATTCTTGTAAGCAGATGGCCAGAAACTGCCAGTTTGATCTGTGTGGTCCTAAAACACTGTGCAAGTAGCCAGAGTGACTAATCTGATCCTCAGGCTGTCTGACACTCATGAATCAAAAAGTTATAGCATCCACTGAAGCTGTCTGTTGTCACGCAGGTTGGAAAAAACTCCTATGGAGACAACTCAGGAGCATCTAATTACGTGAAGATAGTCCTGGCTGGATTGGCATCAAGGGAACAGCCTTTGGGAATGCTGCTGGGGGGCAGAAGCAAATCTTTTCTCTGCTATGCCTATTATTGAAATGAAATGTTGAGTTTATAATCTAAAGCTTTCAAAACTCATCTCGTAAGAAGTTTTATTGTCTTCAGGGAGATATCTTTTCATGTTATCCCACACATTAATGCACTTCTTTGTCAGACCAAGAGTTCTGTACGCGTTGTGACCAATATGTGGGTTCAGGCACTTAGAGTTTTACTGGGATTTTTGTTCTGTACTTCCAAATCCAATCAGTGCTCAAAGTTAAGACTGTATAATAGTCCTTCCTTCCTTCCTTCCTTCCTTCCTTCCTTCCTTCCTTCCTTCCTTCCTTCCTTCCTGGAATCCTTCCTTCCTTCCTGGAATCCTTCCTTCCTGGAATCCTTCCTTCCTGGAATCCTTCCTTCCTTCCTGGAATCCTTCCTGGAATCCTTCCTTCCTTCCTGGAATCCTTCCTGGAATCCTTCCTTCCTGGAATCCTTCCTTCCTGGAATCCTTCCTTCCTTCCTTCCTGGAATCCTTCCTTCCTTCCTTCCTGGAATCCTTCCTTCCTTCCTGGAATCCTTCCTGGAATCCTTCCTGGAATCCTTCCTGGAATCTTTCCTTCCTGGAATCCTTCCTTCAATCCTTCCTTCCTTCCTGGAATCCTTCCTTCCTTCCTTCCTGGAATCCTTCCTTCCTTCCTGGAATCCTTCCTGGAATCCTTCCTTCCTTCCTGGAATCCTTCCTTCCTTCCTGGAATCCTTCCTTCCTTCCTGGAATCCTTCCTTCCTGGAATCCTTCCTTCCTGGAATCCTTCCTTCCTGGAGTCCTTCCTTCCAGAAATTCCTGCTGATATCCAGCCTGAACCTTTCCTGGCACAGCTGAAGGCTGTTTCCTCCCCCCCTATTCGTGCCTGGGAGAAAGGGTTAATCCCCGCTGTGCTACCATGCCACTGCCCCCTTCCAGGGAGCTGCAGAGAACACGAAGGTCCCTCCTGAGCCTCACCAGTGCTGAGCACAGGGGGAAATCGCTGCCCTGGTCTCACTGTTTTTGATACAGGCCAGGATTAAAACAGGTCATTATTAAAAAATTTCTCTTGTTTTGGTTCACACTGAGGTATCACTGAGGTATTGAGGTTGCAATTGGAAGCTCAGCACTTTAAAGAACAAGGTTGTTATTCAGGTCTCTGAAGACTGAATAGAAGAGCACAGTTTTAGGTGAGTGCTTGACATGCATTTCCTATTAATGTAGAGTTAAAACATTCAGAATGGGGAGCTTATTTTACATCTTATATAGAATGAAGCATATTGATAAGCTGTAGCTAAGATGAAAAGTAGCCTGCTCTACCTCATTTTCAAAGCTTTTTTAATATGGTGTCATCCAGCTTTTCATAATAATCTGTGTTTTCTCTTACATTAGAGAGAAAATATTCAGAATAATTTCACAATGCTGATCTTGTGCTCGATGATAATTTAATCCTAACTGAAGATCTCAGTCAGTACTATAACTATTCACAGAATCATATAATGGTTAGGGTTGGAAGGGACCTTGAGGATCATCTAGTTCCAACACTTTCCCATGGGCAGGGAACTTTCCACTAGACCAACTTGCTCTAGGCCCTATCCTGCCCTCCCTTGAATATTTCCAGGGAAGCACAGCTGCCCTGGCCAACCTGTGCCAGTGCATCACCTCTCTCACAGCAAAGAATTTCTTCCTAATATCTGATCTAACCCTGCCCTCTGTCAGTTTAAAACCATTCGCCCTTATTCCATCACTACTGACCCTTGTACAAGTCCCTCTGCAGCTCTCTTGTAGCCCCTTTAGGCACTGGAAGGCTGCTGGAAGGTTCCCCCAGAGCCTTCTCTTCTCCAGGCTGAGAAACAGCAGCTCTCTCATCCTATCTTCACAGGAGAGGTTCTCCAGCCCTCTGATCACCTTCATAGCTTCCTCTGAACTCACTCCAAGAGGTCCTGCTCCTTCTTATTGGGGGCCCCAGAGCAGGACACCATGCTGCAGATAAAGTCTCACAGATGAGGAAATCACCTCCCTTGACCTGCTTGTCACACCACAGGGTTGGCTTTCTGGGCTGCAAGGACATGTTGCCTGCTCAACCAACATTTAGCCTCCTTCTCCTCAGGATTGCTCCCACTTCTTTCTCCACCCAATATGCATTTGTGCTTGGGATTGCCCCAGCCCAGCTGTAGGACCTTGCTCTCAGCCTTATTGAAGTTCATGAGGTTTGCATCTGGTCACCTCTCACGCCTGTCACAGTCCCTCTGTGTGGTTACTGCCCTAGAGAGAGAAAAAAGAGACAGCAAGAACAGTAACACACGTGGACTTTTTTAGGGAAAAAGGGCCAACTTTATTGGACAGACAGCCTGTATTTAAAGCATGTTCCACAGAGCTAAGACAGGACAGTAGCTCAGTGGATAACTGGGAAAAACATCCATGAGACTGTACTTTAGAATGTGTCTCACAGAAAAACACTAGGTGTTAATCTTGATTGTGAATTTCATTCTGTTTTTCACCAGATTTCATTCTGTTTTGACTATATTATCATCCTGGGAGAATTCCACCATAACTGAAGCTACAATCAGCTTATCAGTCTGGGAATGGACCTGAGAGGTAGGAGAAGTCCAGGCCTGAGAAAGAATTCTCAAGCTGTAATTTCCTAGCTCTCTGAATGTGTGTGTCCACATCTCTGGATGGCATTCCTTCCCTGCAGAGCACCACACAGCTTGATGTCATTGATAAAACTGGTGAGGGTGGATTCTGTCCCACTGCCCAGGCTGCCACTGGAGATGTTGAACAGTGATTAACAAATTAACAGATCATGTTAAACAGATCCCAATGTTGACCCCTGAGCAATGCCACTTGTCTGCACTTGGTCATCAAGCTGTAACCAAATCTCTGTGATTGTGGCCATCCAGACAATTACTTATCCATCACATGATCCATCCATCAAATCCATCCAATCTTGTCTCTCCACTGTACAGACAAGAAAGTCATGCAGAACAGTGTCAAATGCTTTGCACAAGTCATTTGCTCTTCCCTCATCCACCAATGTGGTAATCCCAGTGTAGAAGGACACCAAATTTTTCATGCATGATTTAACCTTAATGAAACCATGTCAGCTGTCACCAATCACTGTCTTATTTTTCGTTATCCAGAAGGACCTACTCCATGATCCTGCCAGGCACAGAGGTGAGGTGGACTAGACTAGTGCCCCAGGTCTTCCTTCTTTCCCTTTCTAAAAACAAGGGTTATGTTTCTACTTTTCCAGTCACTAGGAACTTCAGAGGACCTCCATGACTTCACAAATATAAGAAGCTACCCTGCAATTCTTGAAGACATTCAATTGCTACAGTTAATAGGCTTCCACAGGAATCTCCTGCTATTTAAAAGCCACAGAAAGCTGAGAAAAGATCTTGTAGCCTGTAATTCCAAATATATAGCAGATGTAATATTCCCTCTTCTGAAGCCTCTGCTGTCCAATACAGATCTGCATGGAGTGTAAGAATTTGCTCTGGATGTACAAACACACAATAATACCCAAATCCACTTAAACAAATTATACAGGTGTCACCATCAGAGATTCTTAATACATCATCATTACTTGACTAAAAAGCATTATGACATTTTCACTCATGGTCAGCCAGACTGACACACACAATACAGACACAGAAAATCACCTAACTTTGTCTGAAAAAGTGTAGAGAACTGATGTTTGATATGTAGTTCCATTCATTAATCAACTTTATAACTAAAACATTCTGTATGCTTTTTAAATTTCTCTTACTTTATTCTTTGTATTCCATAGTGTTTTTCTGTACCTGGTGTTGAATGATTGTACCAAGTTTAATGCCATTACTTAAAATTAAGCACAAATTGAACTGTAACTTAGAAGTTAACGTTTCAGCAAGTTTTCCACTCATTAGTTAGCTCCTAGCAATACATGCATGCCTGAAACAATTTTACTTTCAACTGGTACAAATACTAACACTTAAGTATTAAGTTTTGTATGCTTTTTCTGTTACTATTTCTTGAAGACTTAAAAATGGTTGTCAAACTAAAACCGTAAAAATATATTTATTCTATGTTTTCCATAGAGTAGAGCTTGCTACTGCTGTGTCTACTGGAACTTTAAAAGCATATTGCAGCACAACAGAACTTCAGTATTTTTGTATGTAAGGATGAACTGGCATACTTAGCATACACACATTTATTTGTTGTTACATAGGGTAACAGGAGATAGCAATTATTTTTTAAAATTAGCATTTAAAGCTTTTCCATTTAGCATTTTGGCTGTTTACCAGAGAGTATTATGGTAGGACTGGTACTTTGAAACCATAACCACCATATTTAAAAATTTGCAAATAATTGCTATTAATTTGAAATTAAGAAAAAATAAACACAGAACTTCAACAAAACTATTAAAATTCAGATCGTATCAATTCTTGATAACTATTTCAAATTTGAATAGAAATAAAAATAGCAAATCACAATAGCACACAGGGAGGCTCTTTTTTGGTAGCAGCGGCGACTTTCATGAAAAATATTTATAAACTGGATATAGCTATGAACTCTCCTACTATCATTGAGCTTTCCTAACAATGGGACAAACTTGCATGGATAAAATTTGCAGGTGTACATTTCTAAAGAAGACAGTGCTAGCCGCCTTGTATTCCTGAAACCAGTAAGATCAGGATTTGGCAGCACTGAAAACTTCAGAGAAATAGAATTGAAATCATCAAATAGAACTCAAATAACCTGGTGATCATGCCCAGACTAATAGATATTATGGTTTCTGTTCACACTATGAGAATTTTTGCTTCTCTACTTCACAGAAACTGAAGTACTCTTCTACCTCTATTTCTTAATTAAAGAAAAAAATTTAATATCTCAGTTTTAAATATAAATAGATATAAAAATATTAACTTTTAAATATATCAGTTTTCAAGATATTTTTTTAATTTCTTCTATAGTCAGCCCTTTGTTGAAGAATATTCCTAGCAGCAAACATTATCTGATGTCAAATAAAACCACTTGAAAAAATGGATTTATTTTGTGTCTTTGTATCTTAAGTTTCCCAGCAGCTCTGTACTTATCTGTTGAAGAGTTGGAAGGGAAGAATATATTTGAGCTTTTATTTTCTTCAAAAATACGTAGACATTGAATTTTTAACCACTATCTACAGCAGGAACGTCTCAGTTGCTAGGAAAAATTGTGTTCATGTGTTGTATCTTAATGTGTGTGGACATTTTTGTTACCAAGGTCTTCCCTAGAAAAATTAGCTGACATTTATGAAATACAAAGCATTTGATAAGGTCTTCAGTTTATTTACATTTTTTCCCATGGATTTGTCTTCTTTCCCATTTCTTCAACCATTGTCATACTGGTTTAGAGAAAGATTCAAGATGCAATTTTATATCACTTTTGCTGCAGTTTTAGGTTTGTGTGGCCAGCCTATTTGTAGATGTCTATACAGATATAAATATATATATATATATATATATATATAAAATACATGTTTATTCCCGAAATTGCTGGGTATCCCTAAGTATATTTCACTAGGATTCCATTTTGCATAGACAAAACAAGAATACCAGTTCTGTCTGCTTTCTGTAATGCTCTCCACACTGCAGCCAGCTTTCACTCAAAGGCACAGTGCTGCCTGTGCCTTGGGGACAGCACTACCCTCAACACTTGTAATGCTTACTTTCCTGCACCAAAGTAAGGCTGCCTATACTTTCCTGCATCAGGCTCTGCATTTTTCTCTACTCATATGATCTCTGCAATTGCCAGCCTAACTGCAGTTTCATTCAGTAAGAAGCTGACATTTCCCCTGATTAGTGTCAGTCTACAGTATTGACTTTTTTGTAGTGCTTTAATTAGTATGTGCATTGCAAACTCTGATCCCATCAAATATTGGCAGAGGCACATGGAATAGCAATGCTTACCAGACGGCCCTGACTGCCACTCCCATTTTCTGCAAAGGTGTAGAGGAAAGTACCTCTCATAACAGAAAGCACAAGTGAATAATTAAATTTATAAACTTAAGGTCTACACCTAAAAGTAAACAGAGTTGGCTGTGCAACAAACACAGAGTCAAATCAGACTTACTATCAAAGTTAATTGGTCTTGCACATAGATTCAGGCTTAAATTCTGAGAGGTGAGCAAAACTAAATTCAATCTAAGTTTAGAATAGCAACTTCCACAACTTTAGGACAACTAACATTTGATTTAAGTTC
The DNA here is from genome assembly GCF_052056855.1 of Sturnus vulgaris. Classification (NCBI taxonomy): domain Eukaryota; kingdom Metazoa; phylum Chordata; class Aves; order Passeriformes; family Sturnidae; genus Sturnus; species Sturnus vulgaris. Next base: position 12,659,112 of record NC_142260.1, read on the forward strand.
TGTTCTCAGAGTCTTGAAGAGCAGCTAGCAGAATACACAGTTAAATAATAAAGCCAAAAGAACACATAGTTTCCCCAAGAATCTTCCCCTGAAAAATATCTGCCAGTCAGATTCACTGATGTGAGAGTAGAATGGAGAAATCTGTGGGTGAAAAAATGACTTTTCTAGGGAGTTGGTGACTTCAAAAGAGAGTCAAACCTATACATTTTATAGTGTTCCCTAGCCACTGTGACAAGTTTTTCCACATAAAGGTCAAATGTGTTCCACACGATCCTTCTTACCAACTGTGTAACAGTAAGGAAGATTGTGAACATGACCCTAGAGGCTGGTGAGTAGGATGTTTCAGAAAAAAATTGTAATCTGTTTTGGAACCAATATCCCCCAATGTACATATGAGAAGGACATGACATTGTTTGCTAACTCATAGTGCAAAGCCATCTATTTTCACTGTCCTTTGGCACAAAGATGCTGAGCCATAAGGAGGCAGTTACTGTGGGATAAAAGTAATCTGAAGGAGACTATAGAGAACTTGGTGTAGCCCTGTCTGGTTTTGGAGAGTTCCTGAAGGCTTCACGCTGAGACAGCTCAGCTTTACAACAACAAAACAAATATGTCTTATAGTCAAACATAATGAGAGAAAAGTTTGATTTTCTTTGGAGCGTTTTAGAAATTCTCCCAGTTGTCTGCACTCCCCCAGTCCATGCAGATTAGAGGAGTGTGTGGGGGAAGAAGAGTACCCACTTGCTGGAAGCTGCCTAGAGTGAGAGCAAAAGCAAAAAATACCAATTACAATGCAATTACTCCTCAGGCATGACTGTACTTCTACCCACTCACCAACTGCCCGTGTCTGTGGGTTGTCTCTAGTTTAGTTTTACTATAGTTAAGGAAATATTGTATCACTTGTCGTTCAGATAGATGGCACGAATTTCACTACTGTACTGTTTTCTCCTTGTTATTTTAAAAAACGTGTTGCTTTTCAAGTTTTTTTTGCTTGGAAGACAGACAAGTACAGCTACTTTGACAGCACAAGACAGATTTACCACTATAGACCCATTTGTTTTGTTATTTTTATACCTAAATAGTGGTAGAGATAATTCCAACATGGATAATGTGTTATTTACAAAGCCTGTTATAGTAGTCCAAAATTAATCCAGAACTTCCTCCCACCTCCAATTTTATTTATTAAGACTTGAGTTATTTTAATTGGAATAAGCTCAGCTTATATGGAAGAGCTTTGCAGAATAAGATTTAAATTTGTTAGAAAGTACAGTAAAAGCCAAAGGGTCACTCTTAGGCAACTGAGATAGATTTTAAACTAAGAAACATAGGAGTTTCTCTGAAATTTGGAGCATTAGACCACAAGAATAGGAGAGAAAAAGTTAAAGACCATTAACTTCTTCAGCCACTGAGACAAAAAAGACACTCTGTTAAAAATGAGCAAACAAACAAAAACAAGAACACTGTGAAAATAGAGCAGTGACAGGTCACTTTCTTCCAGGAACAGAGAAAGGCAGGAAAATGCAACTCTTCATTTGTGATCACTGTCATAATTTAACTCCAGGTGGCAACTGAGTACTATGCAGTTTCTTGATCACCACCCTCACCTCTGCCCCCACCACCCAGCCTCACAGTGGGATGAGGAGGAGAATTGGGAAAAACACCTGAAACCTCTGGGCTGAGATAAGGACAGTTTAATAACTGAAACAAAATAAAATTTAATAATAACCTAATTGTAATGGAAAAGGAGACAACAACATGAGAGCGAGAATAAAACCCAAGAGAAGCAAATGATGCACAGGAATATCACTGCTCAGCAGCCATGCCAGTCCAGCCCAGCCCCAGGCTGTGACTCCTGGGCAACTCCCCCCAGTTCATGTACTGGGATGATCTATGGATGGAAATCCCTTTGGCCACTTTGGGTCACCTGTCCCAGCCGTGCTCCCTCCCAGCCTCATTCCCCTGCTCACTGGCAGGGCATGGGACACTGAAAAGTCCTGGATTTAGGGTAAACCCGACTTAGCAACAACCAAAACATCAGCATGGTGTCAATGTGATATTCTCATAATGAACCCAAAACACAGCTCTGTACCAGCTACTGGCAAGAAAAAGAACTATTCTAGCTGAAACCAGGGCAGTAATTCCTGCACGACCACAGTTTTGTGGAGAAGAACTCTACACTTTTTACTCCAGAAATCCTGTGGATTTTTTCTTTTTGATATCCTACATTATTTTATAAGAAGCTATACTAGGCTTCCAGAAAACCTGTAAAAGATGTTTTTACCCTAATGTCAGTGTTTTACAAGGTGCTTATGAAAGTGAAAGAACAGTATCTACTAGACAGCAATGTAATCTGCTTAGGTGTGAGGATTAAAACAATCTGTGCTATAAACATAATGAGCAGGCAGTCGTTTCAGTAGAACTCAGTGATGTCAGATATGGTCTTTTGAAGGTCAGCAGATGAGATGATCTCCATTAGATGAGATGATCTCCAAAAGATGAGATGATCTACATTACACATTTAGAAAAGGACCAAAAGTTATTCAATCTGCATAAAATGTCCCATAAATTATTTTGTTAACCTTTCCAAATAATTAATTTAAAAATGCAATGTGATTTGGTGATCTACCTCAAGGGAATGAGAGGTTCATGGTTCATCAGAAGGATGCAGCCATTATTCCCTGTGTTCTAATTATTTATAATTCTAGACCTACAGTGAAATCTCTTTTGTTTTCACATAGGTTGTTCGAGCAGATATTTAATCATTTTCCTAAAAGAGAGTTCTCTGATATAGATATGTAAAATTATAGACTCATAGAATACTTTGAGTTTAAAAGGATCTTAAAAACCATCTAGTTCCAGGCCCCTGCCATGGGCAGCAATGTCTTTCACTGGATCAGGCTGCTCAGAATTCCATCCAGCGTGGTCTTGAACACTTCCAGGGATAGGGCATCCACAGCTTCTCTGGGCACCTTGTTTCAGTCCCTCACCACTCTCACAGTACAGAATTTCTTCCTACTCTAAACTTTTTCAGTTCGAAGCCATTCCCCCATGTCCATAAGAAGGTGACCTTCCTTGTAGGTTCCCTCCAGGCACTGCAAGGCCACAGTCAGGTCACCCCAAAGCCTTCTCTTCTGCAGACTGAACAATCCCAGTTCTCCCAGCCTTTCCTTGTACACGAGGTGTTCCATCCCTGTAATCATCTTGGTGGATTCCTCTGCACTCCCTCCAGCAGGTCCCTGTCCTTGCTGTGCTGGGAGCCCAGAGCTGGATGCAGAGCTCCAGGTGGGATCTCAGCAGAGCAGAGGGGCAGAGTCCCCTCCCTCATCCTCCTGCTCATTCTGCTTTGGGTGCAGCCCAGGGCACATTTGGCTTTCTGGGCTGTGAGTGTGTGGACACACATTTAGAGAGCTGGGGAATTAGAGCTTGGAAATTCCTTTCAGGCCTGGATTTCTCCTGACTCTCAGCTCCATTCCCAGGCTGACAAGCTGACTGCAGCTTCAGTTAGGGAGGAGTCTCCCAGGGTGAGAACACGGTGACAAACAGAGTGGAATTCATCACCAACATTAACCCCTGGTGTCTTTCCCGTGGGACACATCCTGAGGTGCTGTCCCAAGGATGTTTTTCCCAATTGTCCAATGAGCTCCTGTCCTGTCCTGGCTGCACTAACACACTTTAAATCCGGGCTGTCTGTACAATAAATTGGCCTTTTTTCCCCAAAGAGCTCCATGTGTGTTGCTGTCCTTTCTCTCTCTTTGCAGCACAGTAACCACAGGAGTGCACACTGCTGGGTGAGCTTCAGCCTCTCATCTACCAGCTATCTGTGTCTTCTTTTTTGAAGAAATGTCTGTAGCTTTAAAGATCAGGAAATTATATTCTGATTTTCTTTTTAATCAAGTTTTTCAATCCAGCTAGTTTTAGGATTGGGGAATGTTATGATGCCTGAGCCATTTTTAGATTTTTGGCTTTTAGCATAACCTGCAGACTTGATGCAAAATATGTTTGGAGCAGGGACTCTGTAACAAACCCAGAAATGACCATGAAATCTTTGAGAATTTCTAGATACGGAGGAAAAACATTTTAACTTCTCTAAAAAGCAAGGAGAAGACCAGTCAAGTGGGGAGAAATAAAAGAAAGAAATTGCAAAATGTTTGTAAACATTAATAGAAAATAAAACCATGATAAAGTATAAGTGGAAGTTACAACCAAAAGAACTAAGAAATGAGGAGGAAATACATAATTGTATGAAGAGAGAAAAATATGTTGGAAAAGAAGAATAAAGGAGAAAAAATGTTACAGTGGGTGAACTTGATTCCCTCTTAATCAACGTACAGAAATCAGCCTTACAGCTGAGCAGAGGGGAGATTTGTTACAAGTAAAACTTATCTTAAAGACAAAACCGAATCACTTTTGTTACCACTTAATTATGTATATAAATTTTTTTAAAAAAGGAAAGAATAAAAAAGACCATAAAAGAAAATTTTAAAAGCAACATGACAAAATTCAGACAAAGCAAGAGGAAAAGATATGGTGGTATATCAGTGTGTGTTGTTCATACAGCAAAAAGCTTATATTTTGGTACTGACACTGATTTCTCAATGGCTCTTTCCATCATATGAGTCATATCAGTGACATAGATCTATTTCTTCAAGGTTATAGAAACATATTCAAAAAATGACCATATCTAAATGATCCTCTTAAGCAATTATTGATGAATTAATAGGATTAATTTCCTAACCTGAGAGTTATTACTCACATGCTTAAATGCAACTTAAAGCTTATGTAATAATTTCTGAAAGTTTATTCATATGCTTGAACTTAAACCAGCGCTCTACCATAGAGAAGCCTAAACCCCCATGTATTTCTCATCCTCACCTCACTCCATTTGTGCACCCTGCAAAGCATCAGCCACTTTGCTACTGATATTTTGAATATTTGGTGTAACCCTGCAGGGCTTTTGTTGGCCGTGTCCCTTTGTCCTGTGAATTTAGGGAAATAATTTTGATTTACACTTGTAATAGTCCATACTCTAGGGGCAGGTAGCAAAGAAGGGTTGGCTGGAAACCCTGGCTGAACAGTACTCTGGGGGCACAATAAATAACATCTGAAATGACAAATGAGGAAGCATCTAAGTCATCCACTGGGAAAATCCTGTTGTGAAGAGAACATGTGAAAAGTGCACGAGGAGAGGATGTGGACTCACCCCTCAGCTGAGCTGTAACTATCAGTGACTCCTTCCCTCTACGGAATCTACATCTGCAAATCCTCTCCTGAATGACAGCTCTGCAGGGCACACTGCAGGAGCCAAGCAGGGTTACAAAGCACCTCAGATTTTGGATAGCACAGTGGTTAGGAGCTACACCTACTAATTAACACACTCAGGTCCAGCTGCCTTCTTGAGCTGTTGCATCAAGTCAATAAGAGACTTAAAGTTTCAATGACTTTGCAATTGTTCACAGAGATGTTTTCTGTGTCTTGATGAGACAAACAGCAGGTAGTTACTGGTACATCTGATTGTTGAGAAGCATCTGGGCAATGACTACAGCCAAGCTCTTGTTAACAGAGAAAAACAATGATGAAACAGTGCCTTTACTATTATTCATTGTTATTGAATAAAAAAAAAATTAAATCAATATCCCTTTTGAGTTGTACTAACCACCATAAAATAAAAGAATCGTATTTCCTGATGAACATGGTTTGCTGCCCAGAGGCTGATACTCTGAGTAAATCTGAAAATCATCTAGTTATTTTCTGAAAGGGTTGATTTATGAACAGTGAACAATAATGAGCTAAAATATCATCAGTTTTCATCATTTACTGTATTAATGAGCTTTAAAACTACACAGTTATGCATATTGTACTAGTTAATACATATATACATATAGATGCATAAATGGAAAATGAGGTTTCTTTTATCTACAGATAATCTTATAATTCAAAAGTATAAAAGATGAAAAGTGTTGTTTTTTTCTTATCACACAGGGCTTTAAGGTTTAAAATAATTTAATAAAGCTTTCTGATGAAGCTGGCATAGTTGGTGACTCATAGGTCATCAGTGGGTGGCAGGTGAGAGAAGGGAAAGCCTAAAGCAGTTAAGGTTTTAATGAGACTCAGAGCTAGTTTCCAATTCAGAACATTCTTATTTATTATTTTTTCCTGTTACTTTAACCACTACACAGTGTTAAATATATTCTATTTCTCAACTTTTGTTTAGTCTAATTTGTTCTTTCTCTTTTCTTCAGAGTGTTTCTAAAAAGCAAAAATATTCTATCAAGAGTTTTAAAAAATGGAAGGATTAGTAAATACAATGATATTTTAGCCATAATGTCTTTTAGTTATGAGTTTTGTTTCTTAAGACTTCATACGTTTTGACTAAAAAAAAACCCTATTAAAATATCATCACTTTAGTGCTGCATCTTAACTTATTCAGCATTTATTTATTTTTAATTTGACTTGTGAAGAAAATCCAGATTTTGACAAGCTCCCACAATTTCCCAAGTAAATTCAACTGAATATGTTAACCATTTAATATGTCAGTAAAGCTGTCGGCACCAGTTTAGCTGAGATTTCATGACAGGAGCAGGAACCAAACTTTTGGATATTATGTTTTAACATATGAGATTGTTCAACCTAAATTACCCCAAGTGCATCCCCAGCTGAATTGCTGAGCTGGCTTTTTTATTGTCACTTGGTTTCAGCCCCAACCTTATGATGGGGAATCTCTCACTGTGTGAATGGGAGGCAGCCATGTCCACAGCAGCCACTCCTTTGGAGAGTCAGTGTGTGACTGCATCACAGGAGAGTGAAAAGAAATGCAGCATTGTCCCCAGCGGCAAATAGAAGACAAAGATAAAATTTAGAGATACTTTGACTACATGAACTTCTTTGAATAGTTTCTGGTCTTCACTTTTCATAGGCTTATGTTCTTCCATGGGGAAGAAAAGCCTGGTTTCATGCATTTTTTCCCTAGAAATATGTATCATCTCTGCACACTGGCAGATTCATTTACTTCTCATTAGAAGCAATAATACAGTTCTGGTATGCCCAATTCTTCTTCCACTCTTTTTGGCTTCTCCAGTCTATTCTGTTGTTCACCAAACACTTCAAGGAGCAAACATGACCTCTCCTCTCCACACACAGGAGGAACAGAACCTCTTGTGCTAAGCAGAACTGGAGAAAAAAATCATTTATATGGCTCACAGCCTGCCAAAACCAAAACAATTTCACAGAGCTTTTCATTATTGCATAAACTAAGTGACAAGGCAAAACAAAGTCTGAAGATCTGTCCTACACACCTCTGCAGCCCTTTTATTTTGACAAAATGAAGCAGGTCCTGGGACTGAAATCTCTTTTGGTCAGCTCTCTGCTGATGTCTGGAAGACAGGGTTGTCTCCCTTTCCAGATGCACAGGACTGTGATCTGCCTGAAATCCTCAGCGTCTGTCCACATCTAGAAGACATATGGTTTCCTACATAAGCCCTAAGTAAGAGAATAAATAGTGTTTCTTATTCTGATGAAAGAAATTAACCAAGGAACCACCAGCCCCATAAGAGCACTGAACTTTGCTATCTTCTCCACAGAATTTTGAGCAGGATTGACAGCAGAATATGCACAAATATCTTACTGTGTTCCAAATAATTCAAAAGGGAACACCCTGATCCAGCAGCAAAATGCCAGTTTGATGCTGAGGTCTCCTGCAACTTCAACCTCCATATGTTGAGTATCAACCCCAAAGTGAATAGAGGCAGAGGATTATCACAACCCACAAGACTAATCTAATGACTACATCTAAATAGAACCTTTAAAAATAACCTAGAATTTAAGATTATTGGATCCTAATTCTTATTCTAAGACTAACAGTCACATGTGGATTCTGTTCCAATTCCACACTATGACTGTGTGGTGTCATGTTGGTACATTGATAGAACAAACCCATTAGATTGTAACCCAAGACAAGAATATTCATCCTCCCTGAGCTTCCACGTTAGCATCCATGGTGTCTGAAGGCAAACATTAATGAACTTGATGTTTTAAAACCTCTAATGTGAAAGCTGTCCTTGGTCAATTAAAATGACCCCAAGGCTCTACCTGTTATTCACATCAGTTCACTAATCTCTGTGCACAATATTTCTAAAGACCTTAGCAGCAGTAAAAGTGATTTTGTGTGCCTTGATTTTATTTTCTTCTTCTGCAGAGCTCATGTTCAACCATGTTAAAGAATATGTTTTCCACACAGCTGCTTCTACGCATGTACAAGGGTCTTATGAAGGAAAAAAAAAAAAGCTGTTATTTAATACAACAAGGTAGGATTAGGGATTGCTTTGTCCACGATTTCATTAACCAAACCTATAAAGAATTCAATTACTAATACTGTGGATTTTAAAAAATCTTATTAACCAATAATTTTCTAGTCTTCCTGTCAATATACTAGGCCAGAAAACAAAGATAGCATTTTGCTAGGTATTGTAAAAAACAAGAAAGAGAGTCCTTTCTCTTTTAAAAAATAGATTATTTGAAATTTTGAAAAGAAACAAAGGAATTAAACAGAAGAAAAGGATGGGGTCAAGAGTGAAACAAAGCTATTCAGCATGACAGGTGGCTATCTTGGTACTCCATGGAGTTTCTTTTTCTATGCATGACAGTGGAGAAGCTCATTGAATCACAAATGACTTATCGTGATTTCATGTGAGATTAGAGTGAGACCCTTCAAATTCATATTCAAATATGCATGCTGTTCAATTTCTAGGAGAGAGTGACAAGGAGGTAGTTTTGTATGCAAAGACAACTAATTTGTAGTCCAGCTAAGACCAAAAGCAAAAACCCTACTGAAGAAAAGCAGAACAGCCAACTATAATCTAGATCATGATTTTTCAAAAAAATATATGTAGTTTTCTCTCTAAGTCTACACTGATAATATCAACCAGAAAATATTGTTGTGAAATTACCAGTTGCAGCAAATTTAGAGTCAATTCGTAGTAAAAACCAACATTGTTGGTTTTAACTTTTAATACCTTTAGTTTGCAAAACGAAAATTTTCAGAGAGACTTTTACTATGAAAGTTGATATAATATTTTCATGATCTTGTATATAATGATGTCCAAACATCAAAAGAAAGACTAATGTAATATACAACTGTCTAATATACAAACTGTGAAGGTAATTTTAAAGTATCAATTAATTCTATGCCCTCTCGCACTGAATTTTGTGCATTTGTTTTAAAGTATCTAGAATCTACACACATAATTTTCTCATTATGTTGCCACTGTACTTTTAATTCAACATTATTTTTCTTTTACTAGAAAACACAACTTTTTCCTCTCTCCTTCACCATAAGTCTATGGTGGTGGCAAATCTCACTTTCAGCACTCTTGAATTATTTTAATGTGCTTTTACTGGCTATGGGTTGTGATCTAGGCAATCCCAAATTGGTTCACTTAACTAGACCACTCTGTTTGCCCTCATGTACGAGCGGAACATCAGGGACAGGTTAAGGAGGGTCCCTGGGTCGGGCTAGGGAGGTCTCAGCAAAGGTCCCTCCCAGCCCTTCTGCCAGCACACAATGCTGCTGTCACCTTTGGCTGTAGAGCACAGTTCACAACACAGACACTAACGCTGGGGAAAACACTAACGCTGTACTGCAGAAAAGCCAAAAAGAGTGCTTGATCTCCAACCTTAAGTTTTCTTCTAGTTATGTTCATCTTTGTCCCATAACTCTCAGACTGAGTTTAGCAAGTACCACAGGTTCTACACAATGTTGAAGAATTACACAACTGGGGTAATTCAGCTGCCTGCTAACAAAAACTCTCTTCAGGAAAGTAAAAAATAAAAAATAAATATCATGCATGTATTATCCCAGAGCAAGGAGGAAACTGAATGTAGGCTTTCTAAGTGGTCCTTCATAACAGTGATAGTATTAGTCCTCTTGTCTGAATTCTGAGAAAAGGTAGCCAAACCTGAACACTGAAGTGAACAGTTTTCTGGTGCATATCAAATGTGTTCAGAAACATTTGCAGACTTAAAAATGTGTTTCTGTGGAAATGAAACCATAAGTCTTCAACAGGAAACCAGCCCGCACAATGTTAACATAATCTTCCTGGATTTCAGAAAGGTATTTGATACTTACACAATATCTTTCTGGATAAAATGACCGGGATTGAGCTGAATAAACTCATCATGTGATGGCTGAGCACTGGCTCACAGGTCAGGCACAAAGGCTGATGGTGGCTCAGGAGGTGACCTGTCACTGGTGGAGTTCTCCAGCATGGGCCCCTCGCTCTTCAACATCTTCATAAGCAGCTTGGATGCAGCATTAGAAGGGATGTTGTGTGTGCAGATGATATAAAATTGGGAGGAGCTTGATTGCTCCTTGAAGGCAGAGAAGCCCTGCAGAGAGGAATCAACATATTAAAGCAACGGGCAACCACCAGCCATATGAAGTTCAGCAAGAGAAAGTTCCAGATTCTGCATCTGGGATGGGGCAGCCCTGGTTGTGTGTATGGAGTGGGGAGTGAGAGGCTGGAGAGCAGCTCTGGGGAAGGGACCTGGGAGTCCTGGTCAGTGACAAGCTGAGTGTGAGCCAGCAGTGTCCTGCAGCCAGGAGGGACATCCCTGTCCTGGGGGACATCAGGCACAGCAGCACCAGCTGGGCAGGGGAGGGAATTGTCCCACTCTGCTCTGGGCTGCGGGCAGGTTTGGATGCTACAATTTCAGAAAGGTATAAAACTATTAGAGCCTGTCCAAAGGGGGGCTGTGAGGATTATGAAGGACCTAGAAGGGCAGCCATATGAGAGCAGCTGAGCTCACTTGATCTGCTTAGGCTGAAGAAGAGGAGACTGAGGTCAGACCTCAGCACAGTCTACAATTTCCTCTTGAGGGAAGAGGAGAGGCAGGCACTGATCTCTTCTCTGTGTGACAGGGACAGGACACAGGGGAATGGCCTGAAGTTCTGTCAGGGGAGGTTTAAGCTGGATATCAGGAAAAGGTTCTTCACCCAGAGGGTGGCTGGGCACTGGAACAGCTCCCCAGGTCACAGAACCAAACCTGGCAGAGTTCAAGACAGTATCTGGACAGCAGTCTCTGGCATGTGGTGGCATTCTGGGGGTGTCCTGAGCTGGGCCAGGAGCTGGACTTTGCTGATCCCTGTGGGTCCGTTCCAGCTCAGAACATTCTGTGATTCTGTGATGGTTGGATCAGTTAAAATAGTGATACCTTTCTGGCACGTGAGCTTTAGGCAACTCCTTGGATATTCACGGTAGAAAGTTAAAGCACAATTTAGCCTCTCTGGCCAAGCAGTGAATAATGAGTAGTTCGTATTTTGGTGAGTAATTTTGTATTTTATATACTTGAATTACACACTAAGTTTCCAAATTCATCAATTTAGCCACCTAGGACAACAATTCAAACATTGCTAATTTTTGCACAATTTTAGGAAGTTAGCAAGACCATTTTTTTACCTTTGTGAAAAATAATGTTATACCGAGATCTAGGGAATGTACATGAGGAAATGTTTTGAGGATCAAGAGAAGAGGCAGCAGGAATATTGAATCGTGGAGGAGGAAGAAATATCAGATTTCTGGTGGGTAGCTGAAACCCAAAGGATTCAAGCCACTTGATCATCACTACAACAATATCCCCAAAATGGATTGTACCAGAATTGCTCTTTTGTGGTAGGATATATCATCCTACCCTTCTTCCAGACAAAAAAAATACTGATATGTAGTTCCTTTGGAAGAATCTATTGAGTAAATTTAAGAATAAACCTGAATGTCAAGACCATGTAAGAGGAAAGTGCAGAGTTCTCCTTTCTGCCAAATAAAATCAAAAGAAAAATGTTCATATTCTAGTAAAGTTTTCTGAATAGCCTCTGTTGTACTTGACCATTTCCTTACTTTTTCTCAATTTTGTTCAATTTCTAAATTTCTCATTTAAAAACGATATACTTTATTGATTCTTAATATAAACTAGGCCAATACAATACTAAATCCCATTGCAATTTGACTGTAAATGATTCACTGTTTACTAGAGAACAGTATTCCAGGTTTCATCATCAAATTCTTAATTGCTTCAAATTCGTACTGTCTTGAAATAGACTTCTATAATTTTTAGATTCCTATTGTTTAAGAAGGACTTTTAAAATGAATAAATATAATATAGGGACAGTTGTTCTTGCATGCACTGAGCCTAAACCAGCAGCTAAATACTGAACTTTCTTGTTATAGTCCTCTGCTTTGGTAATATGCATCTGCTGTCTGTTGAACTTTCTGAATAAATGAAATGAATAGCAACTTAAGTAGGGTATAAAAAGGTATTTCCTTTTCCTGTTCCTCTTGGGAAATGCCTACAGTGACCTCCAGCTTCACGGAATCTTCATTATAATCTTATCTTCACATATGAGAGAGGGGAAAGTGAAATCTATCACAACTAATAGACTCGGACCTTTTCAACCTTCAGATGCCGACTGAGCATTAAAGACTAAATATTCTTTTTGCAGCTGGGCGACAAAAAGAGAAGGTGGGAAAATAATTCAGAACTCTGATCTTTTCTCCCAACCTTACTGTAGGGGTCCAGGGTTTAATTTATTGCCATGTAAGAAAGATTCTGCTAGTTGAGAAGAATCCCCAAACAATGGCTCCATCTTCTCTCAGCCCTGGCTATTTTTTAGCATTCTCCCTGCCTCCAATTTTCAGCACAGATGTAACAGGTGTGGGCAGCAAAGCAGGTACAGGAGTCAAAACACTATCTCAGGTACTCTCTGATGCTTATGGTGTTTTATGATGTGCTAGGAATTTGGGAAGATCATTTTTTCCCTTTACTTTTGTTTCTGTGCAGAGTATCAGGGGAACAAGTGATCTTAATGAATGACAGAGTCAGATCCTGAGACTGTGTGAATCAGTATACAACTCATAGCAGTAAATGAACCAAGAGAAGAATGCAGTCCTCCAAATCTTATAGTGCTTCAAATATTCCTCTACTGATTTCATTGCTCACAAGATAAGAAATTTAATAAAAAAAATATTTTGAAAGGTTATTTTAAAGCTAATAGGTATCTTGTGGGCTGGTATCTTTTTCCAAGCTCACTTAGTTCTATAAAACTATTGCAGAAATCTCAAATTTAGGTTGTTTTTCTTTAAACCGAGTTTCCTCTTTCCCCTTTCCTAGCCTTCTCACAAAAACAAGTACAAAGTGAGACTCCCAGACTTCTTTCTCATTCCTTCTGATAGAGCTGATTGAGCTGGTGATAAGATTATCACATAGAGCTGGAGCTGCATTTTCTGGTTCTGAATCATACTACTAGGCTTGACAGTAACAATTATAGCGTCTCCTTCCCTCTTAGTGGAAAACGTATGTGACTTAAAAATATTGAATTTACCCCATTTCCAAGAAATTTATTTCAGACTGAAGTTTCTACCATAGTAAGTCTCTCCATATCTGTTGCCAAAACTTCATCATTTGCTTGCACATTTCTCTTCAGCTGGGAATGAATCCTGAGCATGCAGCATCACCTAAAAATATTTCTGAGGTGTGGGTGGAATTTCAAGATCTGAAAATGAACAAACCATAGGAAGTGTCTTGAAGCCAAAATATGATGGTAGAATGACATAGTGACTGCATCATGATTTTTTTTTTCTGGTTAGAGCTGCCAGCATTCACTCTTCTAGAGATTTGATTTGTGTTAAATGGACAAAAACCATAAAGCCTCAGTAAAGTTCTATAAAGAATGTAAATGTCTCTTAAGAATTAATTATTCACTATTTATCTTGAAATAAACCAGATTTTGATATAAAGTACAAGTATAGAAAAATTCTTTCTGTCCTAGCTTTCAATAGTTTCAAGAAAACTTATTCAAAATGGTCTCCTTTTAGTTCCCCTTTTGGCAAGATTGAAATTAGAGTAAAATCACAAGCTTCTCGATTATGGAAGCTTAGCTCCAGCCAGGAGTTAGACTCACATCAGCTCACTTCCCTCAACTAGAAGAGGGAAAGAAATCGGAAGAGCAAAACAAAACTTGAGTCTCAATTGACTCTTTAATAAGTGAATAAGGAGCAAAATACTCGACCCATTCAGAGTGACACAAAGGAAACCACTCACCAGCAAGCTGATAACCAGCTAGTCCCTGAGTGATGGTTGCCTTGGAAATATTACTCCCTGGATTTGCTGCCAAGCCCCACGCCAAATGCACGAAATATCGGTCTGGTGACTTGGGAGCAGCTGTGCCCCTGTGTCCCTTCCATTGCCCACTCTCAGCCTGCAGGGCCAGAGGAACAGAGAAGGCCTTGATGCTGTGCTCTACTGCTCAGCAATAAATAAACCCTGGTGTGCTACCAACCCTGCCTTGGTCACAAACCTAAACCACAGCCCCATACAGGCTCCTGGAAAGAAAATTAACCACGCCCAAGCTAAACCCAGTACAATGCTTAAGTCACCACAAAGAGTAAGGGTGATTTCTTAAATTCTGATAATGTTTTCCTGTATTTCCAATTAACAATAACAAACTACAAAACCTGTCTGCACTTATGTATATAATTTTTGCCCTTCTAAATCGCTGGCTTTTATCAACAAAATTACACACAAAATTTTGACAAAATTACTACACTTGGAAACTGCTTATCTAGTATAGCTACAGCTCATCTAAGGACTTCCCATTGCAACCACTCCTTGATGAGCAGAAAGGGAACAATCCCAGCAGACATTCGTGGTGCCAGGACAGTGAGACCAGGTCTTGCTGAAGGCTGTTCACAGTGCTCACTCTGAGGTGTCAACTCTGACTCAGTCCAGCTCTTCAGCAGGGCTCATGTCAGAGCCATATTATGTGTCCAGAAGTATTTCACTTGCAGGTAAAATTTCATTCAAATCAATTCAAAAGCTTTTCTTTGCCTCAGAATAACCAGGGCTTTACCACAAGTTCCAGTAAAATCCTTCCTGGCCTAAGCCATAGAATCAGGGAGTCAGAATCTTGAGGAGCTGGAAGGGACCCCAGCTATCACCTGGTGCCAAGCCCAGCTGCCAGGGGCAGAGGCAGCTCCAAGGCTCATCAAGGCTCTGTCCAGCATGGCCTTGAGCTCTTCCAGGGATGGGGCATTCACAGACCCCTGGGCAAGCTCTTGCCATGGCTCACACTCTCATGGTAAAGAATTTCTTCCCAATACCTAACCTAAATTTCCCCTTTTAATCTCTACCCATCACTCCTCCTCCTACCACCACAGTTTCTGACAAAGAATCCCTCTCCCTTCCCTGTAGAATCCCTTCAGATACTGGAAGGTTGCTATGAGGTCTCCACACATTTCTCATTTTAACCTTAATTTCCCTGTATCATTCATTAGCATTCACAGTGTGGTAAGTGTTGACTACATGCTCCACTTTCCCACTCAAAAGCAGCCTGCCTGTTCAAGCAGCAGAGCTTCAGACAGCAGCATAAATTGCCTGTAAAAAATGCATTTGCAAAGAAAAGTCTAGACATTTCATGGCTTTCTATTTTGTGAACAAACTAGGAAACATGTAGATAAAAAATCACTAGTCTGTCACCACAGAACATTGGTACTGTATCAGTAGAAACTGACATTTAATCTTTGACTTTAAGATTAATTTTCTAATTTTATTTCCTAAATACTAATTTTGGGTTAATGCAAGAGTACTATAGGATAGGAAAAAGAAAAGGAAAAGAAAAAGGAAAAAAAAAAGTAAATTAAGAGAAAAAAAAAAAAAGTCAAAAAAGGAAACTCTTTCAGCCAACCAGAGACTGCACTATATCAAATCACACAAGACACAGTGTCTAAAACATTGGAATAATTAATGGGCATGCAATGACCATCCAAGCTGGAAGAGAGTAAGGATGCAACAGGACTCTGCTCACTGAAAACTGAAGTGAGGGAAGAATCAAAACTTTCCTTGGAATAATACTAAACCCTGGATGTCAGCTCTCTTTGGGTGACTTTTACTCCCCATATTGGTGTTGGCATAATTTGGTGGCAAATACTTTTTACTCTTTTATATGAAGAAGCAACCATCTACAAGGAGAAAATTGAGTATTTTTGGTTGTCTTCCTCTTTTTTTTCTTAAATAATCAAATTTCTAAATATCAGAAGAACTTCTTGCTTCAACAAGGGTCTCAGAATTTAGTCATATCAATCAAGCAGGTACTTTATGTATTGACTGTAGGATAAACAGATACTTAGCAACAGTTACAGGGCTGTGCTGGGCACCTTCTTAATGGAAAAAAAAAAAAATTTAGTATTTTGTTCCTAAAAGTGAGGCAGTAGTCTTTCAAAATCTCTTCCTGAATTGACACTTAGAAATCCATGGTGAGAAGTCTCTGTACCTTGGTTTCATCATACCCCTCTCAGTTTTTAATTTCTTGGCTCTTTATTTTTCTTCCTCCCATCTCAGATTTTCTGACTGTTGGCAACAGCCATTTTTTGGGGCTCAGACCCTCATTGCAGGAGATAAGAACACAAATGCAACTTAAAACATTAATTTAGAGTCTGACAGAGTATTGACAGCCCTCAGCCAGCCATGCTGGATTAACATTCAAATTAATATATAAACAGGTACAGAAAAAAGGAATAAAACAATGGCCTACCATGTTGTGTTGTGTTGAAGGCCAACACAACATAACACAACTGTTAAAGGAGTGGGGTTGAAAGTCACTCCATTAAATATATTTTGGTTAAAAATGACCTTGTCAAAGCAACCACTTCAAAGATCCCTTTGAAGTAAATCATTCAATCATTGATCTTGGCACTGGAATGGTTTTCTAAACCACTGTCTCAAACTGAGGGGAAGTAGAAGATTATTAGGTGAAAGCAAGAACAAGCAGATCATAGATGGAGCATATAAGCTCTTGAAAACTGAATTCCAGTCAAACCCCTTGCACTGTGGCACTCCATTCAGAACAAAAAATTCTTAGAGACTATCTTGTCTTCAGAGAAAAGCAATTATAGTAAACCAAAAATTGTTAATAAAGTTATTTTTTAATATTTAAACAGTAAACACTGCTACACCTAATAAATATTAATATCCAATAAACATTAATTTTCATAGAAGATTAAGTCCAACATCATAAAAAGTATCCATTAAAAAAAAATCCTCCTAATTATACATTCTTTCACTAAAAAGGAAATTGTTTTTAAAGATGAAGTTCATGATTTTCTTTTAATATAGATTTTTTCTATTTGTAAATAGAGACTTTTTTCATGATTCAGAATAAAATTTAATCAGGGTTTTATATGTTTTCTTCCATTGTTTTCTGAAAGATCACTATATATTTGTATGTGCACTCTGGCATGTATAGGAAAGGGAGAAAGTCAGGAGTCCTTTCCCATTATAATTTACCAGACACTCCCTTTCTATTGCTTAAAAACTAATTAAAATACCTTGTCTACTGGGAAAAGGACTAATTGGACTTATCTGCCCTCACTGTGCAATGTCACAAAGTGAAAAATCCTCACTAATGGTTCCTGAAACACCAATCTGAAATAGATGGCATTAGATGATTCATAGAAGACAACCATATCTGTAGATTAATTATTTTTATTTTGTTCAGATTTGCTGATTTATTTTGAACTGGTCATGGGGCAATTAATAAGTGTCATTCACTTAATTAAAAAACAAAGTTCTCATCTGCTGTAAATAGTAATCAAATTAAATATAAGAGAGCAAAAAAGTGCTGCTATAATGCCCTCTGCTTAGTAGTTTTTAATAAACCATCCCTAGGAAATTAAGATTTAAAACTAATTTTAAAAGGAATTAGGCTGAGCTTCACTTCCCTGATAATTTGGAATTCTTTATAAAATGAATAAAATTTGCATACATACAGGAAAATAAAAATAGTTTAAAAAAACCCCCAACCTTGATTCTGACATGCCAGGTGACAGCAGTAAACAGGCAGAGATGGGCAGCAGAAATTGGCTGCAGCCATTTCCAGACTGAGCCCTGAGACAGGAATAGGAAGAAGAATTATCACTCTGGGAATCACACCCAGGCTCAGGCACTGATCTGCACAGGAAGCCATTCTTTTGCAAACATGGCATTCAGTGGGTTTGGGGGTGAGGAAAAGAAGCCAGGCCTTTCTAGAAGGGGCTGTGGTTTAGCAGCACCAGAGCAGAGTTTCCAAGAACCAACTGTTCCATTTGAACACTCAGCCCCTTTGCAGCCCCCTGTACACACCTTCAGTGAACACAGCCCAGGCTGGGACACACTCAGGGCCCAGCACACAAACCAGCATGGAGGACAGAAATACACTGAGCTAATCAGACTCTTAAACTTTATTTGATGTCTTTCATATCAAAGACAATTCCACAATACACAGCTTTAAAAGCTGAACTGAACTTAAGAATTTCCATTTCTCCTAACCTCACAATCTCACTAATTAATTCAATTATATCCCTCCAAAGTTCTGCCTTCTCCCTTCTGCCAAAACAATTGCTTTAGACCACCTGATCCACTATAAGCATTTGCTTATAGATAAGGTTTAAAAAATTAATAGAAATAATAGATTTTTAAAGTTTCCTTAAAATTAAGCTTCATGTGACTAATTTAGGAGAGGGTGACTATGACTCAGTAGATTTTAATTCCTCCAGAGTAATCAGTATAGAATAGATTTACTTCACTGCAACTCAGAACATTCCTCAAGTCTCATCTGATCCTTCTGGAAAGACATAATCTAGAAAATACTATTTGTGTTTAGCATGTAGCCCTTTTCTCCACTGTATTGAAGGAGCTACTTGTTAAAAAATCCCCACATTTTGTTGACTTTTCCCTCTGTCTTGCTGTAGACTTTCCACAGGGTGCAGATGTGCATGCTGAAGGTTCCCAGTCTCACTGGAGGTGAGAGCTGGGTATCCATTGGATTGCCTGGGGAGCAGCACAGGTGCTTGCACCTGGAAAGAGGTGAGCCACACGACATAATTCAGAGCCAGTCTTAATTTCTTATTTTCTCTTAAAAGATGCTGTTTAACCCTCATGGGTCAAATGAGTTTCACTGCAACCAAAAACCAAGGTAAACCACTTGCACCAAATGACCTACAAAACATTCCTAACTCTTATGCCTAACATAAAAGACTTCCCAAAGCAAGGGAAACTTCTCAGTTGCAGTAGCATAAGTGAAGAGTAAATTCATTGACGAAGAAAGAAGACAAGCTGAGACTGCACAGAACAGTAGAATTGTCTTCTCATTTTAAGTGCAATAATGGCTTGAGATGGTTTTTCTTCAGCCTCAGTCTGGTAAGATTTCCCACCCTACTTTATCTTCCCTGCTAGCATTGAAAAATACACTTATGATTATAATAGTCCTTTTTGTATATTTTTTCATATACATAGGGTGTTCAGATTTTTAAATGCAGAATGATATTAGTAATAATAGGTACTATGGTCTTACCTCTTTGCTCTCAAATTTGCCCTTGTACTTTAAGTGCTTGTTTCAGACTCTAAACATAAAGAGAGAGAGCACTTAAAAAAAACCCCTAAAATGTGACTACTATTTGATGAAAAAATTTACTATAGTGTAAAAAGAGAAAACAGAAGCAAGATTACATTCTTGCAGTAGATTTCTATATCACTGGCTTCATTTTATGAACTGGAAAATAAAAATTAAATATATTTGCTTTAGACAAATTGTCTCAAAGGACTAGTGTTAAGATACTAAGCTATGTAGTACAAGTAAAGTAATCTAATAGAAAAACAATGTACTTGCTGTATAACTTTAATAGCCTTAAAAGAAGAATCTTAATACTGACATTTTATTAGTTCTGCTTAACATCTCAGGATTTACAGGTAGCCAGCTTACACTGAATAAATACAAATTCTAGATATTTAATTAGAAAGAAACAAAAATCTCAGAACAGGAGAGCATAAACCTCATATGAGCACAAGATTAACAGCTTGTGTGTGCTGTCTTTGGGAGGAGTCTCTTTCATCATCTCATCTCTAATATAATATAATATAATATAATTCATATAATTCAAATATGGCACACAGCTTTGTCCCTATTTTTCTAACCTTAGAGGTCACTCATTTAGTTGAATTCTACTCTTTTGCAAATTCTGCCTCTGAGCTGAAAATTAACTGGCTCTTTTAGGTTCTCTTCTGTGATTACTTTTTTTATTCTTCCACACTTGATAGATGTATTTTGACCTAAACTAGGCTAAAGCATTATGAAGCATAACTTACATAGTGTGCATTTCAATAAGACCAAATATAAGAGTCTATTAGCATTCCTACTTCCCCCAGCTTACTTTGCAGGCCCTATTCAATCTCTAGACTAAGTGTTTGTACAGAAACATTGATTAGAAGCTTGTTTAACATATTATCATCATCATCTCTTTTTTTTTTTAATAGAGATATCTATATTTTAAAATATATAAATAAAATTAGCTTTTGAGAAACATGTTCCCTGCTACTGTAACTCCTCACATCCTCTAAGATACTAATCTCAAAATAAATCAAAATGACAACCAACATTTCCCAAGTCTTTATGCCCCAAGAAGACTTTTAACAGTGTACAAAGGCAAGAAAGGAAACACATTTTGATAGGACTTCCATACTTTTGGTCCTCAAGGAATAAATAAGATTACATACCTAGAAAACAGAATAACTCCTTAGAACTGACTTCCTATTCTTTTTTTACTTTATGGATTTACTGGCTGGATGATGAAGTCAAAACTTATTTATCTTCTGGTTTTTTACTGATAGCCTGGGAAGGGGAGTTGGGGTGGGAAGCAAAGGTGTTGTAGGAATACTCTTGATCAGAAGAGAAAGTGGATGGGGGATGAGCAAAGAACATTAAGAAAACCCAGGTTCTATAAAAATGAGACTGCTCTCATCTCTTGTTAGCTTCAACAACTGAGGGGGCTTAGCCCTAGAATAGTAACTCAGCTGTCTTTAGGACCTAGAGAACAAAGTTGTACTATAAAAACAATAAAACAGAGTAAGAAAAAGAAAGATAATAATTCCTTCTCCACAAAAGCAGTCTTGTTTAAAAAAAACACCCAAGTAAACACCACAAGACAGATCTATCAAAATAATTTAATATTAAGCATATACTGCAAATTGCTGCTATTTGTCAGCCTCTGGGCATCTTTACACATAAAGGCCAAAAAAAAGCCTTTGGGTATTTATGGATAGACTTGAAAGGTCTCAGAAAATCTTCAGGATCTTTTTCAAAGTACAAGGACTTTTCTTGGTGTAAATTCACTTGACGTAATTCCCTATTGAGTGATACTCATATATCATTCACTGAAAAATCAGCTAAGTCAAATCCTCCAGTATTACTGCTGGCTGTGTCAAATGGGCCACTGCACCATCAGACTTGATCTTCTTCTATATTTTTTGAGACTTAGAGGGCCTACCATGTTTTACAGTGTTCCTCCTTTCTCTGGAGGAATTATCATTTAAGAACAATCAAGTCTCACATTTGACCTATGAAACCACTATCCTAGTACCATAATTATAAAGATACAAATGCATAACCTCATGATAGACAGCTAGGGCAGTCATTACTAGCAGATTTTTGGTTACCTGTGAATTTTCTCAATTGTCTGTTTTCATTTCCTAGATGCATATGAGACTAACTCCTTTGTCCTCTCTCATGGAACTTTATTTATGAAAACAAAACGTAACTGGCAGGACTATCAAGTCACAGATTTCAATTAAGCCTTTCCTATTTTTTTCAGGGAAAGCAGAAGTGTATATTTATTTTTGACATGTCTCAGTTTCTGCTCATGTACCACACTGTGTTGGTTCATCTCTAAATAAATACAGCAAGGATTGAGCAGCATCTTTAGTTTAGTTGTAGGTGTAATTGCAATTGAAGATGGTAGCATTAATATTCAGGGGATAATTCTGGAGAAAAATGGATACCTTAGAAGCTGTTTTTATGGAAACATATTAGTTATTTGAGACGTCCCAGAACAGCTGAAATACCTGCAAGAAACTCACATCCACTACAGTTTTTGAATGTATCAGTAACATACATGTCAGAAGGATAGGTGTCAGCTTTCTGGGCAGGAAACACGGCACATCTCATGGGAGCAAGAGAGGTGACCCAGCCTGTACATTGGTGGAATGAGGCATCTCAGGGCTCCTGCTTTCTTATGTTCCATCTGCCAGTGTTATATTTCAGGTAAAAGTTCTTTGGTTTCATTATATATTAATATAACTTGGTTTCATTATATATATATATAGATATATAAACATTTATATAGAACTTCTAGACATGCATGCATACATTCACAGAAAGACTTAAAAGCAAAATAAACCTATAAAACCCTACACCCTACCCAAAGCTATCTTTCTCTTGGGTGTATACCAAGAAATCTCTGCCAAAAAAAAAAAAAATTCAATGCTAGATTTAATATAACCAAAGGCAAAATTCTAAGAGCTGCATGCTAACACAGTAATACAGTACATTAGAAAAGAGAGATCACTATCTTCAAAATTATTTTCCATACTATTCACAGTAAATGCAAGACACTGACCACACTGCAAAGCCATTTAACACTTAGATTACATGAGATAGATAATGTGGGAAATTAAATTACCCACTACTGCATTCCCTGTTTTGTGGGGAAGCAATCATTTTGTAGATGAAATACTACTGCCCATCCAGAAAGGAGCAAGTGGAAGACAGAGATGCTGAGAGTCTGCATGTCCCAGTTATGACATCTGCTAAGCCAATACATTTTTTTCAGCATCAACATTATTTTATCCCAAAGGTTCAGTGTTCTATAGAAAACAGTAGAGCTTTTCTAGCAGCAAAATTGGTGTCCTGAGTAGGAAAACGTGTGGGCTAGAAACAAAGACCTACATGACCAAGATCTCACAAAAGCTGATGAGCAACTTTAAATAGGAGCTCAAGGACAAGCTGGATTTATGCCAATCATTGATGCAAATGACTGAAAAACACAAAAATTGAAATTATGGATTTCATATTAGGTCAATTTTCTTTTTCATTTTTAAACTCAAAACTTCAGTAGTTCAATAGTTTGGTAATTAAAGGAGTGTTTGGATTACTCCTCCACAGACAGCTCTTTCCTGGTGGACTAACTGTAACGACACTAAAGTCAAGTATTGCACATTTCTTTGAGTTTTAAGGAGAGGAAACACGGGAGAAAACCCATACTAGTGTTGAAGTTGCTGCATCACAGTATGTGACATGTGCTCACATTCTCCTAAAACCAAAAGGAGTCAGGAGTTTTTCCTCAGTTTATCTGTTTTCAAATGTTTGCAATACATAGGAAATTATTATGGAAATTAATACCAAAATAAAAAATTAAACCCAAAGCATGTGAAGAGTTTTAATGACATCAACTAGGACTGCTCAGCTTTTCTCAAAAATCTCCTATTTCCCTGTGGCTTTAAAGTGGAGTTTGGCTTTCCTAGTTTCCTTTTTACACGCTGCTATTTATGAATTTGACGCGGTAGCTGGTTTGACAGATGATAGGACTGCTTGCAACTTACTCATGTTTGGATCCCTATGTGAAAACTTCTATCCTTTTTTTAAGCACTAATCTCATCTTTTTTTTTAATGAAAGCAGAACTATTCTAGCTTTACTTCCTTTAATTAATCTTCCTTAAACATATGGCAGCAATGGAAGGATTGTAAATGACCTCTAAACTCTCTGGATATATTAGGGCCTTAAGCTAATCTTGTTGTGTTTTAAATTTAGTTCCGTTTTTCTATTAAAAGTATGACGATTGTAAAATTATTTTGAATTACTCTGAGTGCTGCTGGAAGGCTGAGCAGGCGTGTGCAGGCATGTGAACGGTGGGGCCAAGGACAGGGACAGAACTGCCGATTTCTCCTCCAAAGGAGAATGCAGACAGTGAGAAAGATGCAGCACGGTATGTTCTTGTCAGAGATCACACACAAACTGCCTCAAACACAGCTGATGGTCCTCCCACAATGGGATATTTTTACTGTCCTTAATGACGTGAGGCAGGTGTTTACAGTTATGATGTGTGTCCGTCTAAAGTTGGAATTAAGCACAGACACAAAATAGCAATGCTTGACGCACTACACCGTGACATACTGTACACACTGCAATTAAAATAAACTCTACTCCTGATCTTTATTTTTTTCTTATGAGGAAACAAGAAATGCTATGAAGATTCATTCTGGTTTGTGGAAAGCTGCACACTATTCTGAGAAGTGTAAAAAAAATAATTTGCAGAATGAACTAAAATTCTCTGAACCACCTTTTTAGCCTTGGCTCACTCTTTGCCAGGTGATTTCAGAGAAGGAGGAAGGAAGGGAGCTTTCCATCTGTTGAGGTGTTAGGATTCTAAACATGTTCCTGAGTTAATTCTGACTCTTTAAAGTGTGAGATAAGTTAATATACTCTAAACCAATATATCATGTCAATCAACAGTGCTTTTCTCAATATGAGCCCACTCACTTCCGCTGCCTGCTTGCAGGCTCTAGAGGCTTCTAGCTCTAAAACTGTGCTTCCCTTAAGAAATGAAATGTTGAAGTGGTATCAACAAATCATAGATGTCTCTAATAAAATAAACATGAATAGTGTGAATGGGAATAGAGAGGTTAACACTCTTTATTCCATTTGTGTTGATGTAGCATTTTCCCTAAATACTTGCAAACATTCAGAAATATGAAGTAACACCTTATAAAAAAAAAAAGTGGAAAGGCAAAAATATTGTAAAGAAACATTTATATTTATAAAACAGTTACATCCCAATACTAAAATTATATTTACTTAAACAGATACATCCCAAAATATCTTTTTTCTGCATCTCTTTCCAGTGTGTTTGAACCAGGCATAGAAGTCTGTGAAGTATATTAACTTTGCCAGAGGCTATAAATCCAGAATATTTGGAACATTATATCATCTTGTGGTCAGAATACATAAACAAATTTACTAAGCCTAGGCCTGTCTTAGTGCAATGTACTTTCCTAGGGAATTGAAGATTGCAGTGTGCATTCAACAATTGCCTCTGTGTGATGCTTTAAGAATCTAGAAGCTTACAGGAAGTTGGAAGTTGTGTCTGGACCATCAGATTTAGTAGTTAATTCAGAAAACACAGTCCATTAATTTGCCTAATCCCATTATATATTTTTTCTCTACAACACTGTGGTAATGGGTTCTACAAGTATAAATGGTGCAAAAATCAATTTCTTTCATTTGCTATAAATTTATTTACTAGCTAGAAGGTTTTTTGGGTATATCAGTTGTATATTTGCATATCTCTCTATTTTCTTTTTTACCTCCTTTCCAAGCTGCAAAAAAGGAATTCTGTTCATATCGCAATCTATATGAAAGATATTCCATGCTTTTGAACTATCAAGGAATTTCTAGTTTTACAAGATTCTTTTTTTAAATTGCAAAGAAAAATTGCAAAATGTTTTCAAAATTTAAATTTACGAAATCACAAAACTTTACAAAGAGATTTCTCCAGCATCACAAATTAATTTTCTGATTTGCTTTAAATTCCTCTGCTAGTAATAACTAATATTCTATTCCCTTTTTTACCAGTGATGAATATTGGGCGAATTTTTCAGAGAAATATTCATAATTATTCCCAGCAGGAATTACCCAAGACTCTCTAGAGTGGAACCAGGAAGTGAGCATTAGTAACCACATTATCACACCAGAGAACATCTAGTTTATTAACTGAGGTGTCAGCTTAAGTATTCAAATAGCTGAAGAAAAACAATATTCTCTGCTAAGTATTGGTCCCTCACTGGTCCCCTCTCTGTGTGTTAACAAGAAAAGGAAAAAAGCAAAATCAACACTGCTCCCATCACCTCCCCAGCCCACCCTATTCTCTCCCCCAGAAAACCAAGCATCCCTAATACTAATTTCAATAAGAGCCTCTGATGCAGCAACATCTTGGGGACATATCTAACTTTCAGGATGAGTCACATCCCTGTGACTCAGAATCAATAGTAATTTTAATGTGCAAAAAAAAATTAAGATGGCTCAGGATCCTTACTTAGCATCCTGTTTCAATAGACACTGTCTCATGGTTTTACCAGCAGAATGAACAGAAGCTCAGCTGCCTTGATAAAATGATCATGGGAGAGAACTTTCCCCCATGGAATCTATGGATTCTTGAAACTGTGGAAATTCATCCAAAAAGAATATATCCAAAGATCAACAGACTCCATACTGCCAAAAATAGTGTAGAGTCTTTCTTATTTTAATTAAAATTAAACAGTACCCTAAAATAATTGGAAATAATCAAACAACTTTGCCCTATTCCTTTCTGTTCCTTTCCACTAACCATGTGCCTCCAAAATGTCATCTTGTCATCTGTTTAATATAATGTGTATATGAGGAAAAAGTTGTGTCCAGGTACCCATTCTAACACTTATATTGTCACTGTTGCAAATCCTGTGCAAAAAATCCTGTATTTTCTCCAGTGCATTTAGAATGGGTACCTAAAGTTAGGTACCAAAGTATGCGAATTTGTGCTGCTGTTTTCTATCTTGTAGCAAGCAGAATATTTGGCATTAAAACGGCCACCATCTTCTGCTTGCAAAAACACAATGCAAGAAATTTTATATACTCCCCAGAGACTAGGTTGGATTCCTGTTGGAAAGAAACCAATATGAAGTTGATAGTGGTGACTGGCTAACCCTAATAATTATCAATGTGAAAGTGAAGGATGAAAAGGAAATGCACACTATTAGAACTCAAAAAGAAACAAATTCTAATACTGTTTCCAGGGAGATCTGGAAAACTGGGGGGTTTTAAGAATCAAGACATTTTATTTGGAATTCATTCATTTAGGCCTTTAAAATTTTATTTTGCTTATATTTATTAAAAATAGAGAGATATATACATATGTAAACGTATTAATAGAAAATATTATATCTTTATTTTGATAAAGAGAATTAAGCATAGGTATGTGACCTAAATACAGGAGTTTAATTTAAAAAAACCCAATAGTAGTAATAATAATAATAATAATAATAATAATAATAATAATAATGGCAAGAGAGGGCAGGAAACAAAATCCCTTCCATCCACAGACTGTTGCACCAGACACACCAAGCATCTTTAAGGATATCCAGGAGAACATGAGCCTGCTCAGCTGACAGTTTCTTAGACTGGAGAGACCTCTGGATGGCCAAAAGCTGCTGCATTTTGTCTGTGCTAGGAAGGAAGTGGCAGAGGAGAAAAGCTGTGTGTAAGACACACATCACCACCACAGTGCTGCACTCGTAAGTGAGGAGATTGCAGATGTGCAGCCCACACTCCATCCCCAGCAGCTGCTCTGGCCTCGGGGGGTCCTGGAGCAATGGATTCAATAATCACTTGGATTAGCTCCTTCAGAAAACTGTAAAACTCCACAGCCCAGAAAATGTTCAACCACAGAGAAGTGGTTTTCAATTCCATAAATGTCCCTATAACAAGAGTCATCCAGGGATCTGGAGGATTTCAGTTCCTTCACAGCCATCCTGGAGTGACAAGGGAAACCAAGGGGACCCTTTCATATTTTGGACGCCAAGCATGGCCCAGATTCCTTTACCAGCAGCCATCAGGCCAGGGTCCATTGGCCTCAGCCTCCAAATTCAGGGAGGCAAGACAGGAATTCAGTAAACATATCAGGTGGAAGAGATACAAAAATCAAATGATGCAACCCATCACAATATTGCTTTTGGTGTGGTTGCATTTTTGTGCTAAGCCATGACACTTAGAACACCCATACATAGCTCACCAACAATTTTTGCCCTTTTTGTACAATAGTTTAATTTGTCTCATGTAAAACTCCTATAGTGTTGGTATTATAATACTAACTGCAATTGCAGGTTCATGGAGATGTAAACTCAGGGCAAGAGAGAAGAAAAGTCTACCTGTCAATTCTATCTAACAGCCTGCTTCTTGGCTGTTATGTACATATGAATATCATTGTATAATATGTGTATATGTATATCTTATATGTCCTTCTGCATTTCCACTACCTATAATCTTCTGCAAATATGATGTTGACTGTTCAACTCTATTAAACTCATAAATTTTGAGGAAGGCTTCAGTTCTCAGCTGTCCTTAGCTGCATGATACAGATGTTTTTCTGACTAAAAGCAATTCTGATCATTCATGCTCACAAATTTTCCCCTTACCATTGAGTTGTGTGTTTCTCTCATTAATATTTAAATATGCTTTGCCACAAACATGGGGATCAAACAAAAAAAGCTTTAACCATTTAAATAAAGTCTCATTTAAAAAACTTCAATTACTTTGTGATAGGAGAACACTAACACTCATACTCCCTTTCCCTCTCTCACACACACAGAGCATGTCTCTTAAAGCAATATCACGGGAAAATAAAACTTGAAAAGGCTGTCGAGGACAAAAAGTATGACCTTTCATAATCAGAAAATTGTTTTTAGATGTTTAAAGAATTCTAGACATAGACTTCCTTGTAAAATTTTTAAATTCAAACACTGAAATTACAAAGGTAAGCTTTTTGCATAAGGTCTTGCTGTAAGCATTCTACAGATGATGCCTCAAAACATGAAATACTTTGCAAATTGAAAAGCAGGATCAGAAAATAAACAATAAACTGTTCTATTTATGGAATAGAGAGAAATAAAACATCACAGCAATAATAGAAATAAAACCTGAAGCTACATTAAATGCACCTTATAAGAGGAGTTTGTACCTTCAAGAACTTCAGCATGAACAGTAGATGTAAGCACATAGAAAAAATATATTCTCAACTACAGCAGATGAGCTGCCTAAATTCCCTTACTTATTTCAAATTAAATCTAGGAAATGCCATTGAAATGCATAAAAGACGGATCAAAGACAACAAATCCAGGTCTACTACATAACATTATGAAATGCACGGCCATAAGATCACTCTGAAATAATATGGTTGTCAAGCAAACCAAAGCAACAGGGTAAGTTCAAACATAAGTTTCTTGACTCTAATAGTGTACATGGGGCATTCAAATTAGCAAAGACAGCATCTGACTCTGACACAGTCTCTCCCAGACAGAGTCCAGTTGGTTGTGGGGTTTTGTTTGTAATAAAAATTCCATTGTTCAGCTTTCCATTTGAACATGTACATTCATCTAATTTTGTTTCTGTTTGTCCATTTTTTAAAATTAATAATTTAAATGTCCCAAACAACTTATAATCTCAAAAGAGCTCAACATTTTTCTTCTTTGCCTTTAAAATATAAGTATTTTCTATTCCCTTGACTTCAAAGGATGACAAAGATTAATACTGTGACAGACTATTTGATCTTCACTATTATTAGTTGAATGCATATAAGTTCAAAGGTGACAATCTTTGCTTTTTAAACCTAAGAACTTGAGAATTACTGAAAGAAAATTAGAGTAATTATTACGTTATCTTCCAGCTCTCAGGCATAGGAGGAGCAGAGTTCATTAAAGAAGTGACTCAGTATAGTAATTAATTAATTTTAATTCAACATTGTAGGACATGTGCTGTGTGCAATATTAGTAAATACATATCTCTTTGCCTACATATAAAAAATTTGCATAAACTAAGATATGAGATAAACCCAGTTTATTAAAACAAATAAAGAGGTTACTTAGAGAGTATTTCAGATGTATTGTGACATAGTTTAATGTGTTTTCATCAAGTAATCCACCAGCACCTTGAATCAAGGGACAAATATTTCTACAACCATAAGTGATTTAATTCCTGGAATTTTGGAAGTGATGAAGTACCAGACCATACAACTCATTCACAAGAAATTATTTCCGACACAATTTTGTTGCTCTCAACATGTTTACATGTGCAATTGAACTTCAACTAGAGAAATCTGAAGTCTCCTTTGAAATTCACACGAGTCACCAACAGAACGTTGGCTTCCATGTAGGCAGGGAATGTGAGTGAAGTGCTGCTGGTGGCACTGTTTCCTGAAGCCCAGCTCTCATGGGCTCACAGGGGCTTGCTGACTTCTCTTGGTGGTTGGATCCTTGTGACATAATCGTCATTGAATTTTTGCCAACAGTGGAACAAAAATTAAGGAAAATAAAAGAAAAAAATCAGAAAAATAAAAACATTACAATAATCTGAAGACTAAACTGCCCTGCTAGTTGTCTGTCTCTGGTACTGTTGTTTTGAGGTCATATCACCAGAGGTAGCATTTTATAAAGGAACATATGATGCTATTGAAATGAAATTAAATTTTTTCTTCTTTAGCAAATTATTAATACATCTGCTGTTTGCATCACAATGGGAAAAGTATCTTTGCTGCTAAAAATTACTTGATTAAAAAAATAATTTCAATGACCATAGTTGCACTAAGGGTTGATCTATCTGGTGAAGCAGAGTTGACACAGTGAGAAAATTTTCATAGCACTGTTATTATATCCAATTATGTCTGGAGAACAGACAGGTTATCTCTGTTAAATTAAGGGCTTTTTCAGTCCTCAAATATATGCACTGGTAAGAGTACAGTGGATGATGGGAAAACCTCACTTGTTCCTCCGGGTAGAATTCAGGATACATGAGACATTTCTTTGACAGATTCCCTCGAGCAATGCAGCCCTCAGCTTAGTCCCTGTGTTACCCAGCTCCTGCTACACCACACAGCATCTGCCAAGAAAATATGATTACACTCCATCAAATCCTAAGGCTAATCTGAAAATCACAACTGAAAGGGGTAGAGTTAGTAGAACAAAGCAATCAATAAACATTAAGAGGTGAAAGCTGTGGGATAGGTCCAGGACTTGGGGAATGTCCTTTGTACTGTAGTTTCTTTCACAGGCTCTGTAGATGGTGCAAAATACACATCAGTTTAAGATGTGGCTCTCCTGTACTTCAATGCAGGAAAGGAAAACCTGAAGCTAAGGAGAAGAGCAATCATTTATCCCTGGCATTTTGATACAAGTCCCCTTAGCTCTGAGGGGACTCTTCATCTCAGAGATGAAGATTCGATTAACAGTATGTCTATGCTATTTTATTAAAGATTTTCTCCAATGCTTTGTTCCAACTATTAAATGAGGAGACTCTTAGAAATCCACGCCAGCGATATTGGAGAAGCAGCCACATAAACTGGCTGGGCCTGGACTGCAGGAAACCCTTACCTAGAGTTAGACCTCAATTACAAACTCTCTAAAGCAGGGGGGAAAATCAATTAAATTTCACCATGGAAAAGTAAGACAAACATCTGAAAACTTCAGAGGCCCACAGTCTTACTTCTGTAACCTGGTAGAGAGGCACATCTAGTTCATAGTTGGCTCTTAAATGCCACTTGGCTGGGTTTAATCTCCAGGAAAAGGTTTCTTTGCTGTGAAATTTGCCACATAAGTTTTTGTACAGTTATCAGTAGATTCAAATTATATAAAATTCTCCTAGTTAGTTCAATTTCAGTATAGCTATAAAAGTATTATATATATATATATATATATATATACATAAACATTTATAACTCTCCGATGATGTCCCTCATTAGCAAACAGTCACTTCACAATAACATCTTTAAATTGTTTCAGGCTTCCTTAGAGTTAAGTGGCAATCTCAAGAATAGCACATATGTTCCTCTATTTTAGCCACCAGCATAAAAAAACCCCAAAAAACAAATTGTCACTTTACTTTAGCATTTGTCATGAGGCATCATAAAATATGTGATATTTTTCATACCCATAATTCTCACAAACTGGGCACCACTTTTTTTAGAATTTCAGTCTAGTATAAAAGAAACTGATCCATTAACTACTGAAACATTTTCTGTGTTACAAATACATGTCAAGAAGCCAAAATACTCCTGAAATATAGAGACTTTTGAGAAAATATATATTGCTATAATAAAGTTAGCATTCTGCCTGTGTGCATTTGTTCATATGAGCCCAGTACTGACAGGTAACAGGAATGAATAACAGCCTGACCAAAAACTCTTGGGTTTCCCAGTATGATTTCCAGCTATCTAGTGAGAAAATTTAGAATCTATTTTTATGATTAATATTGATCTTTACTGCAACCCTCTGATTGCAGAAAATATCCAATATATGTGGAGGTAAACTGAAAACTTCAAAATCATCATTCAGTTGTTCATAATATCATAGCAAAGAATTTTTTTCTTTTCCTGTTGAGTAACAAGAAGTACTGTATCCTGTAAATACTTCTTCCTATTTATATAATAGTAGTTCCATTTTTTAAGGGAACACACCACGTGTGTGGAACAATTTATTTGTGGCAGCCATTCTGCCCTTTGATAAACCTGGAGATTGTATGTTTCTATGCATTGATCTCAACTTTTTCTGAAAAGTTTTTTATGTTCTGTATGGATTCATGACATTTTTACCCATTACTCATTTCACTCAAGCATTTTTTTTTTCTCAGTTTGAATGAGGGAAGAAACATAGTTCAAAAACAGATGTTTTTTTAAAATGTGCATTTGCTTAGCTTTTGGGGAGAGAGCACCTTTTGACAAAACTATATCTCCCTATATATCTCTGTATCTCTACATCTCTCTCTTCAAAAATAAATATAAGAGCAAATCTGACCAAGGTGAGCCAAAACCAACACTCTCTTCTTCAAAGACAAAGGGCCAAAACTAGCTTTAAAACAGTACAAATCTCCACCTCCTGTTAGAACCCTAAAAAACACAAATAATGCTCATGGGCAAGCGTTTTTAAGATAGTACCTAGAGAATACAAGAAACACACAGTAGTGAAGTTTCCAAAGGGAGGAAGAGAGGATGGATGGAAGGGTGATGGAAGGAAACGTGCTGGGTTTTGGTTGGGGCAGGGCTCACTAGATGGCACTGGCACACACCCAGAGAAGGCTCTCAGCGGGGTCACACTCCTAGGGGAAAGAAAAGCTGCATCTTTGCAGTTCCTTGTTGGCCTTTGTCTTTCTGGGATGCTTGCTGAACTGGAAATGCTTTAGGGTGTTAATAGTTTAAGCAGAGAGCTTCTCTGGGAACAGCAATATGCTTTAGGTAGAGCATCCAAGTACAGACATGGTCTGAATGTTGTAAATAGGATTAGTGGCATCAAAAATATACCAAGCATTATTTTCCATTCAAATATAAGGTTCTTATATCAAATTTTGCACATGGTACATATTTTAAATTTACTTACACTCAATTTCAGTTATGTTAATGTCCACAGGTAATTTTTGAGTTGCTTATTTGCTTATCTGGGCAATGATAGGTAGGAACTGCCAAGAAATTCAGAATTCAAGTTAGGTAGTTATGAGAACATTTCTTTGGGACACCCCAACAGAGTGTTCATCCCCCAGGCTTTCACCTTGCAAAGCTGTGGAGCCTGACTTTTGTCCAGCTCCATGCAGTCTCCTCTCCCATGAGACACTGTAGTGGAGAGAATATGAAGCACATCATCTTTACAATTCCTTGAAACACTGCTTTAGACTGATATAAATAGACAGATGCTAGCATGTTTTAAAGATGCAGATCACATTATTATTAAAGCAGACAAAAATTATGATAGTGTTCTAAAAATGAATGGAAGCTGGATAAAGCATTGTAACACAAACTTCCCTATATTAAGGAGCATCAAATCACTGTCTGTGAGGCTGAGGGGGTGGGGGGAGTATTGTGGCAGAAAGAGCTATTATAAGAAAATAACACAATGCTATTTAAATGGATCTATTACCTGGCACAGAGTACAGACCATTGCTAAGAATAACAAATTCAGAAATCTTGAATAAGCTGCTTATTTATATGCAACTAAATGGTTTGGAAAAAGAGGAATGATTCCACTCTGTTTTCCTTTGTTTAAATAGATTGCTCTGTTGGTATTGGTTTTGTGTAAGGAATTCAAGCAGATGAGACCCTTTGTTACTAGAGCTGCTTGAGTCCACAGTTACACTAAGCCCTGGGGAACAGCTACATGTTGACAGAGAACCAGGTCTCTGGTTTGAGCAGGTTGCACACTATATAATTTTGAAATCTATTATTACAGGTAAGACTAAAAAACCCAACACTTTGTATGAATCTGAATGTGTACATTTTTAACATATCCAGCAGGGTTGTCAGGGCTCATGCTTTGAGAAGGAGGTAACACACTTGGTGGAAGGCTCATATCATCTCTGGACCTCATTTGAGGTTACATACTATTATAGAGAGAGATCTGCTTGGTCACCTGCCTCCTCATGTCACCAAAGGAAAAACTTTATTCTTCTATCTCTTCCATTGTTGCTTGTTGTCAAAAATGGTACCATTTTCCCGTGCTGATGATGGAAATACAAAGCATTTGCTCACAAGTGATAAGGAAGAAAATAACAAACCTTCTTTGACAACTGCAAAAAAAAATAGAAAAGAAAAAGGAGTGTCAAAGCTTAGGTAAATGTTTTGAAAAAATTGGAGGATTATAATATTTCCAAGCTTACTGAGAAATTCCTAAGTTTATTAGTATAAATTACTTTGTAGCTTCAATCCATAGCAGACCTTTTTGACTTTGTAGACTACATTCCACCCAGGAAAATTAGAGGCTTTGAACTCCCATTAAAGTAGAGTTCTAATATTAAAAAAAGCAGAAGAAATTTCAAGAAATCCAGGAGAGCAAAGAAAAACATTATTTTGACATAGCAGTCCAGTCACTACTACTCTAAACTATAATTCTGGCTAAATAGACACCATCTGTATTAAAAAGTATTTTATTTCCCATTGTCCAAATCTTTTTTGCTTTTCTTTTTTTTGGATAATCTTGTTCTTCAAATAGATTCCCACAAAATTCCTGATTCAATCACATTCACCTCTCAGTTATTCTCTTCTCAAACTGAACATTTGCTTTTCCCCCACAAACAGATCCAAAAGCTTCCAAAGCTTCTCCATAGTAATGAATAGTTTCATTCTTGTGGATAACCACTCAAAAAAAATTTAAAAAGAAAGAATAAAAAAAAAGTCAGAAGTTTAAATAAAATAAACCACCTTAAATTGATGAAATCTGCTGCTCCTCCCCAGACAGCATCCCACAGAACACACACACTGGATCAGCCGACCTTTGTTGGGGAAAAGGAAGATAATGTCCATAGGAGCACAGTGTAAGTCCTGATGTAACCCAGAGAAGTAATTCCACTGCACAGGCTACAAAGAGCAACACAAATATCACTTTATACACCCTTGAGAGCTTTGACAAGTACATGAGTTTGCTATTATGAACTCCTTCAAGAATGAAAATAAGAGCATCTGAGCTCTAGACACATTAGTTAATGTTTCCTCCTTTCCATAGGACACGTCAGTGAATGCTGAGATGGTTAAATGACATTCAGGGTAGGTAGCTAGATAAAAAAAGAGATCTTTTATTACATGACATGAGAACCCAACACAGCTTTTCAAATTGCAAATATGTAAACAAATAGAGACATATAACCTGCTTTTAGTTTACTATTGAGTCCAAGGTACTTACAAATAGTCTCGCTGCAAAGAGAAAAAATTCAAGTCAGTTTCTTGAAACAAAAAGTTACAAAGAAGGAAATATGTAAAATTTCAACTGAGTATGGTGTATTTAAAACTCTTTTACACTTTTGTGCCAAAATGTCTCTTTAATAAAACATTTTGTAAGAAACAAACATGTAAATAGACAAATCCACAAAGAAAGTTGCTTCATCTTGATTTCTTAGAATTAGGTACATAATGAAACATCTACAAAATTATAAAATTCTGTTGACTGCAACTAATGCTTTTTTTAATAAGAAATTGTGGATTTTTTTTTCTACTTCGCTTAAAAATTAAGGTAATTTGCCAGTACACATAGTGGTTTTGATCAGTCAGAGCACACTTTGGTTCCATTATCACAGCTGCCTCTCCTTCTATAACCTATTTATAAAGAAAGAGCACACGTGCAAGGAAACCTTTAGTTTTTAACAATCCCATTTCCCTCAGCATAGTTATTTTAAACTTATACCCATGTAAGAGGGGGAAATGGGACAAACAGGCATTTCTTCCCTAAAATTGACAGAAGTGAGAAAAGAAGGAAGTCTATCACCTTTAACTGGCACAAACTGATTTAAGCTGCTGGCACTGAAATCCGAAACAGGTTTACAAGATTTATTTTTAATAGCTGTTGGAAAAAAGTACATGTAGCTCAAAACACACTGCTCTAACTGGATACAAGTAAAGTAAGATAATACTTCAGGAAGGAAAAAAAAAAAAAAAAAAAAAAAAAACAACCAAAAAAAAAACCCGAGATTTTCCATAATAAATGAGATTTGTGTCTGCACTTCCAAGCAATTCTTTTAAAAGGTTACCTGTGAAGCTTCCTAGGCAGGTAACTGGCCCACGACATACCCTTGGGCCATTTCACCCACTAATTGGTCAGTGAGTCATGCTTTGTTTCTCTTTGTTGCTGCAAACACAATATATTTGGAAAAGATGTATCTATTGGAATTCCTTGTTGAGAGGATGTGTGAGAACAGAGGGAGAGGAACGAGGGAGAAGGCCCCTTCCTCTCCAACAGTGCACTTAAAGGAGAATGTGCACGAAATAAATACGTACATTTCCTTTTGTATTTATTCTGAAGTTCTTGTAACAATTTTTCTTTAGTTAATTAAAAAAAAAAACAACACAGAAGAGACAGAATGCATTATGGATCTAAAAAAAAAATGTTATGAAGAAAACCTCAGAGACTGAGAAGTTAAAAATAAAGAAAAACCTGTTAGTTAACTACCATATCCTGTAGGCTATTCACAAGAGTACCTATTTCAGTTGTTTAAAGACAACAGATACCAATCATAAGTGAAATGCAAATAGAAGTGAATGACCAAATCTGTCAGGTTTGGGGCCATATAAAGGATTGGTATAAATTTTCACTGCACTTTTGATGCAGTAGTTTTCCCAGATTAATAAACTTGCCCGTTGTTATTATTTGGCTGCAAAAGGGCTCTATTACAAGTTTGTCAGCTACATTAACACTGGCCCAAAAGGCCAGTGCCAGTGGGGAAAATGTTGCAATGCAACATCAGTTGCTATCACCTGCATATTCACATCTTCAAATCCAGGCAGATGAAAAATCAAAAACCTGCCAAATTCTGTTTCTCACCAGCCACCATCAGTCATCATACACGTGCCATAATTCAGTCATTTTTCATTTTTCATGCAAACAGTGAAACCTGACAAAGCAGGAGGTGTCTCTAGTGTATAGTATACAAAACAAACGGACACTCCTTTGCATATAAAATATCTTAACACCTCCCTGCACATTTTGCCTAAAATGTTTACGGTTCTGTAGTCAAAAAGCATTGCAGAAAAACACATCTCCTCCAAACATATCCAGACATGGGCTGTGTTGCAAAAGAATGTTCTAAGGTTGCTTAAAGAAACACTGCCAAAGATCTCACCAAAGCAGATTTAATATAAAATTGAAAGCATAAAAAGTTTGTTGTCCAGGTTTAGTCTACTACTTCTAGATGGTTAAAGCACACAGAGAAAAAGCACACTAAAAATAATCAATCTAAAACCAGAATAAACCCAAAACATTTTCTGTGTGAAGGCTTCCCCTGATCACCATAACTTTTCAAATATTATAGAGGGTGGCTTGGCAACTACAATAGTAAATTCCTTCAGGACCCTGGGATTCACCTCACTGTTTCCCAGAAACTTGTGCACATTCAGGTTCCTTAGGTGATCATGGTCCTGATCTTCACTCACAGTGGGAGGGATTTTACTCTCCCAGTCTCCATCCACTCAGGAGTGTGGGAAGAGAGGTTGCCATTGAAGACTGATGTAAGAAAGTTAAGTACCTCAGTCTTTTGCACATCCATTGTTACCTCTTCACCAGCACTGTTTATCAGAGGGGGCTCATCTTCTCTGACCCTTCTTTTCTAATAAACTTCCTGTTACT
The DNA here is from genome assembly GCF_052056855.1 of Sturnus vulgaris. Taxonomy (NCBI): domain Eukaryota; kingdom Metazoa; phylum Chordata; class Aves; order Passeriformes; family Sturnidae; genus Sturnus; species Sturnus vulgaris. The sequence goes on from NC_142260.1 coordinate 12,696,850, forward strand.
CTTTCCATCCCTTGCACCTTCAGTTCCAGTTTTGCCTTAGGCCTTCCTCACCCCCTCCCTAGACAATCACACTTCTCTGTACTCTTCCCAGATCAACTGCCTTAGTTTCCACTGCTTGTGCATTTGCTTCTTGCCCTTTAGTTTCACCAGCATCTCCCTACTCAACCACACCTTCTTGCCATGTTTGTCCAATTTCTTGTTCCTGGGAATTGCTAGCTCTTGCATTCTACAGAAGAATTCTTTAAAGACCTGCCAGCTCTGTTCAGCTCCCTTGTCCCAGGGCCAGAGGATCCCACTGACAATCTCCCTGAAGAGCTGGAAGTCTGCCTTCCTAAATTTCAGGAGCCTGCCTTTACACCCTACCTGACCTGTATTCCTCAAGACTGCAAACTCCACCAATCCATGATCACTTCAAGTCAGTCACATCCCTGATTATCTCACTTATGTTGGTGACCATCCCATCTAGCGTTGTATTCTCTCTGTTAGAGCCATCATCTGGCTTAAGAAGTTATCCCCCACACCTCCCAGAAGTCTCCTGGATTACCTACAGCTTGCCATTCTGCTTTTCCTGGAGATGCTGGGGGCTGCTGTCCCCCAGCAGGGCACAGGCCTGCCAGCAGGATGCTTCTGGCACCTGGTACAGGAAGGTTTCATCAACAGGCTACCCTTGGCCAGGCTCATGTAGTAGACCCCAAACACAAAGTTGCCTTTGCTGCCTCTGTCTCTGATTTCTACCCACAGGCTTTCTTCTGGCTCATGGCTGCTCTTCAGAGACAGCTTTTCAGGCTTAATCCCTGGCTTGATGTAGAGGGCAATCTCTCCACCTCTCCTTCCTCTCCTGTCTCTTCTGAATGGCCTGTAGCCATGGATAGCCATGTTCCAGTCATGAAGAGCATGTGGAGGAGCAACATCCAGAGTGCCTTTGCTAAAGCATATTCACAGTTGCATGCACACAGATCTAAAGAGTATGTACACGATATATGCCTGTGAAAAATTCTTCTCAAATTCAGTGAAGTACTCACACTAGATGCCTTTACATCCTCTCAGCAGGAGAAGGGTTGATCCTCGAGGACTGGGGGTATCAGCCCAGAATCTGTCATCCTCCTTGGTCAGTGGTTCTCCTGCTACAGCAGAAGTTGGAGTTTGCTGCCTCTGACAGGTGCTCAGAGGGTCCCTGTTAGGACTGCAGCTTACAGTGCCACGGGACAGTGGGCTTTAGTCATAACATTACTCCAACCTGGAACAATTTGAGTTGATAACTTTCTTTGAAAGTTTGATATCAAAAATATTATTCCACATGGGTTTCTCAGGCAAGAAAAATCAGTTTCCAAACATCTTTGTTAAAAAAAAAGCAGGAACTTGTTAAACAACTTTAGTCCTGGGAACAGAGAGTGTTTCCAAAAGCTCCAGAGGAGCTCAGCTCATGTGCTGTTCCTCAAGGCTGAAGCCTAACAAGTATTTCTCAGACCATATTGTGGCCTGGAGGGGGGAAGCACCACCACAGGCAGTAATTCAAATGAAACATCCAAAACAACTGCTTAAAACTAAACTACTACTATATACAAACAGCAAACATTTTTAGAATGTTTTTAGTTTTTAGAATTTTTAGTTCTCTTATATTTACAGAAGTTATAAATCCCAGTTTTCTATTAAAGGGAAAACCCTTTACCTCTGATTTACATAATCTTACATTAAGATATGCAATGTAACAGTAGCCATCTGACATATCAGGGCTTGGAATGTTACCGTGTGTGGATTTATGAAGAATATGTTTAGGAACATCAAGAACTAAAAGAAAATATATCAGTAATAAACAGATCAGTGATCCACTTGCATCTCAACAATAATTTCAGAGAAATTTAAGGAAAAAAGCATACAATAACAAGCATAACTGCAGAGTGACAACGATTCAGAATAATACTACACTTTCCTTGAAAATGTAATTAGGAGGGAGAATTCCACTAACTTGAGATAAATAGAAGAATGAAAGAAACAAGGAGCACTGAAAGAAGTTAAAGTCCTTAACAGAAAAATATTGGAACATATTTATTGAACACATGAAAATCCAAGCCAGCATCTGGAGAAGATGTATATATCTTCAACAGAATAAGAGCAAACATGTGGCTAGAGATTGTGATATTCCAGACAGAGGGAGAGAAGCTTATTTCAAAGAGAATTGGATTTGGGAATTGATAAAGGAGCCATTCCCCATGAATGAAAACAGAAAACCTCACTATAGAGCTCCTCTACACCTTCAAAGGAAATATAAAATTCTAGTCTGATCATGTAATTTATACACATAGGAAGGTGTCAAGGGAAATAGCGAGGGTGAAACAGGTAGAAGAGAAATAAAGAAGGCGAGTCTCTGTACTACTGTAATAAAATTTTAGAATAGTGTTCAAATGAAAAGATGGAAGTCAGTAATGGCATTCAACCTACTTAGACATGCTGCAATCATCTAATCTATAGAAACTTGGAAATGTAGAATATAATGGATGATTAAGAGAGATGCTACACAAGAGCACACTATAGACAAAGTCTCATATATGAGAAAAAATTATAATAAACTCGCTGTCCACCATCTAGTTTATGGGTCCATTTTTGTAATTCAGCTACCCCAGCATGGTGATCCATTTCACTTCAGCATATCCATACAGGTATAAACAATCTGCAATCTTGTGTAGGCTTTTAAACTCTTATTTTTAGCATCAAAGACTTTGACTCAACATGAGCAGAAAGGTTTTTAAATCCTTGTCCTTTATCCCAAAAGTATTTGCTGCTCCAGAGTAAGACTTTATTTAGCCCACTCTATTGATATTAATTTTCAGTTCTGCAAGTTGGAATGTCAGTGTACATTAACACGTGATCCATAAAGGGAATGCTGAGATCTCACTGGAAGTATTAGTCACTGTGCCCTGGGAATGCAGGGTGGTTTTGTTTGTGTTCTTGGCTCAAATGTCTGAGCCAGACATGTCCTGATTCTTAATAAAACATATACACAACATCGGATTCATTATCTAGAAACACTTCAGGATTAGAAACTTTCTCCAACTTATTTAGCAATTACGAACCTCCATGATACATTAATTATTTTTGAGGGGCATGAGGTCAGTGCAGTCTAACAAAATTACAGTTCCTTAAAGCATTTATTCTTTACCTATAGGCAGGTAACTAATTTTCCCTTTATCTCTTTTTTCTTAAGGAAACCCTTCAATAACTTTGCTTGTAACAAGGGGGTATTTTAGTTCAAGATTTGCACTGTCACTAACTTCTCAGTTAACTGGACAACTCATAAAGAAATCAGTCTCATCTTGAATTTATTTTTTTTAGGTTCATAATTACAACAAATCACAAGATGATTTCTCAGTCTTATTAGATAGTTACCTGGCTACTGCAGAGGTCAGTTCTACCAATTCTACTTCCAGATACATCCCTAGGTAGCATTTCATTGCCTAACCTACTCTGTCTCCTCTGCTCTCACCTACAACTACTTGGATCTCTCTATTATAGTACAACCATCAGAGTTACACTTCATTTCCCTTTTTTATCCCATACTGGCCTTTTACAAATTTACATCCAACCTGCTCAAAAATTGTCAGGAATTCCTATCCCAGAATACATTTCTTCATACATTCTGTATTTCTAACTCTGTTGGCATCCTTTTTTGTGTCCCCAGATCTTTTTTGCTGTTGTTTTGTTCCAGAAGTGGTCAGGAGAAAGGTTTATTTAAATGGAAGAAAAGGAATAGAGCTTATTATAGAGAATAGTGTTTTCTGTATTGCTGCAACTAGACAACTGCCACAGTTAACTCATCACTAACCTTTTAAGCATAAAGAGCATCTGAACTTGCTGATGTTTATTTTATAGTATTAATTGCATAAGTTGTTGAACACTTACACAGGATCATAATGAACAGTAGGAAGAAAAGGGGAAGAAACACAGTGCAATTAAAATCAAGACAAATGAAAATTACAACATCAGACAAAGTTTCAGCAGAAATAAAAAGCTGTGAAACCCTTTCTTTAGTGTTGTGAAACAATTCTCTCCATTTAGATACCTGAAGCAGGACTTCCATGCTATACAATTAAAGCATCTAAACCAATTTTTAACATCAAACATACAAAACAAAAATAAATTTGGAACTCTTCTAGGTGTGTTACACAAAGCCAAGGTGGAAATATGGGATACACCATTTACATTCACATGCATGTGTTACAAAATAATTGTCTCTTTATTAAATTGAAGTCTTATGGGAAAGGCTTTTCTGCTTCTAATATAATTAACCCCCACACTCTTTTTCAAGAGCAAATGAGTAAGCAAAATGAAAAGCCATGTTTCTCACTTGTCAACAGGTTGAAAATCAAAGGAACATTGGATATTCTGTCATCAACAGCCTGACAGATAAAACAGCCTGACAGATAAAACAGAAGTAGAATGTTAATTAGCATTTAATTTGCTTTTCCAGTAAAGAACAAAATAATTGTTTCCATTTATCTAAAGCGTTTGAAGGGAAGCAATATATTACTACAAAATAGTCTGTTCAATTTGTGCTATGTGTATTAGGATGTCCAAAGTAGGTAAATCCTCAATTCAAGAAACACTGATTTAACTTATTTTGCACTAAATAAAATTGCATATACTGATCTGTCAGCAGTTGCAGAATAATCTTCAGATTACACAGTGCTTTTGTTTGTTTTAATGAACAAGCACTTGGACCTTTTCCAGGAATGTAACATGGAAGTGATATTTCCCTCAAGTATCACTGCAGAAATCAGCTGGTACCTCCAGTGAGGGAGGAGTGAGAGCAGAGAAGAACAAAACGTGTAAATGGCCACTGCCTCACAGTTTTACACATACGAGAAGACAGAAAGTTAAATTTGAGCACAAATGGCAATTAATTAGCTTTTGTTAAAGGACATACAGAGAGGAGTCGGGAACTGTGCAGTCTTTGGCACAATTAAAACTTCTGTGAGATTTCATTTTTTTATGACGTCTGATGGAAGAGAATTTTGGAGAATTAGATGCTGCTGTTTTTAAAAATCCTGCGGACTTTTATAGCTTATAATAAAAAGGAGATAAGACAGATAAGTTTGTGAAAAGGACACTTGTGAGATCAAGAAACAGAGCTAGAAATAACAACAGCAGGGCTAAAACCAATGTGCCAAAAGAAAATGTAATGATAGTTAGGGTAAGTTCCATGTTCTACCATGTTCCTCCCTCTCCCATTTTATGTTTCAGCAGGATTTGGAGTAGCCCTCTGAAAACAAATAGCACACGGTAATGCACTATTATAAAACACCTTTTCAAAGCAGCTATTAATTCAGTTCTTTTTTTTCAGTAATACAGTCCCTAAATTTCTGTACTGTTAAAAAAATCATCAAAGTAAACAACTGCTGAAGTAGTCCTATGGCAAAAATTGTGTGAAAATACAGTAATTGTAAGAGTCTTGTGGTATACTGCATGCTTCATTCCAAGATTATGCAGCAAATGCTAAAAAAAAAGGGGGGGGGAAATATTGACATATACATGGAAATATATCTGGTTTAGGATTCTACAGAAAGCTGGAAATAAGTATACTCTGAATTCAGGTGTACTGGTCTGCCTGTTAGAGTACCAGTTAAAGATAAACAGAGCAAATACTTTGAAGGAAAGTGCAAAACTTTTGCAGTGGAAGCTTGAAAGCTACTGAACTGGAGAGATGAAAGGCATGGCAGAAGGACAGGGATGGATTAAACCAGTATTATATTGCTCTCAAACACTAATTGCAAAAAGTAAAAGGAACTGCTGAAAGCTCAGTAATTCTTTAACTTAACATTATTTTCAGAAATTTTAGAAAGGTAGTAAAAATGTGTATATTGTTATAAAAACATACACCATTTGGAATTATTACCCTTTCTTTTATTGTACTAACATTTTCAGAGAATACCTGTAAATAAAGAAGTTATCTTGGTGGTACATGTGTTACATCACACACTAGATGGGACAACAAAGTATTAAAAGATTTAATGTAGGGAAAAGATAATTGTGAAGATCTAAAGGGCAAACAAGAAGGATTGAATAATATGTCTATCAGGCTGTAAACAGGACGCTGATCATGGATAAAAGGAGAACAATTAAATAATAGTATAATTACTTCCTGTTACTAAGAGTTCATGGAAATGGCTCTTGACTGATATTTGTTAGAGACTCTTCTCCAATAATTTCATCATTATTATTTACTACAATAAAAGACAACAGCATTTATTTTAAACATTGTGTCTAAGTGGAGAGGCCTCAAATCTTAAAGCACACCTGCTGCTTAATGGGCACACATTTGTAAAATTCCATTCTTGTGTATGCACTCTTCAGTAATTATATTGGTGACTTGGGGGGAGTAAAAAATAAAAATTCAGGTGTAATAAAACTCAAAGGTGAATCAAAGCTTCAGGAAACAGTTAATAAAGAGGACCAGTGAAGAGCAGTCTTGGGGTTTAATCAGGTTCAAGGGGAAGGCAAAGTTTAGATACAGCTGGACAATTTAAATCAACTACAGGATGTAACAGCAGAAAAAGTTTTGGATAATCATTCATTAATATCCTTTACCATAATATGCAACTGTGATTAAACCCACAAATAAAAGCCAAAAATGCCTAAACTAGAACTCTGAATAAGGGAGGAAGCTAATATCTGACGACAGCTATAGGAATACAATTAAAAAATCATCTTCTTCCTTAGTATTTCAATTAAAGAAGGCTGCTGAGGAATAATAGGAGTCTTGGAAAAGAGTCACAGTGGCAATTATAAGATTGGTAAACACACGTTAGAGACAGGTTCCAGAATTTAAATCTATTTATCTTAGCAAAGAAAAGCATAAGAAGTGGTTTGACCTAATGTGTTTAGTAGCTACCCAGGGATTAATAATGTAATAAAAGAGTTTTTCAATCTCTTTTAAGAGCAACATGGACTTAGACAAATACAGAATTGACATTTTTAACTGTTACTATAACTAAGTATAATATGAAAAACTCCAAGGACTGCGGAGAATTCTCTCTCTGTAAATGAAAAATATTTCAACAGAAATATTATTGGTATATACTACCTGTAGCTTATCCCAAAATAGCCTAAAACAGTTCTGAGGCAATAGAGAAGACACTGCCATCTGGCTTTATTGCTGCTTACACAATCCTCTCAGAGACAATCACTAATTATTCCTTAAGATTTATAGATCTTCACCCTCTGCTTTCAATTCTAGAACATTCCTCTTAGCTATATTTACCTCCCAATAGCAAGACAGTGTTATTCAGTCTACCTCAGAAATTCCAGTTAATGGGTAGATAGAAGATCTGTGTTCTGCAGCAATGATTGAAGAAAGCCAAAAAGCTTCTGTTTTCATTAAGAAAACTGAAATTTTTATTTAGAAAAGAGATTGATGCAATTGAATATTCTTCCCATGTCTATCAAATCACTCGTAGCAAGACTTTATTATGAAAATCACAAACAAATGCAACGTTGGTGCTTTATAAAATAATAAACTCCAACAAAACACTATTCCTACTGTAATCAAAAGGAAACCATATTTGCATTTAACTTGAGTATATGTGAACTTCAGGGTGCTTGCTTGATATGTCCACAAGTAAGAGAAAATGAACCATTTTTCTTAGACCATGTTGAAATGCATGCCGACCACAAAAGATTTCGTATTCATATTCACCTCCCCAGGATCAGGTACCTTCTGTGACATGAGAAACTCACACAAAGACAGCATTTGCTGAACTGTCTGCACCTTCCTCCTTCAGAATTGTTCCTTGTACATTGAAGGTCAGCCTTTCTACTCCAGCTCAGGCAGCACAACTTGGCACGGAGGTTTCCCCTTCAGCCTGGAAATCAGTGTTGAGGAGTGAACTGCTCCTTCCATCCCCATCTCACATGTGCCCGTGTAGAACCTCACATTAATGACCAAGGCGTCCCAAGTTTCCTACATTTCACCTCTTGGAACAATTATTTTTACTGTAGATTTGCATCTACTTTTAGGTGAAATAGTGTTTGCCTAATTCCAGCACGGTTATCTCGAGTGTTTGTGATTACACATGAAAACAAAGAGAGCAACGATCTTTTAAAATGCTGGTAGAAGTCTGCTCCCAAATTCTTATCTTTTAACATATGTATGGTTTACACTACTTTTCAGGAACTATTCACGAAAAAACTTAATTTTATTTAGTCTGAAATCCTGATATAAAAGAAGGATTATTAATGATCCATAATTATTAATAAAGTTATTATAATAACCTGATTTATAGGACAGATATTAGAGGACTCTAGAACAGACCCAAGTCCAATTTTATGTGTCACTGCACAGATTAATACACTGCAGCTCCACTCAAAGTCAGCAAAATAGTAGCATTGTTGTCACATTTACAGACAGGGAACAATTATCACAAAACCAAAACTATTGGTTTCATCAAGACTAAGTCACCAGAACCCTTATTCAATGAAAAAGTCATGTAAGCTTGTACACATCAGCAGGCTCAGGAAAAATGTAGAATAGATTTTTTTCTACCTAAATCTAAATGTACTGCTAAACTATGTTTTAGTAGAAACTCCCAAAACTTGAGAAATAACAAGCACGTAATACAAGTCATGCAGTTCCTGAATTAACCATACTAAATTATATTAGAAAGTATATTATTGTTTTTCTTCTTTCACAATTAATTCCAGAACATTATTTGGTACTCTCCTTTGGAAGAAAAAGAAAAAGGTGGTCTATAAAGAACAAGCTTACAGCAAAACAGACCCCTCTAGCACATCAAATGTATGTTTTCTGAAAAAAAAAAAAAACCTATAAATATTCTCAAAGTATTACCAAAAAACTCTTTTCTGTGGAAATGATTCCAGTGAACAAAACAAAAAGGAGTTCTCATCCTTCATCACATATTCTCCTCTTAAACAGTGAAGAAAACAAATCTTACTTCAGAAATTTAGACAGAGTATGCAATAAAAATATTGTTGAGAAGTTGTTAAGTCCTAAAAATTTTTCAGTAGGTCTAGTGGCTTTGTGAGTTATATATGTAACTGAGAAAAGGAAAAAAAAATGACCCAACAAAACAAGAAAAGGGAAACAAGGGGATTCAATGGAAGCAAAAGAACCATTTATGTCCTAAATATGTATTTGTATGTGTCGACTTTTATTAATTCTCTGAACTGATACAGTCATCAACCTTTGCCATTTTGCAAATGACACCCACATATTGAAAAAAATTATGTTTGATGTGAGACACTTCAGTATTTCTTTTTTACATTTTACGATTTAATGTGAGGATTTCTTTTAAACCTTGTATTTATAAACAAATCCTGACGTATTTTCACAAAATACACACAAACTCCCAAAATTTCTCCCTAAATGTAACATTATTGGTTACAACTTCATTCTCCTCCTTTATTCAAAAAAAAAAAAAAAAAAAAAAAGAAAAAAAAAAGTTGCATTTAATACACTCTTTTAAGCAAATAATTATAAATCATCAACTTTTCCAAACAGGCAATGCATTTCCAGACAGAGGAGACACTATCAGTGAATTGCCTCTCCTCTTCCTCTCTGAGCACTGGGCTAAACTCACAATTTCCAACACCTTAAGGATTCAAATAGTCATGAAAAATGACATCTCTGCAAACAAAAGCACTTCAATATGAACTTGCAAAATAAGGAAAGACTTGTTTATGAGCATGTGCTACTGTACAGATGCTTACACAAACACCACAGAAAGACAATAAATTTGAGAAATAATGCAAAGAACTTTCACTAAGGTCATGCTGAATAATACAATGAATTTTTCTGATAGCACATGAGGAGAATTTTAAATGAAAAAATGTCACATACTGTCTGCTGCAGAAAAAAATGCTGGTTGCTGCTTCTTCATTAAAATTTTACCAGACAACTAATGCTTTCAACATTTAAGAAAGTTAAATAAGGATAAGGTTTTAAATGCAGACAATTCAAAAAATGTACTATAAGAATCACATGAATATTCTGGGTGTGGGGTAAAAATATCACTATAATTTATATTTAATTTTCTTATATTCATAATTTAGTGCCATATGACAATGCAAATGTTACAATAAAAATACCAATCAGTTGACCTCAAAAGCCTGGCAGTTCTTATGTATTCAGAACAATATATAAGCATGCAGTTTAAGGGTACACAGAAATCCCTTTTGTGTCAACAGGAAAATAAACATTTGCTTAAGTGCTCTTCCATGTTACTTAGCATAATATTTTATTTGGATTGCTTATTCCTATTTGAAACATAAATAAAAAGGGGAAAATAATAAAAAGTTCAAGAATAATGCAAAGAATTTGGCTGAAACACGCATGTTCTTACTGCAGTCTTCTAAATGGGTTAACGTGGACCTTGGATGCAAAATCTAGGAAACATCAAGTAGGAGTAGGAAATGATTTAATGGCAACATCTGGCATTAGTCAGGCTTCTACTGATTCATTTCTCCATTATTCAGAAAGGTTTCTGACTAGCTGAGAAGGGTTCAGAAAAAGAGTCTTAACTCTAGAAAATTATGAGCTGCGGAAAATTAAAAGTTAAATTCATTTATTTTAGAGCCCAAAAGGTAATGGAATGATTACAATATCACAGAAAGTTATGCAAACAGAGAGAGATTATATCATTGTGATTTTCTTCTACCCCACCTCCCCACTCTTGTGAGCCAATGATATGAGGTCAATTGTAGACAAATTCAGAATAAAATAAGCTACATTCTTAGCTGCATGCAAAATCCTAAACAGGCCAGTGGAACACAGCACACAGTGGAGTCATTTTCTATCACTCAGGCATCTAATATAATTGTTTAAAGATATATACATTCAAAAATATCTAAGGAATTCACAATGTTTCTCTTGGTGAAATATTCATACCCTGTTTAACAAAAGACATAATTCTAAGTCTAAATCTACAACTGGCTATGAGAAAGTTCTAACCACCTCCTCAGGAATGATTTTCCTGGTTATTGGATATGATTGTGTTTGAGAAAAGATTGTATTGCATTCTACTGAAGTTCAATTTTACGTTCTAAGATTTCAAAACTAATATTTATCATTATGAAACACTTAGAATACTTTTAGATTTTGTATAGTTTCTAGATCCAATGGATCAGACATGACTTGTGGACATTTATAATCTTAAACATACTCACATGCATTTACTGTCTTCTACTTTACTACTTACATTTATTTCTATATAATTTTGCAAATACACATATTAATTTGCTTAAATCACATTTTTCTTTGTGTGTTTGAAATAATCTTATATAAAATCTCCACAGTGCCATACATACCATTCTCCTTTGTTAAGTATCTCATCTTTGTCACCATTCTTGGCTATTATGAAAGAATTCCACACCAACATTTGTCCCCAAGAAGGAAAGATAAAAGTACAAAATATCCCTTCAGATTGGAAGACCTTATATGTCTCTCTTCATGTTCTAAATTATACTACAAAAATGTCTCTGCTACAGTTCTGTTAGTCTTAATATCCCTGTGCTAAGTGTGTGTTACTCTACTGTAGTCTGCTTGCATAAAGGTGGGGGTTCACTACTGCTGGATCCATTAATAAAATTAAAATTAAAAAATAATAATAATCTCTTACATGCCTCTGCTGCCACAGCGTCATCCTGATACACTCAAGTGTCATTTGCAATGCTCTCCAAAAATAAAGGCACAACCAGTCAAAATATTTACATACTTCCTCATTAAATATTTCCCACAGAGACTTAACAGGCAGAAGTAAGCCATGATGAGTACGTTCACTTAACTTCAGAAAATTACTTTAAGAATTTCCTGGCACACAGAAGGAAGAAAACCAAGCCAGACAATAATTTCTGGAATGTAATGTAATGCCATTAGTTTTCCTTTTTCTCTGTCCCTCAGAAAGGGGATTCCCACCTCTTTTCACAAAATTCCACATCTAGCAGCATGATCCAACTTACCAAATGAGCCCCCTGCCTCAGCAGGATAGAGAAGTTTGGGGTTCTTTTATTTTGATGGATAATGTCTGTTCACATAGGTCTTTCCTTCATTCCATTACCTAGACTAGGAAAGGAAACAAATCTAACATCTGTGTTAGCTGTTTTAATTTGGATTCACTGCAGGAAACTAATGGGAGAGATGCTCTCAGTGGTTTGATATTTTCATCTTCCAGCCATATAAGAAACAGTATATTTCTTGCAAAATGAAAAATAATCTATACAGAAACATTCATACTGCAGGGCTACTAAATTAATTTCTGCTCTAAGTAAAGTAAATAGACTGGTACCTCCATGAATATGTAGACATTTGTTTAAAAAATAAGCCCTGTTTAATGATACTTAATTTAGTGGAACAGTTTGAAAGGGATATTTATTTCCTAATTGCCTTGTTCTGCTAAGTGCTCAGCACTCATAACACAGAAAAAATTAGAAGCATTCAGGTACTTTTAAGGTTCGACTTCTATAGCAGACTATAGATATCAGAGTTAGAAATGAAGGGCATAAAGCAAACAAATGAATTCATGTACCATCAGAATTGGTGTACAGAGGTTAAAGAAAAAATGATTACTAACAAGTCATACATATGACAAAGACAGAGGAAAACAACCAACCCAGAAAATTAATCAGCTTATAAATTAATCTTCTTACCAGAGAACAAATTGGAGTCTGAAGTATTGCTTTCAATATTCCAGAATGCTAAAACTTTCTCCTGGAAGAATATTGACATGGTATAGAAAAATTTCTGAACTCCTGAGGTAGGTAGGTCCTGAAATAAGGAGGAAAAAGGTTTTTTCTAATTCCATTTATGTAGTTCTACATGTTTATTTAGCTCATTAGAGACAGTAATACCTTAGACTGTATCTTGATTGGCTTGCTCAGAGTGTTAAGACAGAACTTATATGGCTGTAAACTTTATAACCATTTAAGCACCAAATATATTTCTTCCATAATGCTATAAAAACAAATTTTAAAGGGAGACCTGATTACAAAAAGAGGGTGTGGTGGTGTGCATGAATCAATGTCATTAATTATCTATATTTATTCACTTTCCTTCTGCCTGAAAAAGGCCTAGATTTTAGCTATTTACTTATGCATATTAAAATGCTTTTTCTTCATAACTCATCCTTCAGTCTATCAGTTTACAAATCATAGCTTGGAAACAACCTGTTTAGACATTTATTTGGATGACCAAAATTCAGTCATTCACACAGCCAAGCATATAAAAAAAAAAAGTGGTTTGTTTTATTTTTCATTTCTCTTGCTGTCTAATGGACAGTTTATGCATGAGCATTTTCCTTGCTGCTGTGGACTCTTACCATATTCCACCATACCTTATTGAATCTAACACGAGTAGTGACAACTCAGGGAGAAGTTCTTTCCTAGCTCAACCAGAGCTAGCGTTTGCAAGCAGGTAAATTCCAAACTGTGAAATAGAGATCACTCCAAAGACTTACAGAGACACAGAACAGTAAATTTCAAGAGTGCAGCTCAGTATTGGGTTATTTGCAGAAGGTGTGTAGCCATACCATGAGCCAAAAACAGAGCAAACCCAGTAAATCAGGGGAGGAAGCATTAGGACAAAGTCTCTGTATCGTGTCAGCTTTACTATTCTCTAGTTGTCTTTCAGAATTTCCACCTACCTGAGAGAATAGGTCATCTCTCTTTCTTAATTTTGATCAGTAAAATAATGATTAATATTTTAAATCACCTCACAGATAGATCTGAAGTATTGAGGTTTCTTTAGTCAGCCCTTGTGGTCTCCCACTACAAAGACATCTATATTGCATATCCTTGTCTCTAAATACTTTTACAAATCTTAAATAAATTGGAAAACCTCTTCAGGAAGAGTTTTAAATTTCTTTAAGTCCCTCATAAATTTTACAAAATCATCCTTACTGGGGATTTACAGTGATGTACTTTTATTTGTATATTATAGGCAGGAAGAAAGAAAGAAAACATACCCTATAAAGCTATGAAGTAAATCATCTATAAACTAAATTTATAGACAACCATGTGGTATCAATATTTAAAAAAAAAAAAAAACTCTCTCAAATATATAGATCTTAATAGTGCTGGGATTATCCATGACTGTTTTAAAATTATTACATGTTGAGAGTATAAAGTTTTAAACAAAATAAATATAGTTAAAACATGATACAATGATACTTGATTTCATTCCTTCCTTATGCTTTTCTAGCTATGAATGATTTCTGGAAAAAATTACCAATCAGAAAGCTTCAATTTCACCCTTTTCATCATGCAAGTGAAAATTTGAAAAAAAAAAATTCTCAGAAACTTTTCAAAGCATTTAGATTAATCTAAAAAAGCCTGTGAAAAATACACTGATAACACATAGCAACTTACCAGGTAAAGAAAAGAGAAAGATACCTGCAGCAGACTATTTTGAGAGCAGCTATTTTCACAGCCGTTCATAAACTTTAATTTGTCTTTTGTTCCTCAGCTGGACCTGTCCTTCACTTTATTTCCTGGGAAAATACAAGCAGAGACCACTACAGCTCCTTTGTGTCTTTTAACCAGGACAATCTGAATTTTCCATTTGCAATAACGATTTCATAAGAATGCTTTGAGAAAAGTAAATGGAAGCAAGCATTTAGTAGAGGCAAGTTTTATTGCTCCACTTACACCAACGATTTCCCATTACTTCCAAGTCCTTATCTAAGGAAATTTCCATGAATGCAAAAGTGGCAATACTTACATTTCAGACTGCTGTGTGTGAAATAACTGAAAAAAACCAATGCAGCAGCTGGTATCAAACTGGTTACATTCTTCCTTAGAAGTCTTTATAGCAACTCTAATTATATAATAAAATACATTAAAGATGTTTTTATAGGCACAATACCTCAGGCATAGTGCTTCCTTCCTAAACTGGGGCTGGGGAGAGTGAGTCTGTGCTGTTTAAGCTTCAGGGGACACTGTGTCACAGTGAAAACAGCCAGTACACAAATCTTCTGCCTCCTGGCTGACCACTTCATTCTTTTGTCTGATGTGCAGTGGGACAGATTTACATGGCAATTTTGCCAATTTTCTTTTCTTCTAATGTACTCCTCTAGTACAGTAGCAGCAAAGAGAGCACAGTGATGTTGTGGCCAAGCCAAAAGCCAGGTCTTAGTCTGTGTACAGTGACCAGGAAAGGAAAGGTGCCAGGCTCTTCTCTCACCCCCACATATTCCTACACCTATAACCTCAGAGTCTCAAATAAAAATAAAACTATCAGAATAATTTCATGTGATCCAAATAACATGCAACCTGTGTGACTAGCAGCCCTGAGGAATTCTGTTGGAAGCAGTGAAATGTTATATCCTTAGGGGTTCCCCAGAATGGCTTAACTTTAGAACCATCAGGGAGTTTCCATAAGTATATTAAGATTTACTAAGACATTTACTCTTCTTTAGCTCTTAAAGGAAAGATCTCCTTTGAACTTTTCTTTTATTTGCCTGACATTCTCTTACAATAAAACACCTCTGAGCCATTCAAAAATAAATGCCTATTTAATGTTTTCTGCTGGCAAATCTTATGATTTACTATACATATCTAACAACATGTTACTTAAAAATTTTATATTTCAAAATTACCAACATGTAACCATAAAGATAAAACAAATGGACATCAAGAAGCTGCTCTGCCTAACTCCACAGACTTCAAGAAAGGCTTCATGAAGTCTTCATGAAATTAAATTAGAAAATTAGTAAAATTATATAGTGCTGCACATTGTTTTCAGATCAACAAATTAGTGCTTTCAAGTGATTCATTTATTCAAAGAAAAGGAACTGGGTGTAGCTGCATAAATTCCTCCTTGCTTAAGCATATTTGCCAGACTTGCCTAGCATTGACAAGCCTGGTGTGGAGCATAAAAACTTTATACCACATGTGACCAAAATGTGTGTGGTGACTGTGGCCATAGGAGTTGAGGACAAAATACAGATATGCAGAGAGCAAAGAATGGGGGTGCTCTTTCTTCTGACCTCCCAGCCTCCAGTCACTTCCATGGGCCTTCACAGGTCACTGCTTTCTGTGAATATAAGAAAAATGAAGTTCTGAATAAAAATCAACTCTCCTTAAAAGGGTTCTTTCACCCTGGCCATCTCTTGCACAATTGATTCAAATTTTATAAAGATGTCAATCACAAAATTTGCTTTCTGTTACTATACTGTACACTCCTACAGGAAAAAATTTTTTTCTTAATGAATCATATATTTTAGCTAACATTTTTATCAAAACTTCACATTTATTATTTTATTGTTAGATTATTATTTTATTATTTATTATGTCCTTATTGATTTTATCTGATTATATTACCTGGATTAGAGTACTTAAAAATCAATCAATAAATCAATCAATCAATCAATAAATGTGATTCTTTACTTCTTTCCATTATCTTTCAGCAGATTTTATTGTAAAAATCAGTGTTTTATATGTTGTTATAACTCAAGGAAAATTGAAATTAGTTTGGAGATTTCTGTAAGGGATCTAATCCTGTTTATAGCCATATGGAAAACCTAGAGGATGCTCACTTTGGATTTTGCATTAGTCATTATTCTTACATTTGGCTATTACCACCATTTGTCTGGGTGAGATGACAAAATTGCCAGAAATAGGCAGATTCACACATGGTACAAGATGTCTCACTAGGATATTCCTTCTTCTGAGTCGACAGTTACTATTTGTGGAGTTTTAGATCTTGTTTTTACCATTCAATGCAAATGTTTAAAAACGTGCTTGTAGGAGTCCTTTAGGAGAGTTCTTTTCTCACAGAAATTAATAGAAAAACTCCTACTGATTTTCAGCTTTGTTACAAGAAGAAACCAACCAAAATAACTCCCTTGCAATTTCTTTTTTTCTTTTTGATTTTCTTTTGGCTGTCAGTTACAGACAAAAAAAAATTCTATCTAAAAGCAGACACAAACTTTCTGATGACTCTTTAAAGTTCATAGTCTACATCATTCTCATCTTCTTCCCTTCCACCTCCCCTTCCATCATGATCATAGCCACGAGGCAGTTTCACTCCATGAAATGTGTTCAAGTACTGAGTTTGATCATAATTGTCTCTTTTCATATGAAAGACACATCTTTTCTACAAACTTCCCTCCAACCACCATTTTTTTCTTTTCAAATCTCCTTTATATGGAAACTGGGCTTCCTTTCTCCCAGCCCATCTGAAAACATCTGGCAACATCTGCAATTTACTTAAGATACAGAAAGAAAAAGTACATTCCTGACCAAAGAAACCTAATGTTGGAGGCAGATTCCTAACTCAAGTCAGACACAGGCACCAGTTAAATACACCAGGATATAAGAACCAGAGAGCATTTTTAATAATTTATTCAGATTTCAGTATGAATAGACACATTATCCTTCTGGCTCTTAGGAAAGCCATGAAAGGAGGTTGAAGGCCCTCATTTGTGTAGACAGTTGAAGAAACAAATAGAGTCATAGAATAAATTCAGTTGGAAGGGACCTTAGGAGATCATCTGTTCCAAAGCCCTGCTTGGTGCACAAGCAGCTTGTTGTATGATGAATTCTATTGCTGTACAATGACTTGTAGACGAATATCCAGCTGAGGTTGATGACATCAGATTCCAGTTCTATGGCACAGAAATAGAAGCTGTCTCTTCAAGATAAAACACACTAAAGGAGTAGAGAGCACTATAATTTTGGGAGATTTCATTTCAAGAAGAGGAATTATTCTTATAGCCAGAAGGAGAAAGGAATATTTTTGGATCCTTGCATATTTCAAACTTGAAAAAAAATTATGATCTGTTACAATGAGTCCTATACTATTCCTACCCTCATTTGATATAACATTAATTTTCAGAATGGAATGATATTTTCTGAATGGCTGATTAAATTTAGACTGGACACCTTTATATAGGAATATGAAAAAATATAAAAGCAAACTTCAGAATCTACCATCAATACAGTGGACTTCTCCACAGAGAATTCTCTTGTTTCTTTAGATAGATTACAACAGGCTTTGTCAGGATTAAGGGAGGAAGTTGTATGATAAAGGAAGAGAGAAGTCAAGGGAGGAAATATTCCTCAAGTTTAGTCTCTGAATTAATAATGTCTTGGGTTACAATGTAAGGTGTAACCAAACTGTGTGTTCTACCACCATCTACATTACTTTCTGGGATGTTAAAATGGGTAGAGCAGTGTTTCTTTACCTTCTCTATGACTCAACCATGATAACTCCCTCTGGGGAAGCAGCAGCCACCCTGAGGGGTTCATGTCTGCTAATGGGCCACCAAGGCTCACAAAATGACTCACAGAATTACATCCTTCCCTGCTCTGGGGACACACCATGCAGACAATCCTGCCTGGATATAATCTGGGGCTTGGGACACCACGATACCACCACTGGATACCCACAGGACAAGTCCTGTCCAGCAGCACCACTGGACCTCCAGAGAAGGAGCAGACATTCCCACAGGATCACCACTTTGGCACATCCATCACTCTGGGACTGCAACCATTCAATTCCACAGCTCCCACCACAGTGACCAACAGGGTGGCAGATTGCAGTCTGACTTTGTCCCTTCAAGTCAGTGTTTCTGTTCTATTGCATCTATGGCAATTTTCCTGTTAAATTACAGCTCCACCTTGGAATCTCTCACAAGGCACTTGTGTGGGATCCATTCCTCCCTCCAGTTTACTTTTAAACCAGCACAAATAGTTTACAGAAAGACTTTGTGTTCTTGAGCACCAGCAAGCACTTGACCCAGGCTCTGGAGCAATTTATAGCTAATTTATAGCTAATTTATAGCTAATTTATAGCTCTCCCATACTTATCTAGTTAGTCCTTGCCAGGTTACTCCTGGAGAAGAGATTGAGCAGAGACCTCATCGTGGCCCACAACCTCTCCATGAGGAGGAGCAGAGGGCAGAAAATGATCTCTCCCTCCTGGTGACCTGTGACAGGACACAAGAGCATGGCCTGAAGCTGTGCCAGGGAAGAGAGATTCTTGTTCCAGCTGGAACAAGAAAAGTACAAGAAACCATTCTCTCACCGAAGTGTTTGCAGCTAACTGAACACTTTGGGGTTTTAAAGCAGAGGTAAAAAATCAAATTCAGTTCTCAAGATCGGCAGCAAAATAATCCAGATCTTCTTGTACATTCTTTTAGTGTTAAAGATGAGTTACTTAACATAAGTATTAATGTGTATAATTATGATGACTAATGTTTTCAGTATATATTGGATTCCTGTGAAAGAATTATTGGACCAAGTACTGAAGATCTATAAAAGAAGATTTATAATACAAGACCTAGAAGAATTTACTGGTATAACAATTTTAATACTCCATTCCCTCCCTCTATTGGGTATCCATTAACATCAAGAGAAGGGAACTAATTCATCTTTTATGCTTCTCTGTTTCTAATATAACACATTAATGAGGACTTATTAGCTATTCTTTCTCTTAACATGTTGTTAACACTTCCTTGTCAGGATTTCAGTATTTTTTTTACTTGTGCTGACACACCAAAAGAATATAAAAAAAAATAAAAGCAAACTTAAGAGTCTAGCATCAATTAAATGGAGAATCACAGAATCATTTAGTTGGAAGGGACTTCTTGAGACCTTCTAGTCCAACCTTCCTGTTTAGCAGCAGATGTTCCAGGTCTTTCTTCATTGGCTTTTTACCATCTCTGGAAATTTCTAAAGCACAAAGCACAAGAGTATTATATCATTTGCTCATTTTATTCAAAACCAATGCCAAAGAAAAGAAAGAATTTGTCCTTCATCTCCAGCATCCGTAGAATAACTTTACCTGACATTGTGCAAACAGTATCTCAATTTTTGAAAAGCATACCATGAATCATTCTTCCTTAAAACCTAAAAGAAATTTTGTGGGGCTTCTCTGTTTATTTTTGCTGTTGTTGTTGTTGCTGTTTTGTTTGGTTTGTTTGCTGGGGGTTTTGGTGGGTTTTTTAGGGGTGGGTAGAGTGTGAGCATGCTTTTGCCAGAGTTAGTCTAGTTCTTAGGTAAAGAGAATACTTTAAGCACAATCAGAAAGCAGGCACCAACTATTAGGACTTCTCTTAGACAGTTCCTACTACAGGTTTTCATTTTCTCTCCTAATACAAACCTGCATTTTGATCTAAGAGCTAAAAACTTGAGTAAGAGACATCAGTATTGCTGGGTTCAACTTTTAAAGATTTTCTATACTTGATGAGCTGGAAATTATAAGGAAATAAGACTTAAGCCCCTCCTATTTCCTGTCCTAAAGAAAAATGACAAAATTCTTTATCATTTTCTACATTCAAGTTTTTATTTTTGGTGTGTTTAATCTGAGACTTTTAGGCCACCACAGAGTTTTGGATTCAATATGATCCAAAAAGACCATGAGAGATCTCCATCCCAAAGTCACCAATTACTTGTTGACTGCATTTCTATACACACATTCAGAATGAAAAAAAAATAAAAAAAAAAATTTAAAAAATACTGTAGAAATTTGGTACTGCAGCATCTAAAATATAGTTTGAAAAGTATGCAAAACAAAGTGACAACAAATGCCTGGTATTAGCTGGATAATGCAAGAGGTGATAATGACATTCCTGGCAAAAGATCAGCTGCTCTCAAACATCTGGTAGGAATGAAGCCATTAAAAACCAAGCAGCCTCAAACTGTGGGGGTTTGGGCAGACATTTGCTTCTGTTTTGATCTGTCATGGTTTAAACTCCTTGACTTCAGTTGCTTTGTTTCCTGTTTTTTTCTTTACCAAACCTTAGAGTGTCTAACATGCAAAACCACAGTGACTAGTGTTTTTGTCAATGTTGACCAATTTTCTTTAATTTAAAAGATGCACTGAATTTGTTTGATTATTGATTCAAAGCAAACCTGGGCTGTGTTTCAAGACTGTAACAATATCCTGCCAGAGAATGATGTTGTTTCCTATTTTGTGAACATTTTGCACAACTTAATTTAGAATTCCTGTCTTCTTCACTAATATTTTCCATTGTCTTCCCTTTATCTTTGCTAACACCAATTTTCTATTCCATTCAATATTCATAACAAATTAGCACTCAGAAGCAACTACTCCATTTCACACTGTAATGTTTAGGTGGAAGAAATTAAAGTTATTTTTATAATTTGGTCAAAAAATTTAAAAATATATTAGTAAGAAACCTCACCAGATAAATTCTAGACTTCAAAATGCCTAAATTACTTTTTCCTAAAAATCTCATTAAATTTTTACAAGTTGCTAAATGTCCAGCTCTGAAGACAATACAATGGTTAGAAATCAACAGAAAAGCAGTTTATGGACTGAACCTTAAAATTAATTGTTTTCCCAATGTAAAGAGGCTTTTTCTGAAACACTTGACTGAAGATATTCATTAAAGGCAAGATGAACAAATTCCATGCTTCAAATCCCTCCTAAAAGAGTGACCTTGGATTCCTATCATCAAAAGAGGGACAGTAACTGCATTTATGCAAACAGTTATCAGTTAAAATAAATTAGCAGCACTGGAAGCACAAATTCTGATGCAGAACTCCATCACACACCTTTGGCCTTCAGTTTTTTTGCAATAATCCCAATTCAACTACAGGGGCCAAGTGTGTCTCCACACCAACCAATGTACAGTCTGATGATGGGAATGCCTTGGAATATTGGCTGCATGAGATCTAGGCATAAACAGGCTCAGTATGATGGTGGAAAAAAACTCTGCTCTCCGCTGAAATTAACATGGTGAGTATAAAATTATAACCTCTTTTTCAATACTTACCCATTTTCAGAAGCAGGCATTCAATCTGAATCTTTAATAGCTGCAAGTCACTGGCACATAGTCCTGATTTAAGTATTTCTATAGTCCAGAGAGCATTGGATGTTCAGAACACTCTCTAACAGCCACACAGAAATGCTTATTCTGTAAGATATTGAAAAATACAGAGTTTTCTTCAAAATCCAGATTTTTCTTCACTAAATCCATAAAGACCATAAGCCCTTAGCTGACTAAGCTGGCATAAACACACACAATAAATCTGTTAAGAGGAGAGGCAAGCCTGGAAAAAATGATAAAATGCCTTCCTTAAAATGCCATGTGATGAGAACAGACATAAATGGGCACCACATATTCACATATCAATAATTCTGCTTCATTTCTCCACTGTGGCTTTTCAAGGAGTACCAATAACCTGCAAGTAAGCTGGAAGCAAAGGCAAGTGGCAGGAGTTAGTTACCACCCCAATCCTCATGCTGGCCCTTTAACAAATCCCAGTACTCACGGAATGTGGGGGACTGAATCAAAATCTATCCTGAAATTTTATTCATGTCATCTTCCTACTACGACCTTCCTACATTCTACCAGTGCAGAGCTCCTTACAGGGATTTAATTTGTTGAAATCAGATGAACAATGTCCTTGCAGTTCTTACTGTTCAGCCCCCTTAAGTGGAAAAATGTTGCTACAATAAAATTAAATACTTTTTCATATCATTTTGTCACAGTCTAGACCTCCTGATAAAAAAAAAATTAAAATAGTATTCTTTTTAGCAAAACTTAGTTTGTGCACAAAGTTGATCTGGAGAAATGTGTCAGCCCAAGGAAGAGGGCTAGGAACTAGATGACCTTTGAGGTTCCTTTCAATTCAAACTATTGTATGATTCTGTGTCCAGGGCTTTTAAAACTTCTTAAAGTAGTCAGGTGTTAGCTGAGAGTCGGTCACTGACAAGATATACACTATGCCAAACAAAAGAGGCAAATCCACAGAGCCTGAAAACATTACCAAAACTATGTAAATGAACTGTGGTTTGGAAAAAAAAAAGATCCTTTAGTAGCAAGCTGGAAAACTAATTTACAGGTGTAACTTTCAGTAAGGGTCACAAAAAATTCATTCATTAGAATTACGGGAGGTAAAATTTTCTTATAAATATTACAGGACCTTTAAAAAGTGTCATCATTGTAAAATGGACTTAAATCATATTCATTAATTATTAAGCATTACTCTAGTTCTTCACTGATGTTTTTAAATGGGATTAGCTTTGCTCAACTAACTGCAGTAGCTTATCACTGCTATCTATTTATAAACAACTTTTCTTTAGGTGCAGGAGTGCCTTTTCATATCAAAGCAGGTTTTCACTTTGTAGAAATACTTCTAATCTTAAATGAAAGCAATCCATTACTTGTGGAATGAAAGAGACAGATCTGAGGGTACCTATGAGTTTTATATATCCCAGATGTTCATTCACAATACACCCAATAAAACAAAGTCAGATTTATAGCTCTTTTCTTTTTTTTAAAGGGCAAATAGGCATAGGAAGTCTGAAGAAATGATGTCAGGAAAGCTACCTGTTGATAACTGCTGATATCTCTCTTGATTCCTCTAGCCATTGATATTAAGCATTTCCAAGGTCAAATACAGAATCCAGTTTCATAAACATATTAAATTTTTACCTTAAATAAAGAACTATTCTACATGGCCATCCTAATCTACCTTATTACTGAGCATTTAATCTTTACTGAGGACATTCCATCATACTTCTGATCCCCACAAATATGAAAACACTGCTAATGAAAAAAAAATAATTAAGAAAAACCTAAAAGACTTGCCTCTTTAAAAGTCTGCAACAACCTCTATGAGTCAATCTGTGGATAGTTCCTATCAGTAGATATTAGATGTTAAATAGAAGTGCCATCTGTCTTAGCAAATTATAAGTACTGTATCCCAGTATTTCTATTCATGCAGGAGCAGGAATTGCATCCTAGTCTCCCCATCGGTATGCATTCACAGCAGCTCAAAATACAGCTTAAAAATGCTGGTCTTGGAAAGGTTAGAAAGTGTTCAAAAGGAAATTTTCATCCCAGAATTGCAATTAAAAGTGTGTTTGCTTAAAATAATCTCAAAGTTACCACATCATCCTGCCATAAGGTTTTCCTCAACCACTGAAATGGTTTTCACTTTCCAGAAAAATCTACTATTAACAAAGCTGCTATGATGAAAGGAGATGAAATTTAAAACATACCGTCCAAGATAATGCACTTACCTAAAAAAACCCTAGCAGAATATATCTCTAGTCTGAGACTGAACAGTTCATTCTTCAGGGAGAATAAATACAGAACTATTATGTAAGAAAGTACATTGGAACAATTCCTCTGGATTACGTGCATATGTAAAGGCTGAACTCTTTTTTTTACTCTATATAACACCACAAAGAGCAACCTGAAAATGAAAAAAAACAAACCAACACAGCCACTGCAACATAAGACAACCACAGTTTCAAAAAAACTGCTGGAGGTAAAGTCTCAGTTCCTTCGGCTTTATGCCATCTTCAGACAAACAGGTTTTCATTCTGACCTCAGCACTTGTGTGCGTCAGCTCTTCCAGTACTATTTTTGCTTCACTTCTCTCATCTAACAATATCAATGTCCTAGAGAGTTCTGCCTGTTAAATTTAAGTGTAGTGCCTTAGTTTTTTGTCGTAAAGAATTCGTTATATTTATATCCATTTTATATAAGGATTATATACAGATCCAAAGTGTAACCATGTGTGTCAAATTGCAATAGGACAAGCTTTTAATTAAATGTCTGGCTTTAATATTGTTATTCATATCAGTTGAAAATAAAACTACCATAGGTTTATTGTCTTTATGTTGAGCAGAACAGACCACTGCCATGAGAGCCAAACTAGGCATTATGTACTTTGGTGAGTTTCAAACAGCTACTTTTAGGGTGGGTTTTTTGCAGATTATTGACATTACAATTCAATTTAGGATAACAGCACAAAAGCTGGAAAGGCTTTTTTAAAATTTAAAATAGAATAGTAGTGAAAACTCATGCCCAGATTTACAGTTATTCCCAAACTCTAACCTGTAGAACCCAAGGCCAACTTTTGCCCCCCACAAAAGGAAGTAGAAGCTGGCTGCTGCCAAGCAAGAAAGTCACCCTATAATCATAATTTATTAATACAGAAATCTTACTCTAAATTGCAAGCCTTCCTGTTCCTTCTATTAGAGTGGCTGTAGTTTTCCTCCTTCTTCAGGTCAGTTCTTGCAGCTTCCCAAAGGTCCCCTTTACAAGTACATTCAGTTTGTTTACTAGACACCCTAATTTTTCCACTGGTGAATATATACACACACACACTCCCTTTGTAGGTCTTCTACTGCCACAGAATTTTTCTGCTAGCCAGGTAAAAATATCTGCACAACAAAGGCAGAATGATGCCAGTGAAACACCTCCAACTTCTTAGCCACCATATTCTTTACTTAGACAATCCCTTGCTTTCAGCCTACAATTTACTGCAGGCAACCTGTGCCTTAGATGGTCTCTGTGTGCTCGCAAAATACTGTAGATCTGACTCAGCCCTCTCTTCTTTCAGTTGAAGGAACGTTGTCAGTCAGGTTTTCATGACTCTAAAGCAAATCCTGATCATACGACTACAGATGGCACCTAAGCTGCAGTCCTGCCATACAGACACACAAACATTTCCAGTTTGTTACCAGGCTGGTGAGAAGACATGAGGAGACACCCTGAAAGCAGCGTCCCAGAACACACACAGCAAGAGCTCTTTCAGGGTTAAAAAGTGACTGCTTTCATGCCTTAGAATACACACTGTGGTGCTGCAGCTGCACTTTTATGAGCACTTCAGGGAAGAAAATAGCCTTTAAAAGGGAAGCATTTCTCACTTTTAATTCCAATTGCCTTTGCTAAAAAGATGATACAAACATTTTCTTTTAAACCAAACAGAAGATATGAATCTTAATTGGTCCTTTTAGCCTTTCAGTGCAAGCCATATTTCTCAATATAAGAATACACACAAGCTCAAGGCACTGTATTTTAACCCTTTAACTGACTTTAACTGTCATTAAACTCTTACAAATATTATTTCCTGACATCCACTACCAGTAGATTGTGCTGAAGTAAAGAACAAAGTGAACTTTGCAAAATACGGTTACTGTAATTCTTTTGCTATCTCCAAAATCCATGAAAGACAGAAGCAATCTCTAGATGCAAGAAAACAAAAATAGTTTATTACAAATATTTCAACTGACAAAGAACTGAAAGACTTTGAATTGTCTGACATTATCCTAAATTCTTGCTTAATGAATCACAGAAGGGTTTAGGTTGAAAGGAGCATTAAAGACCATCTCATTTCAACCCCTGCCATGGGAAGGGATGCCTTCCACAAGGACAGACTGCTCAGAGTCCCATGAAGCCTGGTTTTGAATATTTTCAGGGATGGGGCATCCACAGATTCTCTGGGAAACCTATTCCAGTGTCTCAGCACCCTCACAGTAAAGGATTTCTTCCTAATACCCAATCTATATTTACTGTCTTTTTAGTTTAAGCCTTTCCCTGCTGTTCTGTCACTACATATCCTTGTAAAATATCTCCCTCCAGCTCTCTTCGTGGCTCCTTTGGCTATGGAAGGTGCTGGAAGGTCCCCCCATAGACTTCTCTTTTCCAAGCTGAAAAAGCCCTCTCAGAGGAGAGATGTCTGAGCATCAGTGTGAGTATCTTAGTGGCCTTCTCTGGACCTGCTCCAACAGCTGCACATGAAATCCATTCCAAAAGTTTATGAAATATGGAGGAGGGCCTTTCCCACAAGGTTAAGATTATGAACAAATGGCATTTCCTAAAACTTCGATAAGGAGGACCTATCTTCTGTACCTAGACCTGCCTGAACAAGGGCCTGGAACATCCAATATTGAATGCACGTTCACAGAGCTCTTGAATAAAGCAGAATTAAACCCTGCAACACAATTTTTAGCATTCTGGCCAAGTGTTCTCCTTCTTTTGTAAGATAATTCTATTTTTATCTAGACAGAAGCCAACTTTATTCTTAGTAAACTTTTTTGTAGAAAAGTAAACCAGGCCACTTTCCACATGTCAGTGTAGAAATACACCTGCATGGCAACAGCACATTTAAATAAGAAAGTGTGAAACTGTGTCGAAATCTCTGTCGAAATGAAGAAATTCTGTTTTCATCGGGAATAAACTCGGAAGTCAAAACATTTTAAGCACCTGCTATAGAACTTTTGATAGAGTAAACATCAGCTCAGTTTCAAGTAAATTTTGGCTATATCAAGTCACAAGGTCACCAGAAACTCTCAACTCCCCGAGTCTGTAACTTCTGAAACCTGGCTTTACATCTTTTTGAACTCCAATATGAAGTCCTCAGACTGAAAATATACAGTTTTCAAAAACTCTGATTTGTCAGAAATTTGTTTCAAAAGAATACCCAGTAGTTTACCATGTAGTTGTCTTGGCAATATCCTGAGGTTTTATTCTCAATAGCATCCATCCATAAATCTCATCATTTTCACAAGTTAGACCACAGCTTTTAAACACTACACAAATTGCTGATTTGTCAGAGTCCAATACTGTCCTGAACAGGTGTGATTCTTTGGGGTGGGATAGAGTTAATCTTTTTCATAGTGGCAGATGCAGGGCTATATTCTGGATTTATGATGCCAAGAGTACTCCTTTAGATATTTAGATATTTCACACATAAAGGTTATCTTTTTATACCAAACTGTATTTTAATATAAAACTTGCTCATTTGAAGCAAGCTAGTGCTCTATGGAATTTCTGCTTCAGCAGAATGATATAAAATATATTGAAATAACAATAGAGATGTAAGTTACACTCAGCAAATATAGCAATTGCAATCTCTGGTTAATCTCTACTATGGATAAAGCTACCAAAATACTAACAATGGAAGAGAAAGAGTAAATCAGAGTTTGATGAAGTAAGTGAAACTTCCCATCTAAACCACAGATACTCACATTTTTAAGTAGAATATATGTCTATATGGCCTATCTCAACAACATCAAACTGGGAAATCCTAGTGGGTCTATGGTGTCTCAACCTAAATGTACTACAAAAGTAAAATATCACAGTATAGGATGAAAACAGAATTAAACATGTTTAAAACCTTAAGACATCAACACTTCATAATCTCTGCCACCAAGAATAAAAATTCAAATTTATCCATAACTATGCATGTTTCAAGCAATATGCTAGAATTATTCCTTACCAGGTAAATTTAATTTGAAAACTTGCACAATTCAAAATTCACCATGATATTTTGATAACTATGAAATTGTCATAATCAATAAAACAATAGGATTTGTTATAATTTTTTTCAGAATTTCCAGTTTAACACTTTTTCACAATTAACATGTTCTTTTGCTAAAATTATGACACAGTGCAACAGTTGGGTTTTTTTGTCATACAACAGAAGTATGGCGTTTTTAACAGATTTTAGCTACATCAAAGTACATTTAAGTACAACAAGTACTTAAATTTTTATTTTTGTTTTCCCTCCTCAATTCCACCAGTTCATTTAATGACATTTCATTTTTAGTGGGATATATGAAAATCATTGTAGAGCACGAAAATAAAAAGCCTTCAGAAACTGATCTTCTACCACTTTCAGAAATGAAAGATGTTGAGGAAATTCTGATATAGAAGCCATAAACATGCTGACACTACTAGAAACCTGCATGAAGCAGGTAGAACTGAACATGAAAGCACACATTTCTGAGTCTTCAGGGGTGAACACCATTTCACCCCTTTTCATCTATTTTGAAACAAGCAAGCCCATATTAAGACAATATTAATATGCTGCTATTAATAGTGTCTAGGAGTTTCCTCTGGCCAGACACCTGCAGAAGGCCAGGGAGATGATGTGTTTTCCTGAAGCAGAAAATGTGTCAGTGCACTGCAGGCAGCTCCTGGTGCCTCTCCCAGCACACAGGGATCACCAGCCCCCAGCAGCCCTGCTGCACAGTGCTTGCTTCTCTGACTGATGACAGACATTAAACTCTGCAGCCTCTCTATTGCCTTTCCACACTTACTCGATTCCTTCTGCTCAGCCTCTGTGCATATTTAGCTCTTTCAGGACCTCAGCTATTGTGCTATTGACTCTATCAACTGCCAGACTACAAGGAATGGACTTCTCACTAAATTCATCATTAAAACCATAATACAAGGGAAGGGAACACTTTTTAAAATTATTCAATTTTCCAGTGATTAGGATAGCTACATTCCCAAATTTTACAAAATGCTCTGCCTTTAGAAACATAGATCTTAAGAACACAAACTCTTCATTTACAGCTCTTTCTATGTAAATTCAATTAAGGACACTCCAAGAAGTGGCAGTACAAAGAAAAGCAGTGACTTGATTGACATACAGAAAATAAAAAAACTCTGTCCCTAACCTTAGCTCTTCAACTGTAGGCCTGCTGCTTACTCATTGCTAACAGCCTAGAAGTTTTCTCTTTTATAAATTAAATTCCTTGGAAACTTGGTCAGGTTTTTTCCAGGAACTCAGCATCACAGATCACATCATCGTGTGTTATGCTGACTAACCAGAAGAATTGTATGAACTGCTGTGAAAAGGTGACAAAAACTCTTGAAGTGCTGGGGCTTGAGACACTGAAGAACCCTTCACTGAGGTAAACTAAATAACACGGTGAGGAAAAAAAGTTACTCCAAAAGCTCTCAATGCTCAGGGAGAAATAATATTTTAAGATAAGGAACTTTTGGAAGCATAATTAAAGTGGAAAATCTTACAATGGTAAATAAAATTTATAGTTTTCTAAAATCTACTGGCAAGAAATTTTCTTCAAAATGAACTAAAGAAGCTCCAATAGCCTCTGTAGTATTTTCTCCCTAATGATTCAATTTGGTAATGATACAATTTTTTTCAGTATTTAGACTATAATGATTATCATTACTTAGGTGCTACTCAAATGAAGATACCTATGCTTTTGTTTTGCTTAGGTATTGAAGGCTGTCTATTTTATTTCATTCAAATTAATTTATATTAAATAAGACTTTTTACATTGAAATATTAAGATATAGAGAACCTCTTAGTACTTCACTGATTTAATGACAATAATTTATATTAAAACGAGTGAGTCTTGGTCATGAATGCCTGATATTGTCTTTTTAAATGACTAGGAAAGGTAAGGATCCTATTCTGGGTATGTATGAGATCCTTCCTTCTTCATTAACTGTTAAATTTTCATTGCTGCCACAATTAACATCCTTCTCCACAATTAACAGTTATTCAACACCATTTAAAATTTGAATTACTATTTCTATCCAGAACCCACCTGTGGCCACAATCATATATAAAATCCATAAACATGCAATGTTGGACTTCCTATTTTTCAGATGTTTTGAATGCCTAGATATTGGAAACTCCTTGCTAGAGGATAAACTGTGCAATTATCCAGTGTAGCTAGATTGCCTCAGCTCCCTCACTGGCTACTTTGGACAACCAAAGTCTTTTTTATATCTTCACATCTAATTAAGAATCTGATTCTCTGTCAGAGTGGGCCTAACTAAATGCCAGGCATGAAACTATAGGTTCAAGCTCCACCCAATAAAAATGAGCCTGACTAAAAAATATACCAATTAAATTTCTACTGAAATAAGGTATTATGTATCAAGTATTGCAGTGACCTTAAAGAGTATTTGGTATATTCTAATTACCTCTTGTACCTTATGTGATAACAGTTCTGGCCATGGAGTTCACAAGCAGCTATTTATATAGCATTTCATCTAATTATTTTATTGTTTAGGAGTTCATGATGACATAAATATTACTGACTGCTACTGAGATGACTAAAGTTGGTTCAAAAAATATGTTTCAGCATTTTAAATTCAAAATTAAAGAAATATGATTTTTAAATTTATTTTTTATCTATTTGCAAGAATATATCCATACCAGAAGCCTTCACTTTGGAATTTTCAGCTTCCAACATAGAAATAAGATATTTCTTTTAGAAAAGCAATCAACCAATATCCAACAACTTAAGGCTTAAAAGGCTTAGCCTTTTAAGCTTTAAAAAAGGTGAAGCATCAACTATACAAAGAAAAAACCCAAACCACTACATATTCAAAAAGGAAAATGTTAACACACAGGAAAAAAGATCAAGTCTATAGAGCCATCCATAAAATCCATTCAGTGCCACAGTTATGCCCAGTCTTGGTCTGATGTTTTCCAGCACCTTAAATATTGAATTCTTTCCTAAAGAGTGGCATTGTAGTGTCAAAAGTTGTAGGTAGATAAAGCATACAATACATTATTTTCTTGCAACAGACAGCCTGGACTTAATTATCTTTGGTCCTTTTGTGCCACCAGGACTGCAGCAGCACAAGGAAAACTCTCAGCACAGCACCCAGGACCAAGCTTGCATTTGTTCTCTGCCTTTTCCACCCCACACTGAAAAGCAGCTCCATGCCCCCACACCTTCAAGTTGATTTCTTAGCAGCCACAGCTCCCAAGCAATATCTCATTTTTCCAGCAGTTTTATGCGAGTTTAGAATGAATTGGCAAATTGTACCTCAGCAATATGACACAGTCACAATCTAGAGACCATTTGTAAGGTACAGACTTACAGGAAATATTTACAAGTCTTATTACACAAATGCTAAGTACAAATTAAGAAAATTCACTGTGTTGTAAACAAATGCCAAGGAGAAAAAATATGGAGTCAACTTCAGGAATTTGAGCAGCTAAATCTTTGTTTGAGTTTGGAAGTATGTTTGGATGAAGGCCAAAATTTAGAAAGGATCTCCAGAATTCTCCCACACTAGAACCAAAAAGAAAAGCCAGCCTCAGAACCCTGCTTCAAACCTCAGTGAAACAGAACCTCAACTAACCCTTTCTATTGCAAGGCACAGTTTCTTACCCTCTGGTGAACTGCAATGATTGTTATAGCAGAGATTTCATTTTAAATACTCTTATTAAGAAATCTCAGAGGTTTTTCCTCTTCTTTTTTTTTTTCCTTTCTAGTGGTGAACTACTGCTAAACTAAATTGCAGCTTTGCTAGATGATCACTTCTCCAGCAGCTCAACATTACTTAGAGAAAATGTACACCATACCCTGTACATGACATAGTTTTCTGAAATCACACCAAAAGAAGCCTATTCACAGTGAAAAGTGTATTCTAGTCACTTATCTCCATTTTCCTGTTGTTCCTTTGCAGTAATCTCCCATTGCGTGCAGACACAGTAATTTCCCAGTTTCTGTCTTTCACTGGAGATTTCAACCAGGCACAAAAAATCAATGATGCTTCATGAAAAACACGTGTATGCTCTAGGTCAGCATTGGGACTTGCAGGCAACTAAAATCTATTGCAACACAGTAACAAAATGAACCACATGCAAAATTAAAACATGTGTTTGGGTCCTCCTATCATAGTGCATTCATAAAAGTTCTCTGCATAAGAACTAACTTTTATTCTTACTGCCAAGACTCAATTTTCTTCAAAGTACTGTTCACAATGCAGAGAACTACCATTAAAATATTTATCATTTTAAGTGAAAACACTTTCTATGAAGTTTTCCAAATATGCATATATACAGATACATAGTTCTGATAACATACATAAACTTCCTCTTCATAAGAAAGCACCACAAACAGAAAAAACAGTTTTTTTGGGAAAAGGAATTTATAGTTTCGGATTTGCTTTTAATAAAGAATTTGAAGTCACTCTATTATTAACATTCTTTATCTGATTCTACAAATAAAGGTTCTTTTGTGTTAGCATATTTTGCTAGACTTTAGCATGTCAAAGCAGACAATTTGTGAATTAAGTTCTTGAAACAGATACTTTTCATGTCTAGGAATAGAACAAAACAAAGAACTGAAGTACCCAACTGCAAAAGATCTGTCAACAATTCTTTTATAAAGGCCCATTCTCAAGAGGTTACAATTATCACAGCAGGACATTTTTTCAGGAAAATAATTTTGTCCTAGATAGTTTTCTGGCTTATAGTTTTGGGTTGGGTTTTTTATTCCTCTCTTTAAATGAATAATGACAGTTCCCATATCTGTAAGAGGAAAATTACACATTACTTACCACTCACACTTCTCTCAACAGCCTTAAAAGGACCTCAGACTAGGTCTAGATTTCACTCATTTCAGCTTCTCTGATATTTGAACTGAAAGCTTCACATTAACACACTATCATAAAATCTAATAATAAAATTCAGAGGTAAACTCCAATATAATTCTTTGCTTTGAAGATTTATCTGTCTTTTAGATCACA
This sequence comes from Sturnus vulgaris, assembly GCF_052056855.1. NCBI lineage: Eukaryota > Metazoa > Chordata > Aves > Passeriformes > Sturnidae > Sturnus > Sturnus vulgaris. The sequence continues at coordinate 12,729,876 of NC_142260.1, forward strand.
ACAAAAAAAGTTTGGCTTTAGAGTAAAAGGCTACTTAACTTTTTTCTTCCAGATACTATCTCAAAATATGCCAAATAATGCAAAACATTCATTGTTTGGAGAAGGAACAAATGCTGGTTCACCCTCTAGCTCAAGGCTTAACTCAAAATTCTCTCAAGACAAAGGCAAATCATTTATACATTAGCATTCCAAATCACCAGGGAGAGCATGGCAAGGCTTTCCTGTTGCATGTTGTGAAAACTATTTTTACAGAAGTCTGGAAAGGGCAGAAATAATAATAATTGATTTTAAGTTGCCCGCTATTTTTGGAAATTGGAACAAACTGAATTATATTAACCACAGAATCACAGACTATTCCGAGTTGGAAGGGACCCACAAGGATGACTGAGTCCAGCTCCTGGCCCTACACAGGACACTTGCTGACCCCTTCCCCGGGGAGCCTGTTCCACTGCCCAAACAGCCTCTGGGTGAACATTTTTTTCCTAATATTCAACCTAAACCTGCCCTGACACAGGCAGGTCCTGTCACAGACAGAAGGGATATGCAACATTTTCCATTTTTCTGAAAGTTGATCTTTTGTCATTTTAAGTTATCCTGTGACACGTCAGGGTTCTGTCACACATTCTTCAGAAAAAATGGTTTTGAAAGAAGGGCACACAACAAATGCTAGAAGTACTCTTACTCAGCTATGTTTTTCTTCATATTAGAAAGACAAAAGGATTCCAAATATTAATTGTTTTCATTGCTGAACTATTGTACTTCCTTGTAAACACAGCTCTTCAGACAATGTGAGGCTGGAGCACAGGACAGGTTTAAACAACTACCATTTCTAGTAACTTACTTAACTCAGGTTTTTTCTGTGCACTGCAGACAATCTTTTCCATACAAAATTCTCAAGGTCTGTTTAATATGCAACAGCCATGAAGCCATTTTTCCTTGCTATTATCTCCTGAATTGTAAGTGCACTTGGCAAGAACTCGAAGCATCCATGGCTGCTGACGCTTCATACACTGGCAGAGGAGGTGAAGGTTGAATCACTCTAACACTTAGGAATTGGTTTGGAATAGCTTTTGCAGGTTGGGAAAAAGCTGCTCATTCTCACAGCTACTGAAACGTTATACTATACCCTTATACACTGAAAGAGATAAAAACATACAATTTACGAAGAAAGCTATTGTGCTTCATTGTACATTCTATTCCCTGAGTCTTGGCAACAAAGAGAGGGTTGAACCGCCTTTGTGGGAGGATGATTATTGAATTGTGCACCTGGCACGCACAAGACTTTTCTGTCTTTCATTGACTGCTGTGGGCATCAGCAATGAATGAACCAGGGGAGGAGACATTGTTCTAATACTTTGTTTCCCAGCAGATAAGCGCCATAAGCCCCAAGCCGGGGCACTCCTTCCCGGCTTCAGATAGACCTTCAGGCCTTTGGAATTCTTGAAACAGTTTATTTATATTCAAACCTCTTAAAACCTCTTATTGCCTCACTTTCAACTGTTTCAGAGTAACTACATCCCTCTCTTTCTCTAACAAAGCAGTACTTTCATTGTCTTGCCTAAGGCCATAGACTCCCACTTGATCGGGGGTTTCACAAAAATCTTTCCTTAAGTATTATCTTAAATTATTTCTTCCTCCTGCCCAGTTCAGAGCTGCCCCAGACTGGTGTGCAGTCCGTGCTGAGCCCCCAGCTCGCCCTCCTCGCACTGCTGGTACCTTTCATTGTCCATCTCTCCCATCTCCAGCCCCTGTGTCCCTGTAGGGGGACAGGGACATCTCCAGCCCCTGTGTCCCTGTAGGGGACAGGGACATCTGCAGCCCCTGTGTCCCTGCAGGGGACAGGGACATCACCCATCTCCCAGCCCCTGTGTCCCTGCAGGGGGACAGGGACATCTCCCATCTCCCAGTCCCTGTAGGGGGACAGGGACATCTCCAGCCCCTGTGTCCCTGTAGGGGACAGGGACATCTCCCATCTCCAGCCCCTGTGTCCCTGTAGGGGACAGGGACATCTCCAGCCCCTGTGTCCCTGTAGGGGACAGGGACATCTCCAGTCCCTGTGTCCCTGTAGGGGACAGGGCTCTGCCCTCCCCACTGCTGGGTCCCTGGGCCAGCTGGGAATTCTTCCCATCACCCACGGCAGAATCCAGCAGCTCTGGCCAGAGACTGACCTGCTAAGAAACAAAAACCTCTGGGGACTCACGAACAACTCAGAATACTAAAAAAGGGCTTCAGCCATACAGAAAAGAAGCTTGGCAAGCCAGCAGAATTTATAAATGTGCTCTCTCAGGTTGTAGGAAAAAATGGTATTTGAGTCATGGTAGGTACTGCAGGAAACTGGTTGGTGGACATATTTTTTGGTTTATTATTGATTTTTAAATGGTCTTCATTCAGAAAATAAAGTTTGCAAAAAAAGTTTACTTATTTGAGAGTTTTCTCTTTTTCATAAAAATGTGGTTTAAAACAGCTTTAAAGAATGGTTTTCTGGTTTCTTTTCACCAGGTAACCAGGTTTTTTCTCCGATTTCTTTCATTTACTTGTAGATCAGTAATTTTCTCCCTAAATATAATGTGGAAAAGGAGTACTTTCCAGGTATTGCATCTTTCTTTTCTTTTATAGATTTGGACATGAAATCCTGAGGAGGATTTATTTCTTTCTGAAATCTTACCTGAGCATCAGAGAAGACTGTAGCATCTATCTCCATCACAAGATTCATTCACAAGGCAGGTCCTCATGTGGCATAACACTAATTAAAAAAAAAAAAAACCAAACGGGAGCAATAAGGTGTACTCCAGAGTTCCCGAGCTAAACTCAATATTTTAACTGACTCAATTACTTTTTCCAGCTAGTACATTTTTAGGAAATTGAGATATAGTAATGATATATTTTTGCTTTTCTTAGAGATGGACAGTTTAATTTCAATGTTGCTCTTTGCTCTTCATGGTTTAGAACTGGTCAGCTAAGTGTCAGTCTTTAATATGCCAGTTAACAAACCTTAAGTTGCAAAAGAAAAATTTAAAGACAGCCTAATCTGCATAATTAGGAACATGAAGAAAATTCGCTTTTCATACTTTAGTTAAAAACCTGCACCGTTCAGACTGTGAGGAGAGATACGCTATTCCTAAGGTGAGAACTGTCTTTGTAAAGCACATCATCCCCTATTAACACCTGCACAAAAGGGTTGCCACAAATCTACTTTATAACTAGAATCACAACAACATTTTGTAGAGGATGGTGATATTCAGCTATAATAGAGATTGACTCACTAGCCAGAGTGGTTTCAAATGCTCCTCATTCTCTTTACATATTACCTACCTTGTCTGTGAAAACCATATCAAAACATGCTTTTCAAAATTACACTTAAGAATACAGCTGTTGAATTTTACTATCACTCTGTGATGATGGCAAATAATACTTTCTAGGAAGTATTGTTATGTAATGACTCACATTGAGTGGCTAATAAAAGGGAGTCAAAATGCAGCCAATTGTCCTGTCATAATCTAATTCTTTATATTAATTACCCTTGGATTTAGCATTAAATCTTGTATTTAGCCTTCCTTCTGGTTTTGAGTGGAGTTTTTAAAATAAAAATTCAAATAATACACCATTTTTCAGGACTTAATTTTGAACATCATCTTGCAAACTGGTCCTGCTACATTCCCCTGCAGAACATAAGAGAAATCTAGTTAACACTCATGTTTCCTTGCGATCTAGCACAACAAACAAGGGAGAAATTCAGCTATACTCTGTTATTATGTGCTTTTTCAAGTGCTCCTAGCGTGCAATGTAGCAAAACCAAATTTGTGGAGTTGGCCAAGGATCCACATAACAGTAATACCTTTACCTGTTTTGTTAATCATGTCTCAGTCACCCAGTGGCTATTAATTAATTTTTCTGTTTCTTCAATGATCACAAGATCTATAGATGCTTACTCTAAAATGAAAAAAGAACTTGCTACCACAGTGCTTTCCTTCTTCTCTAGCTGCATTTGAGATTATGGCTGCATTGCTGGACAACTCATTACCTGCCAAATATTTCCTCTGTATCCACAGGAAAAAAAAAAAAAAAAAAAAAGAGAGAGAGAGAGAGAGAAGAATGTAAACATAAATACTGCTTACCCCCAAATTATTATCTAATTTATTTCACTGCATTCCATAGAGGTCTTTGTATCCAGCATGCCTTGCACAACATTAATAAAACCATAGAGTTGATTTAGCTCTTGTGTTTAGCCACAAGAAGAGGTCAAGTGTCTGGGCAGTTCTATCTGTGAGTCACAGAACAGTTTCTGCCCCTTCCTTTGACCCAGAGTGCCGAGTCCTCTGCAAGGTCTCAGCAGCTCTCACCAAGGTATTGAAGGAATGGAAATGAGAGTACCCGTGTCAGCCTGACCTGCCATCCAGCTGGCACCTGCAGAACACACTGACAACGGGACACGAGGCATTTTTTATCCTAAACCATCTCCTGGGGGTCAGGATGGGAGATCTGCCTGGCAGGCCAATCCAGCCCCTCTCCTGCTATCCCTGTGTCTGCACTGGTGGACACAGAGGGACTGGTGCTGGTGGGAATGGAGCTAGGGAATGCCTGTCCTAGCAGGGATCTCTGAATCCCCCAGGTGACATCCCTTCAGGCTGCAGGTGGCACAACCCTGTGCCTGCTGGGCTGCAATGCTGGGCATGACATTAGAGCCAAGACAATTTTGAGAACCTTATTTTGAATAAGTATAGCATGGAAAGTGAGCTTTCCTTGAAGTCTTCCCTTTTCTTCCTAGTAATCAAAGACATTCTCTTGCATTTCACTCAATTATCTGTTTCTTGCTGTTCATAAGTTATATTTTGGAAGTCTTAATTATTATAACATACACTTTTACCTTGAAGTCTAATCATTTTTTGTCATTGCAATATGCAAACCTACCACATGTTTAAATAGTTAATATATCATATGCAATTACAGAAATTAGAAGCTACTACTAACTTCCTATGAAATTAATATTATCATAATTTTACCATCTTACATAAAATTATTCTGTATGAGAATACATTTAAAATAATATTGGAATATTTAAATACCCCTGTGAGGGTCTTTACACTAACTTCTGTTAAATAGAAAAAAATACTAATATATTTAGCAAATATATTGAGCACTCCCCTCTTCCTTGTGCTTAAAGCACGAGCCTTATTCAAATCTTACAAAAACTTAACTTATGATCATTTCCATCCTTTTAGTTGATTACTCTGTATAACAACACATAAGATTAACCAGATCAGCACACAATCCTTACAAAAAAACCCAAAAACAAAACCAAAAACAAACAAACAAACAAACAAACAAACAAAAAACCTCAAGAGCCTTTTAAGTATTTTTGTAACTTTTGACCAATGATGTTTCCTTATGGAAAGTGTCTCTGCACTTTAGAAAATATTTGAAGACAATACTGTCAGATAAACAGTACTTGAGAAAGAAATCCTGACATCTTCCATGGTATCCCACAGAAAAGTCATGAAAAACTCATTCCTAAAAAAGCATTTCAACAGAACATAAATGTGATACTGATGCCAGCAGCAAAGACAGCACAAACAAAACCTGGGCTCCTGAAAGGTCTTTGTGGACCTGTACAACACCATGGATTTAGCAGAATCCTCTTGAAAAGGTGACGAATACCAAGTCTGTCACCATGCAAACTCTGACATATGGCCAATAGATTGTTGGTAAATATTTAATAAAATGAAACATTAGTCTCTCATGTAAAACCTCTACTATACAAAGAGGCAAAGGTACAGCAACAAAGCACGTGCCCTTTTTTGACAATGATGCTGTTTCAGGTTGCCCATGTCTACAGACTAAAATTAAAGCTCAATCTGTTACCACGGTGTAATACAACTCAGCAGAAGAGGCCTCTGTAGATTTTCTTTTTAGTTAAACCTGGATTCTATGGTTCAACATCTTGACAGCAGTGTAAAAGTATATTGCTTTTGCTGGAACATCTGTCTTTCAAGTCATTACTATTCCTCCTTTAAAATCTTCACTGTAAAAGCCAGCAGAATGTGGGTGTTGGGTTTGCTTGGTTTTTCCCTTTGTTAATATCTTATACTTTATCTAAGGTGCTTCCAAACAGAAAATCATAAAACACATCTCAATTTGCTCATCACCACTGATAGAAGACTGAGTTTTATAGAGGGCAAATTAACTTTTTCCTTTTGAGCTGTGATTGAAAATCAGAATTAGTTTAGTAGTAAAATTAGTTTAACAGCTTCAGCTCCAGGAGAACTCCAGAAAAATCAGCAGCTCCATTTACAGCTTGAATGAATTGTCAGAATGCAAAATCACATTTGGATATACCATGCCAGAATTATGTGCAAAACTGCCAATCCAAATCCCAAAATCATGGATGATTTTAAAAATCTTCACTTTTATGTACATTTTATTTACTTTTATGAACATTTTATGAATATAATGAAAATTGAGACCAGGTTGTTTTTTGGTTTTTTTTCAAGTTTTCATATTTTTGCAAATGTAGGGTCACACTTATTTAAGTATATTCTCATTTTAGACCCCAAAAATATTAATTTCATTTCTTCAGTGAAAACAAAAACCACCAATGTCATTTCCTGATTTTTACAGCTGAATTTTTGAGATACCAAGTTGCCAGAACAAAGAAAGTTTAAAAGCAATACAAGATAAAAAGACCCACAATACAAGCTCCATTATGAAGATTGGCAATTAGCAGCATTGTCCATGGAAAGTATAAACTGTGCTTGCAGATTTCTGTGAAGGAATTAATCAGCCATGAGAAAAGTCTGTCCCAGCTCATTTGCTGCAACTACTTCACTTTCCTCTAGAAGCAGTAACTTACTGCTGTACAGATGTATTACAGAAAATTCAGCACTTGAATGGATAAATATGTGAATGGATATCCTGGACAAATTGCAGGGTCAGTATGTCTATCTCAAAAGCTATTATCCAGTCACATTTGTACAATCTCATATTTCACTATCAACATTACAGATTAAGCATTTCTGAATTGTTCAAATTCTCCTTACCCAGCAAAGTAGAGACACTTCTTTTCTTTCATCCATTAAAAAAACAAAAGCAACATTCTTTTTAAAAATAAATTCACCCTTCAGGGCAACAATATTTCTTAAGGACAAGTCAAATCCCAAAACTGCAATTATTCCTTTTTGTATAATATTATAATCTCTGAACACTCCACACAGTGCTATTTGATTGTAAGTCATTTGGTGGTCAGCTCACTTATTTCAGCACCTCATTATTCACAGTCAAAATTTCAGCAAAACTAAGAACAAACACATATGCAACACTGAAAAAAAAATTCCTGGCATCAGTTCAAATTAGTAATAACATTTTGAACATTTGTTATTTAAGTTTGTTTAATTATTTCCATCTTAAAATCTGTAATAAGGCAACTTGTCCGATTTATCATCATGGCATCTTCCGTTATCCAATCATGTATCAAGAAAACATGAAAAAGTCACATTAGAATAGCATCTGTTAATGTATTTAAAGTTCTGCAGCTACTAAAGCTGATATCGAGTGCAGAGACCACTAGATGGCATAAAGCAATAAATACAATGAGAAAAAACATAATTATACCCCTGATTTCTATTATGGTATTCACTGGTATTTCTTTTATCATAAAATATCACACACTGAGAGAACAGATTTTTCTTTCATGAACTGCCAATAAAAATTAATAACTTTTTTTCTTCTACATGCAAAGTACTATAGATGGGATCTTGAGGACACAATCTTATCTAAGAAGCTCAGATTTTGTTAATATGTAGGTTATAAATACAATCTTAACTCCGTCCTTTAAGATTACCTATTCTGTTACAACATTACTACCTATTCACATGCTAGTTCAAATACAAGATATAGTTCAGTTTTTATAAACAGCTTTCTTCACCAAAATAATAATTTTGGAAAAAGTAAATTTTTTAAATATTAAAAGTGATTAGGCTTCACAGTCTGAAGAAAAGAAGGCAGAGAGGAGACTTTATTGCTCTCTACCTGCAGGGAGGTGGTGAGGTGGGAGTCTGCTCTTCTCCCAGGTGACCTGCAAAGGACGAGGGGAAAGGGCCCCAAGGTGTGCCTGGGGAGGTTCAGGTTGGACAGCTGGAAAAATTCCTTCACTAAAGAGTGACTGGGCATTGGAAAAGGCTCCCCTCGTGGAGTCAGTCCCAGGAAGCATACAGAAAATGAGTGAACATGACACCTCACTGTATGATTTAGCGATTTATGGTGGTAATTCTTCATAGGTTGGACTTGATCTTGCAGGTCTTTTCCAGCCTTAATGATTCTATGATTTTTGCTAACAACTTCACAAGAGAATTTTAAGATTGAGATCTGGTCTGGGAAATTTCTCCGGCACTCAGGACCTTCCTCCAATCACAACAAGCATTCAAAGATAATAATAATAAATAATAATAACCTGGCCTGGACATCAACCTCCTCCCTCCTGTACATCCCATCAGGGATGTGTTCATAAGGCCCTTTATTTGATCCTTCCCTACCAAGGTGTAGTGGGTTGACCCTGGCTGGATGCCAGACACCCACCAAAGCTGCTGCATCACTCCTCCACAAGTGGGAGAAAATGTACAACAACACCTTCACGAGTTAAGGACCAGAAGAAATCATTCCCCAAATACTGCCATGGGCAGAACAGAATTGGGGACATTAGTTGAATTTATTACTAACAAAATCAGAGTGGGATAATGAGGAGTAAAACAAATCTTAAAAACATCTTCCCTTCCACAATCCCTCCTTCCTGAGTTCTACCTCCTCCATTGTTTCTAAAAGATGCATTTACAGCTGAACTGCTCAAGCCAAGGAGAGAACAGTCACTGCAGGAGCCAGAAGAAGAAAAAGTTTCAATGTTGCTTACACTAAAGTCTGTCTGTAACGTAGGAAAGTGTTGAGACACTGCAGGAGTTAAGGATATCGAGTAGATATTACACACACAATAGTCTTCAGTTACATTCAAATCTCTGTTTTCTGTGTTTACACACTGCCTCAGTTCAGCACTTTTGCAGTCATATACTATTGTTTTATGTTCCAGATCCTATCTGTAACGGTGGTAAAGCTAAAAGAGAGCAAGCTCCAAAAACAGGAATGAGGATGCTCATGAAAATGTTTGCTAGCCAGACCCATGGTAAGTGAAAACTTCGTAACATTAGATGATGCTTTTTTCAGAATGTGCTGCTTCATTTCTACTTTTAAGTGGTTTCTGTAGCTGAACCTCTCAGTAATAAAGCCATTTTCTTCCAAAGACAATTTTTTTCCAGGAAGCAGAGACAGTTCTTTGACCAAAATTAAATTATTCTTTTCCCCATACATATATATCTGTTCCTTATCCACACACATATATGTATGCACACATATTCCTTATGCTCCATATATGCATTATTCAAATAGGTATATGTATTGAAATACCTATGTGAATATTCACCTATGCTTACCCATATATGTTTACATATATATGTATTTTCATAACCTGGTGCACAGGAGGAATCAAAGATCAGGAAAAAGACAAGAAAATATTCTTTGTAGAGAGTGGGAAAAAGCCTTTAGCATAAAGCAATAACACAAAGTAGACCATTTCATTCTCCATAACGTTTCCTGCTAGTTATGAATGCTTTAGTTTTTCAACTGGACAACAAATTGTAGGTACCCAACAGGCCCCAGCACTAGATGTTAATTACTAGTAGCACACAAATTTTTACCCATCTTTCAGAGGAGTTTAATTAGGTGTTCCCTGTACCCTGTAAGGCTAAAGCTATTTTCTGTATGGTGTCCCTGCATGCTGCCTTGCATGATCATGCTTCCCTGCCCTGTATGAATATTTCCCCTTTCTGCTTCCTCTTCGTGCTTTGTGTACTTGCTCCTTACTTACCTTATGTTGAAGTGAACTTTGACATGCTACTTCAAGCTTTTCAGCAGAGATGCTGAAGGTGTGACAAAAATCTTCCTGTGAAGAATATGTCCAATTTGGTACCTTCATGCTAGTCATTAGGGTTAGTTTTTATATGTGGCCCAAATATCATAATAATTATAGGTTTTAATACCTTCTTGATCTCTACTTACAGAACCTCAAAATTAATTTAAAAGCGTCACTCTCTTTGACTAATAAAATTAAAGTCTATTTGAAATAAAAAAATTCGAGGCCATTAACTTTTTAATCATTATTATTACTATAAAAAATTAGATATGGCTGAGCTCTCATTGTTCTTTCACTAACATGCTGTCCTCAAATATTGTGCTTATGGAAGCAAATTATTATATCATGAAACGTGGCTTTTCATGATTGTGTATCCATTGACCAGTCCAGTTATGAGCAGCTATGGGAAGTCTAAAATAAAAATATTAGTGTGTTTAAGTTTTTTCCTTCTAATACAGTTTTAAACCAAAATCTGCTTCACAGCTAATTGAATGCATAGGGAAAACATATGTTACTTTATTTCATTATCTATTATAATCTTCACTGAGTAATAGGTTATCTCATTAAAACCTCACTGGAATACTAAATGATTCCCACCCTGTCTGTACTGATATCCCACAACAGCCTGAAGTTGTTTCAAGGACTTGTTTAGATTTGATATTTTAGCACTTATGCAGCAGGTTCACTTGTTCATACAAAAACCATGATTTTTATTTCAACTTTAAAATTAAAATTCACTCTCATGCAACTTGAACACCGAGTTTGCAGCCAAAGAGTCTGTAAATAATTTTTAAGTGTTTCTATGAAGGCTAGGGCAGGTGGAAAAGCCAAAACCTACATTCAGTCATTTGTACACTGCACTATCTGGGAGTCTGTGCAACTCAAAGATAAGAGAGGGCAAGAGAAAGTCTTTCTGCAAGTCTTGATTAAAATAACAATCAATACAATCAAAAAGGCCCATAGAAAATACATCTGTCCACTATGTACTCATGGTTTTTGATAAATTAGTCTGGAACTGCAAAATAGGTCATAAAACTGAATTCTAATTCTACCAGAAACGCTGGAATCTGCTTAACATTTCTTAAACAGAATTTAGGTGTTTGGTTTTTTTTTTAATTTTAATTTGAAAAGACTATTAAGAAATGTTCCTAAAGCTCCTGGAAGAAACAGGAGAGTTTTCAGAGTGCTTGCACATTGAGAAGGCTGCAGGGATCTGAGAAAGCTCAAGAAAACACACAATACATGCTTCCTTGAAACTTCTTCATCACATTGCAAATTTTATGTGTTCCATATAAAGATCATCAGTGGATCAGACTTAATACTGAATGAACAATGTTAAGTGAATTGCCTGCCCCTTTAAGTTACTCTAACAAATCAAAATTGAATTAGTTCTAAGTTTGTTTAGATAGTAAAGAGTTAATATTCCAAACAGAAAATCTCCTCCTATATCTTCACAATAAACCCCTGTGCACCACCCAGTACATTCTAGTTCACCTGCCCTGTCATACCAGCTGTCACACATGTGCTGGCAGTAATTTTTTTCTGAGGTAATTTTTTTCACAATTACTAATATAGGACTGTGCTTTGGTTTTGTTCTGAAAATGGTGGTGAAGAAGGAATAAGGGGAACATTTGGAGTGGCAGCATCTGTCTTCCCAAGTCACCACCACCCATGAAGTAACCCTACTTTCCTTGAGGTGGCTGAGACCTGCCTGCCCAAACAAGGAATTAATTCCTTGTTTTGTTTTTCCAGTGGCTCTTGCTTTACCTAGTAAACTGTCTTTATCTCAACGCAGGAGTTTTTCCTTTTACTCTCCCAATTCTCCTCACATCCTGCTGGGGCAGTGAGTGAGCAGCTGCCTTAGCTGCCAGCTGGTGTTCCACCACAGCCATGCAAAACCACCCATTCCATCCACCTCTGCAGCGCTGGCAGCAGACACTGAGACTTTTCTTCGGGGATATTATGTCTGGAACCTGAAAGAGAAAACTACAAAATGCACGAGATCTCCTTGTTCTCCCTCTGCTCGACCACCTTCCTCTTTATTCTCTCTCCTGTATGGAACTTCAGAGCTCCAGCTGTGTGCTACAGTTCATGGGGCTCATGACACAAAAGGATGAATGAGGAGCAAAGTGAAAATGTCAGAAACATACGGGGGCTGCCCTCAAAATATGTTTTAAAGCCTTTAAGGGTAAAAAAAAAATTATCATGAAAACTCAAGGCACATCCACAGTATACAAGCATCTTGAACTCTCCAACTCACTCATCTGCTTTCTGGAATTGTCACATATAAAATTTCCCTTTTCCTTTAATGCATTAACTAATACTCCATTCACTACATCTACATAAGCCAAAATTTCTGATTTCACTCAGTTTTGGCTTTGGGATTAGTAACTATTGAAAAAAAGTAGAAAAAATGTCAGAAATTCTCATACAATTCCAGCTCACCAAAGAACAGCTCGATGGGCAGTATATAGACCATCACTATAGACTGGTAATCACTTTTCTCCTTCTTGGAGCATATTGATCACAATATTGTTTCTTAAAACCAAAATCAAACTCTCAAGACATCAAAATATCACCAGTCTAGCTTCATTCAACTCACTCTTATCTGGAAATTTATACATCCTAATACAGCTTTGATTAAAAGCCTCTCTTCAGGATATTGTATTGGATCTACAAAAGCTCAGATCCACAACCCTAGTTATGTCTTTAAGATACATATGCCTTATAAGCATTGTTGAAGTTAAATGAGCCATATCTACTCCAAAAACTTAATAACATTAATCTTAGTTTTTTTCAAGTTTCCGAAGCTGAAAACAGAAAAAATAACAAAGAATTGCACTATAATTAATATGTGAAATTTTGTGAACCTCTTTCTGCACAAAAAGCAGAGCATCTACATATGGCACAGCAGCACAACTTACATTAAACTATTTTGAAAATTGAAAAAGCAAGTTAGACAACTAAATAGAATGGAGCACAGAAAAAAAGAAAGAATATATAACTCCAATATATAATAAGCTATAGGAAACACCTTAAAATGCATCTCAGAGCTATAAGAATACCTTACTTTACATTTTGCCTATTTACAAGGGTTGAAACTTTTTGTTAATGAATCATGAGTTCTACTAAAAAGAAATAGACTCTAACATCTTTCTTCTCACAGGAGGACATACTTGACACGTGTCAGAATGACATAGCAGAGGCTATATTGTAACACACTGTAGGAACTGATCAATTAAGACAGCCTGACTTGTATCACAGTGTGTTAGCAAACTGATACCACAACAAACATGGAGATTCTTTTGTCACTAAAACAATTTTATGATAGAGATGTTGAACAGGACAGATATAAGAGCATAAAAATATTTCTTATAAAATAGACAAGATGGTGTGGAGCCTGATAGCTCCAGCTGTGGGCTACAGTCAGCTGACCCCAGTGATGCTGGCCAAAGATAAAGTTTTACAAAATGCTGCTGGGAAGAAGCCTGCAGTGGTTTAGCAGTGCCCTTTCATCAATCTCACACACAGGAATCGCTTCCAGTCGGGGTCTAAGCTGAACATTAGGTTCATACAGAAGTTGAAGACATTACTGAAGTTCTGGGTCATCACAGAATCCAAGCTCAGAGAACACACATTTGCAGCAGAAATTATCCTGTTCTGAACAGTAATACACCATAGATTTCACTTTCAAGGATATCATTCTTGAAGTCTCCCTTCTTTCAGTACCCATCAGCTGTGTCTGAAATATTGCCCTGTATGTGTATTTACTAAGACCTTGGGATAGACAACTGCTCCCTAAAAGGGGGAATTTTGTTGTGGAAACAGAGAATAGCATTTGTTTACACTTGCCACAAACAATTTTGTTAATCCTGAGCAAACACTGTACCTCATATGATCACAGTTTGCCAAATGAAGCACTACATCCAGCCTCATTAGGTAAAACCCAGTTTCTTCTCCAGGCAGTACAATGAACAACTTCATTTGTTGCCAGATTACTCCATCTCTAATTTCTTTTGCCAAAGGAAGTTGGAATTGTCATAGATCTGAAGATGCCACAATGAAAATGGGTTGGCACAATTCTGTTGAGAAATTACTTCTCTTTTATGAGAAATTTCCAAGTCAACACAATGAGTAATGACTTGAAACAGATATGTTTGATATATGCCTGCATATACCTGGATACTCCAGGATGTCAGGATACTACAAGAAATATCCTAGCCACATTGATATGCATGGCTTAAGAATGGAGGGGAATACAGAAAAATCTTCTGAGATTCAAATTTAATTCCTTCTACTGAAATGAAAAGATTAATAAAAATATTGACTCTTAATGGCCACAGTCCCCATGGGAGCAGTATTCTGGTTAGTTCATTCAGACCCAGTTCATTCCAGTGGTATTAGAGGTACCATAACCACATCTTTGAAAACTGCTAGTTTCAGGAAATGTTGTAACTCTAGAGAAACATGTAAAACCTTGGACTGACAGGTAATCTTTAGCAAAATATTACATTTTATTCTGACTTTTGTTTTCTCCTGACACTACTTTTCGTACAAAGAGTTCTTTCTTTTGCAAAAGATATATCTTAGACCCTTTGACCTTACCAGAGAGTAATAAAGAAATTTCACCCTCCTTTTTTTTTTTATTACTTAAACTGGAACATGCAGCAAGGAAATAAATAACTGGGAAACAAAGGTATGTTTTCAACTTCCTAAAGATACAGCAACTAAATCTACCTCATTGAAAGTGAGCTGCTCCTTTGTATTCTTCCTCCCTATCCTGGCCACTGGCAAAGTTGCATTATTATCCTATGAGTCATTCTTTCTTCAAAATATCTCTCTGGGTAGTACTTGTTAATTAAACTTTCTCATCCTCTCTTCCTCTTTCTCTCTTCCAGTTGTTAGCAGTAGGCTTGTATCCTCTCTTTTGAATAGACATCTACATGCAATCTCCCATTATTAGAATAGTAGGAAGGAACTATCTTTTACTACGTGTGCCCATTGAGCACACATTACTAATTATATCAAGTATGCCCTGTGAGTTCTACTGAGAATTTATATAGTAAATTTTTTTCACCTCTTCAGGACAATGATATCTATTGTACAATGTGTCTTTGGTGGCATTTTAGCTAGTGAAATTGAAAGGTTCTCAGTTTCATAAAGAAAAATGTGGAACATCTGTCCCTTTTCTGTAGATGTGACTCTACAGTAGCTAAAGCAGCCTGCTGCTCAGAAATGCAGAGTAGGAAATGTCATTTGAATACATGTGGTAATAATAGCCTGGTGGCAGTGCCCTAGCCAAAGCAAATACCAATCAGATGTGTTTCTAGTAAAATCATACATACTAATTTCTTAATTTCATTTTTATGAAAGAATAGCAAAACATTTTTCATTGAAACTAGGTTTGATTCCCAACCATATAAACAGAGATATCTATTTTATTATGAGCCTGGCCTACAAAATGCACAGAGAAGTAACTGAATTATATATCTGACTACAAATAAAAGGAAAATGCAGCTGTTATTTATGCTCAGTGAAACAAATTCACAGGATGGCTCTGCAGAAGGCCATGAAGTTACAGCTTATGTTTATATCCATGTTCATTTAATGCCTAGCTCTGAACAGAGTAACAGCTCTAGCTTTAAGCATATGTTGGGATAGGGAAGGTAAAATAAGACTGAAGAATTGCTGACATACTGGAGAAGCAAGGTAAGCAGAGAGAAAGCCTGAGCTGAGTAACACCTAAAGCTCTTCATCTGAAGTCAGACCTTCACCATGGAGGTTATTGTAGACATGAATAATTTGAGAGATTGAGAAGCCTACAATTAGGGCAGAATGGGAAGGTAGAATTCAGCAACTGATTTAACCTAGGCCAAGGAAATTCTGGAGCAAAATCAGGAAAAATATCTACCTATTGAAAAGTCCATCCAGACCTCATCTAGAAAACCATTCATTTTGTAAACAGAGACAAACCAACACCCACTGATGTGTTCTATGGGTAGCTATGACTGCCTTAGATCTGACTTGGGAAATCCCCCAAAGTCTCTTCAAGACCTACATTTCTATGGATTCAGAAATCAGATAAAGAGAAGGAGGATGGGACATTTTATGTGTGATTTTTGATCTTTTTATTTCTGTCATGTATGAACATCAAAAGCATTTGTTGGGACTGCAGTTGTCAAATTGTAAGCCAGCAAGTGAAAACAGCTGTCTATCCTCAGCACCAACAAACACGAATGGATCTGTCATCATAATTACAGCTCAGAGCTGGACTGCCTTCAAATACCAACAACAGTCTGCACTGTGAGCAATGTCAAATAAGCCTGACTCAACTGGTTTAGAATCCATTTCTTCTAGGGAGCATAATGACAGCCTTTCTCTTCTATGAAAGGTTGAAAAACTTTCTGTGTAAGGAAGTCTGTTATCTCTCATGTTAAATATTTCATGACTTGCTAAAAGAAATCGTTCTAGAAATCAAAAAGTGATTTACACATTTAATAAAATAATTATGCCATTTGTTTATGTGCACATAATTTTAACTTGATTAGACTCCAAGAGCCTTGTTTCCTTATTACAGCAGTAACTGTCTTTGGATATTGCTTTATGGATCTCTCACAAGTGTTTATTTGGATACATACAATAGCTCAAGGCATTACAATGGAACACCAATATTTTCATGCCCAAATTGTTGCACATTGGCACGAAAGTGATCAAGAGATATCTGAAAATATATCTGGATTTAGCAGTGGTCTAGACAAAGATGAATCTTATTAAGAATGCAATTTTATAATGTAAATATAACACTGTCAGTAGATTTGGTCAGCAGATTTACAATGAATATTACAATTCTCAGAATATCACTGAATATGAAAAAGAAACAGGAGGAAAAGAGCTAGAGACAAGTTTCCTTTGGAACACAGAAGAAGCAAGAACCAAAAATAAGAGTATTGGAATCAATTCCCAGTGTGTCTTCTGAACCAAACCTGTATTCTGACTGCCTCAGGAAAGCAGATTACAGCTGTCAGATGTGCAGATTGCCATTTTGAAATTACAACTTCTAATATCTGTTCTGCAAGGATATAGTTTCTCTTTGGTCTGGATATTGTTACATAGTCAATTCTCAATAGCAGGCAAGCCAGAATATTCTGCTTCCCATCATGCATTTCTTCCACATTCCCACATTTTTAGCTATCACACCAGCCTACCAGACAACCAAAAAAGTGTACAAGTAAAGTAAAATCAGAAAGCAACCGAAATTACAGGTCAGCAATCCATATAAACCAAATTGGCTGTATAGTCAAAAACTTTTGACTTCCAAAGCTAGCTTGAGGGTTTGCACATATCTGACACGAAGCTTTGTTAAATGTGCATTTTCATAGCAAATCGTAATGTGGAAAGTGCACTACTTTTGAATTACTACATTCTTGTCCTATATTACTCTAAAAGTAGCCATAATTATAAAAGAAGGAAAGAAAAGAAGTATGTAAAAAGAGAATGGGAGCAAGACTGCAGTTGGTCATTAATTTCAGAAGAGAATAAACAAAAAGAGGAGTTTCAAATTCATTGTCACAGGACCAAACAAATATCTTAGTTTGATTTGATTTTTCTGTATCCTCCTGAAAACTTAATTACAAAATGCAGTGTCATTATAGTCTGATCTTTTTTCACTTGAAATCATCTGAAAGAGCTCACTGGAGGAACCTGTAAAATTTTAGAAGACTGATGCTGTGCAGTAACACACTTGAATTGAACAGTCCTTATAATTGTAACTGATAGTTACCAATGGGTTAAATGAGGGACACTCACTGAAATAAAATCTGATGATGATGCCTCTCCTAGGTCCAGACTGCAGAGTGTAAGCTCAAGCCTAAATTCAATATTATTGTCATTTCCTTTTCCCTCCCTCTCTAGCAATCCCACACGTGGATTACACACCTGGATGCAGGAGCCAATGACAGGTATGAAAGCTCTTGGCCACTTCATTATTTTTCTCCTATGACACTGGGAGAGAGTTCCTCCCTCTGACCCACAGCTCTCAGAAAAGGGTGAGCACAGTTTGGTGTTTATAAATACAAATATAACTGTGCACACATGGAAACACATACATGTCATGTTGCAAAATGCAACACAGCAAACATGGCATAAGTTTTTATCTCAAATTCAGCTGAGCATTAGAGATGCAAGCAAGCACAAAGGGAAGATGTGGATTTAAATATAGCTCTTCAGGAGTGGCTTTCACAGTGTCATAATGGATACCTACCTTGTAGATTCAATCAGAGAATTAACTGGAGCTTCTAACCATTCTGAAAACAATTCAATTATGATATAGAATAAGAAATAGGAGCAGCAGGTGCACATTAGTTGGAAATTTGAATCTTGAAAGAATTAGCTGATATTAATTGTTACAATTTCTGGTTTAAGCTGTCATTACTCCACTTCACACTAAAAATCAGTAAGATGTTAGGAGCTCATTCACATTTCTAAAGGCCATTTTTGTTTTGGGGAAATCTGGGATCTCAGAAATATAAACCTAAATGCAATCTCACTATGGTTTACACACTTTCTTTTTCAGGGTTTCTTCATAATTTATGGGTCAGAAACAGAGAGAAATTTTTATCCATTCAGGACCCACTTTCAGCTGATGATGAAAAGTTGCTTTTTATAATATACCTCTGATGAGGTTTATAAAAAGAAGAATGGTATTTTCTATGAAATATTAAGTCTCTCTGTACCTTTAGTGTACTCTAGAACCACGCTGATTGAGGATTAATTTTTTAGGCTTGCTTTCCAGAATAGAGAAGCTGCATTTAAAAGAGGCATTGTTGTTCAATACAGCATTCTTCCCCATGACTAAGGTTTGCAGAATCTCTTTCAAATTTCACACAGGTATATGTGAGGCATGTGCAAGGAAGGGAGAATAAAATCCACTATTGCAGAGCTACAAAAGATGATCTCAAAATCAAAAAGTGTCATGTTATTTGTAGGTATGAAGCTAAGGGAAGACCTTTGAGATTCAAAATGCTATTATTTGAGATATAATAAGCCACAATCTCCACTTGTATTTATGCAACCCAGTGAGAACAGATAGATACCCTCAAGAAAGAACCCCTGAAACCCACTCATCTTTTATGTCAGCTCCTATAGAGAAAGGAAGAGA
Source organism: Sturnus vulgaris (assembly GCF_052056855.1). NCBI lineage: Eukaryota > Metazoa > Chordata > Aves > Passeriformes > Sturnidae > Sturnus > Sturnus vulgaris. The sequence continues at coordinate 12,748,982 of NC_142260.1, forward strand.
AAGGATATATTTCAATTCCATCCTGAATAGATGGTGAATAAGTCTGTAAGTCATGAATATTTCTTAGATATTCTCTTCAATCACATACACAACAATAAAATTAAAGGTGCAAAACCACACCAAAAATTGAAGTCTAAAGAAGTGGTGATTTACAAGGAATTTAATACACAAAACCTGGTTTGAGTCTGAGTCATGTGGAGCTCAGTATACTTCTGAGTTTTGCCAAAGGCAATTGTAATAATGTTGAAAAACATTAAAATTTTAAATATTATTAGACTCATGAAGAACTTGTTTTAAAGCTTAAGTGGATGAGGCAGTAGAGAATAAGCTTGGAAGCAGCTGTGAATTATTCCCATTTCACTTGGAGAAGGTGCTCCCCAAACACTTGAGTTGTGCTCTGTGGTTAGGAAAAGCTAAACCAGTCCCAGTGCAGGCTTTCTGCAAAGTGAACGAGTTCACTGCCCCATTAAGGCTGTTTATGCAGCGCCTCTGCAAGTCCTGTCTCCTGGCAGCCAGGTAATAACCTGAGACTCTATCTGCGACTGCTAAGGAATGAAATTGAGAAGGAGGAATGGTGGAACAAATTCATAGGAAGCGTTTCAATTTAAAAAGTTGTCAGAAGCTTGTCAATAGTGATTTAAATATGTGGGATGAGCCACATCCTGCAGACGTCATTTTCCTCATCACTTTCTAAGAGCTTATTTAGATTATACAACAACTTCTGAGTGTTTATATATAGATGTGAGGAGCCACACTTAGAGAAAATAGAAGATAATTAGAAAATGAGAGAAAAGCATCACTTCTTTTTGTAAGAAACACCATTGTGACACTCTAATAGAATTTCTACTTCTGATAGAGCTCATGAGCTCTTGTCCTTAAGTACACAATTCTAGTTTTTCTGGGTTTTGACAGAAAATTTTTGAATTATTCAGAATTATTCTTTTTCCCACTGCTGGTAAAGGAGAAGAAGCTACAGGTTATCCTCAACTAAAACAGTCTGCACTTGCCTGTAATATATACAATTGCATTTGAAACTTCCACTAATAAAGCTGGTCACTGTCATTTATTTCCAAAAAGATTTAAAATAGGATATACACTTCCTCATACTGTTGACAAAGGAAACATTTTCTAAACAAAGGTTAGAAACAACTAGATACTTTCCTCAGTCAGACACAGTAAAAGAGGCAGTATCATAAAACAACTCTTCCTCCCCCCCCCCTTCCAGGTATAAAGTCTGTGAATATATATTTTGGCAGAGAATCACTGTTTTTTTGTAAGACTTTTTTTTTCAGCCAACTGAACAAGAGTTTCCCTGGAATGTTCATTATTTTTTCAATACTAAAGAATGAAGACAAATATGCAAATTAGCAAATTTGATCAAAGCAACAAAAAGATCATTTTGTTGTTTTCAGAATGTCAAAATAATAATGTCTAGAAACAAATTCAGAAGATATACAGTGGCCCTCTCATTTCATACTTCGAATTCTCAGTATACCTGCAAATTTATTATTCTGACCTTTTGAGTCTGAACTTAATAATTCTGATCTTAATAATTATCACTAGGGGGGTAGTTTTCCTTTTTACTATGTGTTTTAATGAATTCCTCAGCAGGTGAAACACCCCTTTTCAAAAGCTCAGCCCCAGTTATATGAACCATCTAATTACCACATACATTCACAGCCTTGTTTTGTTGGTTTTTTTAAATAACCCTAAATTAACAGGCCAACAATCCACAACCTATAGAGCCAGCACTGAACTAAACCACAAATTTATAACCCCCTTTTTTTCAAGGCAATATTGATTTCAGTTTCTAGCCTGGAGACTTCTCAAACTCCAAACACTTAATACTTACACATTCTTTAGTTTGAAGATTACTATACCATCCCTAAAATGTTCTGACTTAACAATATGGTGGAAAAAATTTTGTATAATTTTGTATAATACTAGGGAAAGGTTTTCCATGAAACTGTATCCTTCCATGGTTTTCACTGCAATCAGATAAACACTAAGGAGAAGAAACATATCCAGCATTCACACGTCCAATCATTTTAAGTGGCAAGATCTAGTGTAAGACAGAATATTATTTTAGAATATTATTTAGAATATTATTAGTATTTCAGTCATTTTTTTTCTATTCAGTTCATCTATGCCTGTAGTTAAAGTGTCCCATGAGTTTCAGTGGCCACATTACAGTGGCCTTTCAGTGAAGGAATGAAATATGATTAAGCAGATATTGCTGAATCAGGCCTGCAAACATAAAGTAAATATTAATAGCTCTGTCCAATTCTCTCTAGGATAGCACTTTCAAGGAAAATGTTCAAAATCGTGTACTTTACTAAATAACTATTTAATATCTAATTAACAACAATTTGTTATGTAGAAGAGACCTCGAAACAGAATGTCATTCTGATGTCAATTGTCTACTTTCATTCAGTGCTAATAATCTTATAATTGAGGAGGTGCAAATAAGCATCTTTTCCAATGCTTCATTTGGCTCTGCACAAGTTCTAGGTTTCCTAAAAATCTTAAGGACAGAAGAGACCATCTTGCCAATAGATATTAAAAAATGCTTTTCTTTTTTAATGAGATAAATCACTATTAAGATAAAATATAATTCCCGAATCACAGCATATTATATTAACTTCATGCTCATGAAGGATACAGTATTTGTTGCCCCCTCTGGAATTTCCCTCAGTTGACAGCAACTCTTAGAAATAAAGTGTTCTCTTTACCTTCCCAGATGCATTCCTAAAGCTTCCATATCATACTTAGGATAAGTGCATAAAAGCAGAGATGGCACACAGTATCTTTTCTCTAAGTGAGTTCTCCAGACACTGCACTAAGCAGATCATCTCCTTTTTTGAATATTTACTTACTCTCATTTTCCCTCAAAACAAAACAGATCTTCAGCTACAGGTCACTAGCAAGGTGCTGGGGAGTACTGAGAGCCAAGTTCTGGCTGCTTGCTTTCCAGAAGATCTGAACCAAAAATTACATTCTACAACTTTCTATGTGAATGAGTAAACCAAAAACTGGACTTCAGGATCATCAGCTAAAAAAAAAAACAACAAAGAAAAAGCTGTGGTAAGAGCTCAGTTCTTTCAAAGAAAATGACTGGCACTGTACTGTTTGTACCAATTGTACACGACATAATCCTCCTTGAAGCCCTGACAGAAGTGTCACTAAGAAGATTTCAGAACCTATTCTCTCCTTTGTATTTCCTTTGCTAGTGGAGCAGGTCCCATACTGTGATTATGCCTAATCTCCTTGTGTTATGATGCAAAATATAGCTCTCTACATTCCATTTACAGTTAGAAGTTACAGGCTGCAGCTTTTAAATACTTCAATACTTCTCTATATAATTGTGTCTCTCTTATATTCTACATCTTTTTTTGATTCGACATAGTTATTTTTCTTGGTATTGATCAGTACTTCATGTTCATAGCAATTCCTTTATAGGCACAGCTGCAACACATATAATAAAATAACAGATAATAAACAATAATAATGATGATGATGATAATAATAATAATGAACAATTGACAGTGACTGAGTGATGTTCTGTTATGATACCAAAGTCCACCTGATCAGGCACAAAGCCTGAATCATCTTCATATTAAATCTGACATTCTCTTGCCCACTGCAGTGAAGGATTCCTTTTCTTTACCTGTTCTCCAGTTCAACAAAGAACTTAGGAAGGGTAGGCAGTACATGATACTGTGATAAAAATAACAAAGTAGAATACATCAATGGAACCAGAAGCAAAAGGAACCTCATGGTGCTGATTCACGTCATAGATGCCAACAACTCAAAAAGTTGCAGTTCATGAGTTTGTAAAAAAAAAAAAAAAAAAAAAAGAGTTTTGGCCCCTACTTCATGGCTGCATGACAGTAATTTAGTAATTCTTGATGTAAAAGTTTGTCAGATGCATATTCCAGGCAATACCTCCTCCCCCTCGTTGAATCATATAGGCTGTGTCCTAATCAAATTATATTTTTGAAGTGTTTCCTCACTGAATCCCACAAGATTGTTTCTCATATTTTCCCCCACACATGCTTCTGAAACTAACTATCCTGAGGCTGCCAGCAGAGCCTTCTTTCTTCTCTCTTCCCTACCCCCCTTTCTTTTTTTTGAGGGGGCGAGGAAGAGAGTCATAGTTATGTTCGTCATTTTTCAGTCCTTCACAATCTGCCCTGTCAGCTGACAATATCTAAAAATATCAGGAAGACCAATGTTTATTTCTGTCATTTCAGGATTATGCCTACTTTTTTTTCGTAAGAGTCACCATTTATTAACGTCAGGAAAACTTGTGTTCAGATCTTTTTGTGTTCTGCTGGACTGTCAGTGACCTTCCCCAATATTTATGAGAAGGCTCATTGATGTCTTCCAGCAAATACATTTGGAGGCTCCCTCTTAAAAACAGGGAGAGAATGCAAACTGGAGAGCAGCACAGTAGAGACATGGAATCACTCACCTAAGCTGCTGCCATTTGCTTCCACATCATTAGTCAGTGATTAATGCACAAGAACAAAACATTATGTCCTTGGCTGCCCACTGGTTACCCCTGCTTATCACAAGCCAGTTACATCATACCCTGTTTTTTATTTCCAATGGACTCACTATTGTCTTTTGAATTGTTTCCAGTTGTATCCCGAGCTGTTCTCTGTGCACTGTAATAACCATGCACCACCTGTTTCCTCCCAAACTGGCTTGCAAGGAGGCATTGAATTCACTTGTGCCCAATCATTTGCTAAAACAGGTTTCATCGCTGGGTTACAGCCATTCCCAGAACTTTTTCTGATGTTCTAGCAGTGTAAAGCAGCTGGTAGCAGCCAGTTACCCAGATCTGCATCCTCAGTACTCCCATAGTTCCTGCACAAAAGCTACAAGGAGAGCCATGGTCACAAGAAGAGATGACTAGGGAGGCTGAAATGCAGCTGTGGGGCTAACAGCCTTGTGGGATTCCTTGTGCAAATGTGTAATTTGGGTGAAACACATCCACCATACTGAACACCATGGGCACAAGGTATTGCCTGGCCTCTGGAACTGTGCAGCAAAGGAAACAGGTGACCCACACACTAAAGAAGGAAAAGTTAGGATGGCTTTTATCAATATATATTAATAGTTTTATTAACTAAACTATTAACACATTAATAGTATTAATAGTTTAGTTAATATTAATTAATTCGTACTAATTAAACTATTAATATTATTAATACATACTAATAGTTTTATTAATTAAACTCTTTTCCCGCAGGCCTAATGTCCTGGGTTAAATCAGTCTCCTTGGACTTTTCCCCTAGCACAGCACTGATCACAACCAGTCTCTCAGTAAACCTGTCTAAAAACACCTGTTACTGCTGAGGGCTGCATCACAGCCACCACTTCAGCTCAGGCTGGCTCCACCTCATCATCTTTCTCATCACTAATGAGTATTCTTAGAAAATACATGCCAGACAAATGACAGACCTTGTTGAGCCAAGGAAGCATGAAGCTTTAGCTCTTAATCTAACTCTTAGCAGTAATAGGAGGTCAGAGATGAGCTGAAGAACATTTTTTTCCAGCCAGGAATGTCAGTAAGTTTTCTGAAAATCCTGGTTGTCATGGAACACGTGGAAACAATCCCTTTCTATTGCCACAAGCAAACTATCTGTGACAAAGACCATGCAAATGAAGGAGGACACCAAAGAGGAGCTGGCAGCTTAATTGAAAACTTTGTATACTCTTTATCAGCCACTTTTAAAAAAGCCTTGCAGAATCTGAAGTAGCCTGGGGATTTAATTGTCACTTTTATTTTTAAAAATATCTCCCTCTAAGAGGACACATGAGACACAACACAATGTCAATCATTATTTCAAGACAAATGATCCAGATTTTAGTAGGAATTGGTTGGGAGAAGACGGAAAGAGGTTTTGAACACATTCTAAATTATTTTTTGCAATATATACAAGGCAAAATGTGCACAGTAAACCTGAAACAATTACATACGTACATTACTATTCTGAGTCTTGACTAGGAGTCAAAATCTGTAGTGGCTTTTACTGGATTCACTCTGTCTCCCCAGTGCACTTCTCTTCCCTCATGTTCTCTAAGTGCAGAGTGTGGGTTTAAGCCCAAGGACTGCAATTATACAAGTGCCACCAAAACTGTAGAAATAAAAGAAGCTCCCCAACATCATCTTTTAAGTGTGAGAGAATCAGGCATTACTTTATTCTGGCCAGGTTGTTACTCCAGCCAGGATGTGCAATGGAAATAGTTTCACCTACACATGGCAGTGGCAATCATTTCATCACACGTGCCCAGGTTGTATAGTGAAAATCATTCTGTCACACGTGATTCTTTACCAGACTTGTCACATATTTATACATAAAAAACCCAAAGAAATACTCTTTCATTGGCTCTACATTACACAGTTCAATTGGTCATTGATCCCTTTGCCTTTGATGCTGATTTGGTCCTCACTCTTTGATTCTCTTATCAATCTTTTCCCAGACCAAGCATCTTCAACTGCACCAGGGAATGATGTCTGTTAATGTCTATTTATCTTCTCTGTATCTTCTGGCTACTTCCAACCTGTTGATGTTAAACTTTCAGAATCTAGGTATCTTCCTTTTGTTGATTGAAGCCCACCAGGCCTCACCAAGTGAAACTCAAAACCTGGTGAACAGGTTCTTAAAAAGAGAAACCTTAATTCCCACCCCTCTGCAAAGGCAAACAAACCCATGATTAAAGTTCCTTTAAAAATTTAAAAGTTATGTAGTTTCCAACACAAAGACTATAAAACCTTCTTTATGGGATGGGAAAGAGTTGGGGCAAAGTCTGATGTTAGACACTTAGTTTCTTTGATTAAGAAGTTTTTAGTGAGATAGGTCCCTTGAAGGGGAATGCAACTATTAGAAAGCAGCAGTGTGCCTGTTTCATCTAAGTGTTTGTCAGCCTTGAACCCTCAGAGTTAGGCCAATTGCTAGAGCTTACTTGGAAATTATACTTCTGAGGGCTTTTCTGAGTGTTGAAGCTGAGCTGCTAGAACTGCTAGAGACTCTACTTTTTGATGTACCAGTTAGTACAGACACCAAGTGTACTGCTCCACTTGCTGGTAAGAACCTAAGTAAACAGGTCAATTAAAATTTGCCAACAAATGTTTGTCATGATAGATTGCACTTGGGAAAGCTCAGCTAGATTTGTGGCATAAAGCCTTGGCAAGAAATTTAGTCTGTCTGGGACACTACCTGAATTTATCTGTACTGGTTGATGATGACATTTCTCTCCTTCTCTGGAGTATTTTAGAGACAAAAACCAAGAGTGATCCCAAGGTGTTTCTATGATAAGACAACAGTTACTCAATCCAGTGTGTATTAGAGCAATCTGTATGGATCAACTTGACTTGTAGACTAGTAGCCTAAACTGAGCTTAAATGACTAGAATTTTTTCCTTTAATATAACATATTGTCAAAATCTACAATTGTCCTGGTTCTAGCCACAGCAAAGTTAATGTTTGCAGCAGCCAGAGGCTGTAAGAGACCACCTCCCACCATGGCAGGGGTTGGAGTGGGATCCGTGTTCTTTCTGCTTCTGCAGGGTCAGTGGTGCTGGGTTCTGTGAGGTGAGCACTGTGTGTGAATCGTTCATGTCTCTTGTAACTCTGCTATTACTACGGCTTTCTTACTGATAACTTTCTTATTTTGTTGCTGTTTCTGGTAGATTGTTCTTGTCTCAAACTATGATCTTTACCTTACTGTGCCTCTAATTCTCTTCTCTGTCCCACCACAGGGGTGGAGGGAGGGTTTGGGAGAAATGAGCAAGTGGCATGAGGTGTTTCAGTAAATTGAGGAGTACTATTCCTAAATCACAAACACACATCAAAATTGTAGGGCAAGTATGAATTACACTGCACAGGTTCCCAGCCTTCTCTACAACCTTTCACAGATGTACACTTCACCCTCATAACATTTAATAGTTCTGTGTCCTTTGATCTAGTTACATTTTACTGCATCTCTCTCACAGGCCTAAATCTTACCAGTGGCATCTGTATTTTCAGCCAAACATGGAGCAGGACGAGTCTTCCTGAAAAAATCCAAACAAATTCTCAGTTACCACTACTAATATCAGGAAAATTAGGGACACCCATATGTTTATCCTGGTCTTTGTTTATCAAACTGAAGATGGAGGCAAGGCAAAGTTAGTGAGACCCATCAGTTTGCCAGCTGGATTACATCAGAATTGCTCCTGAGCAGCTGGAATAGAGATGGACAAGAAAGCTGCATCAGTCATATTGGATGGATGCTAAAGAAGCAATTAGGCATATCCAGCCAAGACACATAGAATACATGAGAGGATCCAGCAGCAGGGACAGAAACAGAAAGGACAGGAATAAGTATTAATGAAGCCAGACAAGGATGGAAAATTAGCTGTTCAAATAAATTACTGTTCATTGTCAGGATTAGGAAACAATCTGGCCTATCAAAATTGCACCATGACTAACAGACAGAGAGATAATTTGGAGAGATATTGACAATATTTGTGCAGGTCAATTTGGAGGAAAATTTGTATATATTCTAAAAAGAAAATAAAAATAATATTATGACTTAAAAATAATATTATGATTAAAATCATCTTAGGCCTGATTTAATTAACAAACAGTAAGTGAGAAAGTCTCTGAAGATGGTATGAGTGCACCCAATAACAGAAATTAATAAGTCCAACATCAACATGACCAAGAGAAGACAATAGGGAAAAAAGTTAAGATGAGGAAAATTGTATGAAGTCCTTATCTAGAGGGTTTTTTACTCCACTGCTATTCCCCACATCTCTACATCCCTCACCACTACAGATGCCATCATTGTTTTCTCAATCATGCCACATAAAGCTACATGTATAGATGAAATATAAGACATATTCCCTATCTAGGCATGAATGTCCAGCCAAAGCTAGTATAGAACACATGGGGAAGAACAAGTGAAAAGGTACAATTGTGCAGATATCAAGGTTAAAAATCGTGGGTTTGTATGCTCAGTCTCTACTATGCTGCCTCACACTGAGTTATTACATCATTCTATCTACACTTGAGGCAAGCTATTTCATCCATTTAACATTTGTATATTTATATCACATCTAAATATACCTGTAAACATATGTATATAAATACTGTATCCAACCTGCCCATCAGCCCCAGTCACCTCCCACCTCCTGCTCACTAATAGCACAGTCCTGCATCACCTCCCACTCAGCCAAGCAATCCTGTGCTAGCTGCTTTCGACATACTCACAGCTATATATATTTGTGAGCAAGATAAAACCCTACTGCAAAGTAAAGACAACATCTATTTTGCAAGAGTTACAATGTATTTTAGACTCACTCTGATGCTCTGGGCTTTTTTACACTGTATTATGTGCTAAATTTGCGTATACATGCATGTCTGCAACTCATCTAGTCTGAAAAAGCATATACCACTAAGATAAAACCAACCAACCAACAAACCAACCAAAAAGAAAAAAGCAAACCCAGCCACATTTAGGTAGGCAAAAAAAAAAAGTTTCTATTACCATAATTACATCTTGATAATTCTGAACCATCAATAAATCTTACTAAAAAAAGTGAATGCAATTATGCTTTATCACACTGAAGTAAATTTCCCAGACTGTGTTCTGCTGTGGAAAGCCAGTCTTGATTATTTGTGTTCTGTATGTTCTGTATCAGTGTCTAAATGCAATCATGGTGAGGAATTCCCAGTGTTGCTATACCATCTATCCATTCCTAATGCAGTGCAGATACATTCCAAATCCATCACTGAATGATTTTCACATGATGCAAATTTTCCATTTTCTCTCGCTTTTCTTGTGAGGCTTTTCAGTGGTTCAGTATTTCATCTCAGCACAAAGGGTATTTAATGATTCAAGCTGCTTTCTTGCTTAATTTCATCCAACCATTCTAAAGTAAGAAATCCTCTATCTTGGTATTTGGCCTTTTCAAGTGCATGTTAACAAATATCATAACCTTTTTGCTCCATACTTTTTATTTTGCCAAGTTATGCATAGCAATTTCTTTTCGTAGTCAGCCTTATTGCCTTAATCTCAACTTGCCTTTAGCGTCCTGAATTAAGGCTTAATATATCTAGGGCATTCCTTCAATTTTAAGAGTTTGGCATTCCTACTCTCGTGGAGTTAAAACATCTTCATGGTTCATGGGGTAGAGCTGCAAATGTGAAAACCAATAAAACTCTCGGTGCAAGTTAGGCATGAGATCCTTTTAGAAGAGTATGCAAATGCATTTGGGCTACAACATTTTGGTGTTACATAGATTTACTTGGTGCAGTTTATAGATTTAACAAACTCCCTATGATTGATGGAATGGCATTGTCTGATAGACTCAAACACGAGCACTGTGAGCAAGAGATGATCTCTCACTCCAGTCTAGAACACTGTTTTTGGATCCCCACAGGACATGAGGAGTACTCCACATATTTCTGGAGAGACTGACATTTTCAGAGAACTGGACCTTTGGGTTAAATGGTATTCTTTGGGTTTTGGCAAGGGCAGGGAGGAACTTCCTAATGTGGCCATTCCCCTGCAGCAGCCTTGCTGTCAGTTTAGGAAGTGATATACAGTATGTTCTAGACAAAAATTACTCCTACAATAAAAACCTCTCTTGGCAAGCACAAGAAAAATACAGTGAAATTTTTAACACTCTATACCTAAAATGTTTAAAATATCTTTATCTGAGAACAAGACTGGGATTATGCTAGTATGCCTCCACCCCTGAAGAGTCAGTAGTGGTTTTCAGATGAGCATTAGACAGCTATTTTTAAAACACTAATTAGTTTTAGTATTTATATATACATAATTAGTATTATCATATTATTCAACAAACCCTTATTTCCAACCACAGCACCTCTATTCCAGTGTTTGTTTCATTGGAATTTCTAGGTGTCAAGTTTCCAGGTATCAGAAATTACCAAGAAAGCTAAAAAAAATTTTATAAGTCAAACAAATACCATCACTATCTCCAGTTAAAAAAAAAATCCATTGAGACCTTAATTTAATCTTCTTTCCTGCTTCTCCTTAGAGCTCTACTAATTGGCTGCCATTTCTAGGGGTCCAAGTACAGGCCTGCAGGATAGCAGACCTGATAATAACAAGGTCTTTTCTGAAGATCTGAGCATGACTCATAATACTGCATGAAGTGGCATGAAAACAAAGTACACATGCCGACATAGGAGGCAAAAAAGTCGAGGAAAGCATTTTAATTATGTTTATGCTTTCTGTGAACATAATAATAAGTACAGACAAGCAAGTAGGCAGCAACAAAACTCATGGGGATTATTTGCAAACTGCTGTAAAGTTGAACTAATTAATTAAGTGCAATTGATATTCAGTTGCATTATCCTCAATAGGAGAGAGGCAGGATTTAGTTAACATGGACATTTGCTTCTGCATCAAAGAATCAAGACCTCTCTTAAAAATTTAAAGAAGTATTTTCTCCAAACAAAAGTGTTACTGCCATGTGAATAGCAATAATGATGCTTTGTTAATTTTAGGCCAAAAAAAAAGTTTGCTCAGTATTAAGCAAAGTGTTTGTTCTAATTTAAACAAATTTGCATATTCTAATGGCTATAACTGTGGAAAGCAGACAAAGCAGGTTACATAAATTATAGGCAAGGACAAAACCAAGGAAGCCATTCTGTTACAGGGGAGATTGATTTTTACCACATTGCAAAGCAGATAATTTGCTGCTTATGGCATCCTGAACTTTCTCATAGTACCACAAAATTTTCATACACCCCAGAACACTCCCACTGCTTAGAAACAATCATAGCAGATTTCCAGAAATGCTGATTGCATCCCATAGTGACCCTTCCCCTGAAGGTTATTTATTATAGCATTATTGCAGAGCACAATGTAGCAGACTGCCATAAGGACATACATAATCCTTGAGTTTAACCAACACACACTGTTAACATTAACTAATTCCTCTAGCTCAGGTAGAGATCCAAAATCCTCACTTCACTTTGCAAGAAACAAAAAGTGTCATAAGAAGTCAACCACTGAAAATTAATGGAAGCCTATGGGTACCTATTGACTCCAAATTTGCAGTCATTCTCATTTCTCCTTTACACTCACTGTTCTAATTTCCACATTATGCCCACTTTTGCATTTTTCAGTTGCCATCCTTTGAAAGATGCACTGAATGCCAAACTTGAGCTTATACATATCGAGAAGTTTTGTCCATAAAGGATAGTGGGAGTTCCATCTGTAAGTCTTCACAAACTACTGTGGTAATCACTGCTAATCACCCATGTTTCCAATGTAGTCAATATAAATAATTCCACAAACAACATTTGCAAAGTTCTGACATGTGGCAAATGTTCGGTAGCTATGTTTAGCACATACTGGATAATCCAAGTTCTTCATACACATTAAATTAGTAATTTTGACTCATAAAAAGGGAAAGGAAAAGAAAAAAGGGTTTAAAATCTATTTCAACTAGAAGAGGAAAAAATGTGTATGATGCAGGAGTGCTACAAACTCACAGGAAGAGGTGTTTCCTTAATACAGTAAGCAAGGTACTCCTTCTAAGTACTTCCTTGTACTGCTGGTGTTATTACTAAAGCTTTTCTGTTGTTCAGCACAGAAGAATCTTTTGGTAGTGTATTGTTGCTACAAGTGTTCCTATAAAGACGTGGAAACACATTAGATGATAGATGACTGTCAGAATAGTCCCTTAGGGAAAGATGAGACCTGCTTTTTCCTGTATGAAGGTTCTTATACTTTCTCTAAACTTCTGTAGCTTTTATTAGCAGAAATTCTGGTATTGGCTCCCTTTGAGAAGGAAATGCTCAGTTGCTTCTCCTAGAGAAAGTATCATAGTTATATTTATGTTCTTTGGCGAAAGTAAAGTGACAGGAAAATGAAATATCTTCCTACTAAAATCTCAGATTTCTGTTGCATAAATTTGAATATTTTATCTGCTAATGTTACTACAGTGCCTTATGCTTTCCAGCTCTGATGTTTTCTCCTGTAATGCAGCACAGCTACTCTTACACATTAGAGGACCAGTGAGGAGAATGTTCACCTGCCACGGATGATGGGAATTGTAATCCAAAGAAAATTTAGCAGCAAACTTATCTCCTTGGAGACACTACAGCCTAAGACTCACATAAAAATTAGAAATTTCCACAACTGAAGCATTTGGCTGAAATGCTGTGGGTATTCTCTCTCTTTTTTTCCCTTTCTTTTTTCCTTTATTTCCCAAGAGAAAACTCGAAACTGCAAATGGAAGTCGAAAATTTTCTGTAAGAATCTTTTATGATACAGGTGGATACTAGTCATGCTGTTGCTGTGATTACTAGCATGGCATTTGATAAAAAAAGAAACTGAGTCATTAAGGACAGTCTTTGCTCAGGGTCAACCACTGAAGTGGTGACAAAATGGAAAGCTGAGACAAATAGTCCGAAGCTTTGGTCAGAGGCAGCAGGCTGGGGAGAGGAACAGACTGTACAAGTTCTGACCAAACTCTGGAACCACGTTAGAAACTTTGCCTCTTGAAACAGCCACTTCAATCTGCTCACTAGCAGCTTTTCTTGCTATGTTGTGATTTCCCCAAACCCCCACCCCAAATAATATCTTTTTTTGAACGAGGAAGAAGCATTATCTCAAAAGGTTCTCTGCCTTTATTCCTCCGAAAAGCTTTTGGTTTGCTCTTTCTTTTGTCCATCTTCCAGGCAGATATTTAGAGGAATGCAAATGCTTAACAGAGATGCAAACCACAAAATTAACATTCCTCACCAGTATACACACATATTTCACAAAATCCTGACTGGATGACAAGCATAGCTTGGGTAATACTACATCAAGATAACTTTTTCTTCTGCAGTCTGGCAATTTAAATGTTCTATGGAAGATGTGCCTTTGAGTGCACGTTTATTTGGATACCCTTTCCTTTCCTTGTGCCTAACATAAAAAGCAGGTTCAATCCTGCTGCAGAAATTCCAGATTCCCCTCTCTTGCAGGATCTCAGTGTTAGTAAACATAACAGACAACCAATCCGTCAGGCTACAGGAACACACACGTCTCCAGAAGGCAGCGAGAAAGCCTTAAATAAAGCACGGAGCCAGCCGTGAGGCGGGAGCAGAGGCAAGGGGACGGGGAAGGTGTCGCAGGGATTGCCGTGACGCGCCGGGGTGCCCGGGCAGGCTCGGAGCCTCCTCCTCCTCCTCCTCCCTGAGTCACCGCCTCCCCTCGGAGCCTTCTCGCACGTCATTGAGGGACCGAGGGTTATCCACACTGCACTGACTAAAAGCGAGCTTAACTGCATTCCCCTGGCCGCATGAACAGGACTGAGGTCACTTCCAGGCAGCCTTTGAGCTTTTTATCAATAGATCCAACTATTAAAAAAAAAAAAAAAAAAAAAAAAAAGACAAATTTAAAAAACAAAAACAAAACAAACCCCCCCCCCCCAAAAAAAAAGAAAAACCCCCAAAAAGAACAACAAAACCAAACACAAACAAAAGCAAAACAACAAAAAAACCCAAAAAACCAGACCAAAAAAACCAGGGGGAAAAAAAAAAAAAAGAGAAAAAGAAAAAAAAAACACAAAACAAAACAAACAAAAAAATGAGAAAAATAAAAACACAAAACAAAAAACAAACAAACAACACGAGAAAAAGAAAAAACGAACAAAAACACGAGAAAAAGAAAAAACAAAACAAAAAGAAAACAAAAAAAGACGAGAAAAAGAAAAAACACAAAACAAAACAATAAAACAAACAAAACAAAAAAAGAGAAAAAGAAAAACACAAAACAAACAAAAAAGCACGAGAAAAACAAAAAACACAAAACAAAAAACAAACAAAAAACACGAGAAAAAGAAAAAACACAAAACAAAACAAAAAAGAAACAAAACAAACAAAAAACCACGAGAAAAAGAAAAAACAAACAAAAAACCACGAGGAAAAGAAAAAACCAAACCAAACAAAAACAAAACAAACAAAAAAAAAAAAAAACACGAGAAAAAGAAAAAACAAACAAACCAAACAAAAACAAAACAAAAAAAAAACGAGAAAAAGAAAGAAAACACAAACCAAAACAAAACAAACAAAAACAGGAGAAAAAGAAAAAACACAAAACAAAACAAAAAAAAGAAACAAAACAAACAAAAAAAAACACGAGAAAAAGAAAAAAAACACTAAAAAACCCAAAACAAACCAAAAAAACCCACCAAAAACCAAAAGCAAAACAAAACAAAAACTAGATTGCCTTCTGCTCTGCCGTTCCTACCTCCCTCCTCCATTCTCCACACACCCCCCTCCCAAGCTGAGTTCTGTTTCATCCCGTTTTCCCCACAGCCTTAAAAATTCCCTTGATCACCGTAAAAGCTGTTTTATGGTTTCCAACTCATTCCAGAGGCTTTTAACTAATAATACAAGATTTAACGTGTATATAAAGCTCCTAAGTATTACCTGAGAATGCAGCTTCAGGACAGTTACTACTGAAATCCTTTGCTACTGCTGGAAATAGAGGAGTGCCACAAGCCAGTGTAACCATTTTGTTTTGCCCAATTGCAGTTCCCAGTGTGTGCCCTGCTCTCTCCCAGGCTTTCCACACCATCCCTGCTGGGGGAAGTGCTGCCAGCACCTGCCTTCAGCTGAAGCCTCTTCCAATTACTGTTAGCACTCATCCAAGTTGTTGGGTTTTTTAATTGGAGTCCATGAGTTATCTTTTCATTGTAACTATTAGGTGAAGTCAATAAATCCCCAAATGAGACAGGCACCAAATACTACAGGCCCAGTGCAGATATTATTGCATTGCTTTCACTGCCCACGGTGTGTTTTATCTCCTCTTTCTCGTGGAAATAACCTGTAGTGGAAAAAATATATTTATACTAACTGATAACTGGACAGTACTAGGGGACTGTAATGAGTATAATTAGAATCTACACATCAATGTAGTATAATATTTATGTGCAGATTAAAAAACAATAGGAGAAGATTATTTTTTATAAGATGATAAAAATGAAGGACTCAAATCTCCTATCTTCCATGAACACAATAAACTAATAATCTGACTTCAGCACATACAAGTAAACACATCACAGGTGCATTTCATAGGGCTTTTACACATCATTTTCCTCATAACCTCATGTCTAGTTGTCCCTGTGTTGCCTTCTCCACATCTTACTTATTCTTCTTCTATTGCTTTTATCCAGGTACCAATTTTCATCTGTAACCCTCATCAGAGGTTGCAAAGCTCTACCAGGATGGCCCTTTTTCCACTCACAGCCCTCTTAACCAGGAGCAGCCTTACTCCAGTGTGCTCTGGCATTCCCTGATCACTCAGCTAATACATCACAAAAGCCTATTCCCTCATGCTTGATTTCACAAAACAAGATCATGATTTTTCTCCAGAGATAACAGTTTCCAATTGTTTGCCAAGAACTTTTGTTTCAGGAGGCAGGCCCAGTGAGTGATAACATAAAAAGTGCTGGAATCATGCTACAGAGACTCAAAAATGAGGCAGAGCTGGAAAATAGGAAGGGCAAGGATAGTAATAGACTTCATCTGCTCAAGCCTTTTTGTTTGCTAGAACTGAACTGGAAATGATAATCTAGAGATGAGCTGGTCAGCAGAAAAAACACTCAAGACTTTAACATGTTAAACCACTAGAGAAAAATTTTCCAGATTGTATTTCTTAGCACCCCAGCACAGCCTATTAAATGTGGCAATGAAGCAGACTGGGGAGGATTCTATTTTTCATCTCCTACAAAGCACTCTGCAGAAGAAAAATACCGTGCCAAGTTCTCAGTTTACATTTTGTGACAGGGTGATGCTCTTAAAAATTAGTTGTACCCTCCACTGAAAGTATAGTTTTCTACTGTCATGACTAAATCTCCTGAAATAACAAGTCAGTTTATTTTCACACCCTACAGTTCTCTCTGGTAAAGAAATTCCAATATGTTTTTGTCTTTCTTCTTCCTATTTTCAACATTTGTGACACTTCTACTTTATAAGATAAATATTTGAAAAGGAAGATGTCTTCACACTACAGAAACACACTTTCATCACACTGGCTTTTAAAAGCAAAGTTCAGTTCTGAAAAGAGGGAGAAATCACATCATCAGAAAATGACTTTGGATAGTCCTGTGCATGAATTATTCATGCTCTATTTTATAGTCCCCTTTATTCTCCAAGAAATATCAAATGATTCAGCAAGCCTATGATTTTCTGTGTTAATCAGACGTCTGACACTATACTCAGGCCTCATGATAGGCCAAAGAAAAATAACTTCTTTATGTGAGCTAACTGCAAACCCTCTTGATGAATCCCACTCAGTTGCATGTCTTCATGTAATAAAATGTTCAAATGCAACATAATTACATTAGTGAAAATGGAAAAGTCTGTCTAATGATTTATAGCCTAAATTCTAAGATATCAAGGATATTTCCACCAGAACAATCATATACAAAATGAACTATAGTTTTCAATTCTTTTTGAAAAAAAATAGACACTGTATCCTTATTTTATTTATTTCTTTTTACTCTATTATTACAGCTATCATAGCCTATGCTTTCTTTTTCCAGTATGTTTCACACATCACCACTATCTATAGTCAAGGACAAGGATATACACATATGCCTTATAATGACTCATATTTAAATATATAATGGTCAAGCTATCTTTATATCAATTCTAAAAAAACCCCAACTTTCTGGTATGTTTAATTATTATCATCTAAACTGCTGAAGCTCCCGTTACATGATGTTTTACAAAACCATCAATAATACAGGAAGATAGGAAAACACAGCATATTTTTCCAGAACAACCCAGAAAATCTATATTGTTATATACATATGTATATGGTCTATACAGCCAGCACTGAGTCAGGTTCTTCCAATCCCTAATTATTGGCTCATTCTTTCTCTCCCATGTTGGTGGTTACAAGAACCCTTATTACATCTGCCAGTTCTGTTAGTAGCACACTGTAGGTAATAGTAGGGCTTAACCACATAAGGAAAAATTACTCTGTTATTCTTTACAGCAGAGGCATAAAATCAGGTATAAACAATAATTTTTTGCATGGATTCTTTTTCCTGTACCACACAGGAAGATTTTTGAATAACAAAACTAAAATGAAAAGAGCACTTCCATGTTAGAATATGAAGAAAGTACAAAGATACAACTCAACTAATGTAAATCTCACTGTGTCATGGAAGGATAGTGTGCTGGAGCCCAGCTCATGCCATACCTGTCTATCTGCTTTCTTCACACCTGATCAAGCAGCATCCAGCTGGACCAGTCACCATTTTGATAACAGCATGGTGTTTTATTAGATCAGCTATAACACAAAGCTGTAATCCTGAGTGTGTCTACACAGGAAGCTAGGCTAGTAAACCTTCACAATCAGCTTAAAATTCATGGTCTGGGTTTTATGAAAATCAAAATGTGCCCTTGAGTAAGCAGAGCGCTTTTCTAATGCTGATGCTGGAATTAACACTTTTATGTGGTTTCACTTCTGAGATAGGTATGACAGATCATGCAGATTTTGAAATCTCATTTAAAAACACATATACATCCCTGTCTTCTGATTTTAATTCACGTTACAATATTCGTGATTTCCTATATCCTATGTAAGATAAAATAGCAATATAAGAACCTCACTATATTTGAAAATAGTAAATAACTAACAAGGAATGACAGGTTACTGCAGGGAAAAAAAGGCCCAGTATGATTGTCAGTGTGGGCTTCGCTACTGTAGTATTTACTGCCTTCTGAAAGTAACTGTTGTCATTAGATAATTTTTTCATATTAGAATTTAAAGAAATAGGCCATTTTAAATATAAAACAGAAGATTTAAAAAAATAAAACTAAACCATTTTACATTATTTTTAATAACACAGGCAAGTCAACACTTCAAGACCTCAGAGCAGATTCAATTTGGTTTCTTCTTTATGACCTTTACATACCAGCAATGTGCTGAGGAACATAAAAATAGAAGCCAGTTAACACTGAACTTCTAATTAACTCTTATGTCTAACCCGTGAAGAAGGCAGAATTATCGGGGCAACATACGACAGACAGAGGGTGAGTGAACTAAGCAGATTCTAAACACACACACACAAGGGATGGAATGGGAAGACACGGAATGCAATGTGACAAGAGTAAGCCTTGGTACAGTGGACTCAATTGTAGCTTTTTTGTTTTGCATCTGAGGCACTATTCAGGAAAGAGAAGAGCAGGAAAACAAGGCACTCTTAAGAATAAAAGCCAAGCCCTTCACATAATACACATTTTATGTTCATTTTTAGCTGTGCCCTTTTTTCCTGTTTCGTGGCTGAGTTGCACAGAGCTACTCCTCTCAGACCATCCTAAATTGTAAATCCTCTACTGCAGGCAGTGCAAAGAGTATAAGGAAATGAAACACAACAAAGGCAATCACTTCCTTGCTTAATTTGCACAGTTGGTACCACAGTTGTGTTGTGTTAGTTACAGATTTATTGTTGGCTGGAGGGCTTCATGCTCTTGGATGAAGCTGACTGATCTACAGACGAGTATGCTGGAGGACAAAAGTTTGCATCAGAGGCCTGACAGTGCTAATTGCCCTTCATTGCAGCTCATTATAGACTGAGGAGATGCAGATCGTCCATCCTTGAAGTGCCATCATGAGAAAAAAACCAAATTCATAAATAAGTTATTAGTGGCAATTATGATGAAGAATAATGAAAATTAGCAGAGTAAGTAACTTTATGAAAAGGAACACAAAATATACATATAACATGTACTTTCTTTAATCTCTTAAAACCATCACTTCAACATTAGCTATATTATGTTAATTAATGATACTAGAGCTCACAGTTATGGCACTTCTTGGCTAATTGTATGAAACAGATGTCTGAGCCTGAAGACACTGGCTTCTATTTTTCCCCCAAATAGGGAGCTGTTATCATTCTTTCTGCTGCTAACATATTGAATTCTGCTGCCATTTTCTCTTCTGTTGTCTCAATGTTAAATCACAAAATACATTGTTGGTTGGCTGAGATAGGGTAGATGCAATAGTCCAACCTAAGAAGAGAAAAATATTAATTGTAAAATGAAAATACTCCATTCTGCAGCATTGCTGCCCCCCAACAAATGCTATACTAAAGGAGAGGTTGCTGGAAATATTTTCAGCAACTGAGGAGCAAAAAAGGATAGTTTGTGAAAAACACATGACAGGGTTAGGAAGGGATGATTAGTTCTATATTTGGTTAGTTTCTCTTGTTACTGTTACAGCTAATTAGAAATTGAAACCTATTTTCCAAAAGGACATATAGCTGAACTTCAGTGATCCTTGTGGGTCACTTCCAAAGCAGGATTTTCTATGATTCTATGATGTCTCTTCCAGATACCACAGAAAGAGCATGCATAACACTCTAATTTTTGTTATTGAAATAATGATCCTGAAGTGTTTAAGGAGGAACATATTAGGTGTCTCAAAATCCACTGTCAGACAAGCAATGATGCACATCACTGCAGCCCAAATTATATTATCATCCTGCTAGAAAAGCCTAATAAACAAAATACACCAGCAAAACAGACTGAAAAACAAGTGCTGAATGGTGCTCTCAACTTCATTGGCCTAAATGAAACGTTTGTGTGCTTGTCTTGTAAATTTTCTTCCTAGATGGTGGATATATTTTGAGTTGAGTATTAGTGTTAGTTTTCATTTTTGCTGAGCACTGATTACACAGAGCCAAGGCCTTTCCTGCCTCCCCTCCATCACCAAGGGGCTGGGGGTGCACGAGAAGTTGGGAGGGGACAGAGCCAGGACAGCTGGAATATTCCTCAAGACCTGAGGAATATTCCAGACCACACTGGCCTCATGCTCAGCACAGAAGGCTGGGGGAAAAGGAGGCAAGGGGAGACTTCAGTGATGGCATTTGTCTCCTCAGGTTACGTGTGATGGAGCTGCTCTTTCCTGGGGATGGCTGAGCTCCCACTTGTCCATGGGAAATGAGGAATTACATCCTTGGGGCTTTTTCTTTACATATGCAGCTCTTGCATTACCTGCTAAAGTGTCTCAACCTACAAGTTTTGTCCCTTTGATGTTCTGCCTCTGTCCCCAGCCCAGTGCTGGGGAGCAGCTGTGCTGGGCTCGGTTTCCAAGAGTCTGTGAATTTGATACAAGAGCTTTAGAACACTAAGCTGTTTAGAACCATGCTGTATTGCTTTTGCTAAGATTTGCCATAATGATCTTTACAAAGCAGAGAAATATTTGCTAGGAGAAATATCCCCACTTATAGAATATGCCAGACAATGATTACATGGAAAAAATAAGCCAACTGCTCTGTTTTGTAGAACTTTGGCAGAATTGTACAGTGATACTGCAATCATTTCTGGGAAATTTGAATTATAAAGCTAAAGAAATATACAGTGAACTCAGAGCAGAGTTAGGAGCTGGCAGAGAAAAGGGAAAAAATTAAAAACTCAACAAGTCATTTGCTGAACAATGGAGGAAGTTCTAAAAACACAGGTTAAGTGCTAAATTTCTTCTGATGCTCGAATGGTATAGTTAACAAGTAGAACAATTTAACATCAAAAATTATATAACTCAAAGTAATTTAATGAACTTTATAAATCCCAAAAGAGGCAAGAGATTAGAGAAGGAAAAAATCTCGTAATCAAAACCTTGAGGGGTATCTTACTCTAATGCAAAAACCTATTTCTAGGTAATGCACAAGGCTAGAATACAGCAGATCTGAAGTCACTTACCAGGTCTGTTATTTATATTATCAGCAAGCAAGGGAGAAGCTCACCTCTCTTTGCTTCTGTTGTGCTTCACTAAAATGGAGATATTGTTATGGCCACGTTTTCAATCTTTGTTCTATCTATTTAGATTTTAAACCCTCCAGCAGAAAAATCACTTTGTTCAATGTGTTCATAGAATACCATGCACAGTGGGATTCTAATTTCAGTTGATCTCTCCAATTGCTGCCATAATACAAATAATAAATGATAATATATTAAGACCACCAAAGAATAGCCCTCCAGTTTAATAAATGTAAATCCTCACTGGAGATAGTTAAATCTACTCTGGACTTAGAAATAGAAAATATATTTCAGGGAATAATCCTGAACCAGTAGGGGCATAGCTGACCTATTTTTATCTCTAGCTCCATGAATCACGGAAGATAAAATGGACGTATTACAGTATCAAATTTCTATTTTGAATGATATAATAGAAGTGGAAATCTTTTGAAGCTCCTTTTCTTTCAGGCACAGCACTCTACATATTAAGCCCTATGTAAGGTGCTTATCTTTGAGATATGGAATAAAAGCTGTTGACCTTTTAAACATAAAATCTTGGTGAGCTTTGGTATGGCTTGATCTAATTATATTATAATGGATAGAAGGTAATCTCTTATGTATGCTGTCTAGACACATCATCTCTTATCAGAAATCTCAGGGGGAAAATGGAACCTATAGCAAAGCAGTGATATAGCAATCTTTGTTGAAAGACCAGGATGCCATGGCTTCACAACAGACAGCAAGAGATGCATGACATTGCTAAGCAACGCTATGAGCTGGTGAGGTTTTCCCTGGCTTCATATGGTGTGGTAGTTAAGGAAGTAAGAGCAAGAAAAGAAAGACAAAAAACAACCAAATGAACTGAAGTGCGTAAGAAAGAAAGCATGTGAGCAAATGGAAAAGTAGGAAAAAGAAGTGTGAGTTAGCATAGTAATTGTAGGATGTCAAAACTGCTATTCCAGGAAAGCAAAAATATAATTTTGTCATTAAAAAGTAATAAAAATCAATATGTTTATCCATGAATTTCTCCAGGTAAACTTTCATCATCCTATATTCCTTTAAAATTTATAATCACCTATGAATTGGAAAGTGTCTCTTAAAGTAAACTATGCTTTACAGGAAATCACCATTTGTTAAAACTCTTCTCTTGTATTTAGGCTAGACAATGTTTGAAAACCACACAAGTGGGTTCAAATGTGATTGACAGAATGTTAAAGCATTTCAAAGAATAGAACAATCTGATAAATGGTAAAAAGCATTCTCTTTGACAGCTTGACAAGTTATTTGTACTCTAGAAAGCAGAGATGTTTATTTGTCTCCATCTTTTCTCTCTATAACATTAATTCTCAGATGGTAAATAGGTTTGTCTCCATGAGTAGATGCTCCCGTGTTTTCTTCTTTTTCAATAGAAGTAATCACTACTGCTCACTCATTTAATCTCCACACAGCCACTGCTGTTAAAAGTCTTCCCACCAAAAGAACCTCAGCAGGTAACATTTGAAAGTATGGCTTGAATTTTTCCTGAATACTATCAAATCCATGCTCATGTGCCAGCAAAGCTAGTCTAGAACAAAGGTATCACACCAGCATGCTTTCAATCTAATTATAAAAGGATATAAGTTACACTTTCTAAATAAAGTCTTCCAATTCCCTTCTTCCAAGGAGATTATTCCTCAGTTCTCTCTAAGGCCTCTGACTCTTGTGCCATTTTTGTCTTCTGTCAGAGAAATGACATTTGGGAAAAGATCATGAACAATCCCAATCCATCTCTCATTCAGCAATGAGGAGCTGTACTGTCACCTTGTCTACACATCATTCTTTTCAGGGAATAGCTTCTCACCTTGTTTTTTCCTGGAGTGCTTCCCAGGTAAACTAAAGCTACCACACACATGGCAACAAGATTGCTTTCTCTTAGCTCCTGGAGGAGAGATCCTTTGCATCACTTGATCATACGATGCAAAGGTTGATGGTCAGTATTTGTCATTGTAATCTAAAATAGTTAAAAAGACCATCCAAAAGAAACCATTTAAGATGTCATTCTAACAACCATTAGGTGTGGATAATCACTGCAGCAGTCAAAACAATCTCCCCATCAGTCCCCCATTTGATAAAGATTTTTCTAAAAATAAACAACTTAGTTACTGAAAAAATTAAAATCACAGATAAGTAAACAAAGTATTTAATTGACACAGGAATCTATATCTTTCTATGTCATTTGAAATCAAGTAAGTCTAAGTTTCTGGTTTTCTACTGTTTGGGAAACTTACAGCAAGAACCATATGAAATTAACCCCCTTTAAAAAGAGTATTAATTACAGACTAAAGAAGCCACAATTTCAGTGCCTTTAAACTGTTTCCAATCTGATTCATCACCAGGAACACAACAAGTCTTGACACACAAGGAGCAGTTATAAGCAGACTCTTGGGCTGCAAACCAGTAGAATTGTATTACTGATGGAGCTGTCACTTCTTGAATTATTTTTTTGTGAGAAGACTCTTCTTCTACACAGTTTTCTCAGAATTTTCAGTCTTTAAGTGCCTGCAATGAGTATCTTATTTTGCAATGTCTGTCATCCCAGAAGTTGTAAAATTATTCTTTATGACTTATTGAGAACATCCTTCTTATTTCTAATAGCTAAAAAAA
This sequence comes from Sturnus vulgaris, assembly GCF_052056855.1. Classification (NCBI taxonomy): domain Eukaryota; kingdom Metazoa; phylum Chordata; class Aves; order Passeriformes; family Sturnidae; genus Sturnus; species Sturnus vulgaris. Next base: position 12,773,400 of record NC_142260.1, read on the forward strand.
TATGTTCTATTAGACTAAGAATGCTCTACTTGCATTTCTGGCATTATTATTCAGTATTTTAAACAAGATGTATTTAGAAAAGATTTTACATCCTTGTTAGAATGACCCTTGCCCTATCTTTTTTATTTTATTTTATTACACCATGTTTTAAATGCCTCAATAATAGTTACATCAGAGATTTATCCTTTAATGAAGTTCAGGAATTACCCAAGAAATTTGAAATATTTTAACTGCTTTGTTCAGGGTCCTCTTGGTTCAATTGGAGAAAGGTTTCTTGGACCACAAGAGGGAGCTCATATTTTTCTGTTTTGTGCACAGCAATGTGCAGAGGCAGAGTGGAGAACTCACTTTAACTCCATCTGGTACAGAAATGAGAAAAATCAGATATATTTTAATAAACAAGCTGGATACAAATGCAAGTTTGAATTCAAATCAATCTTAGTTAAAGACTTTTTCAACGAAACCAAGATTGTCCCAGATTTTCTTCAAGAACATAATGCCACACTTTTAACTGTGTTTTTGATAATAAAAATATGTAACATGTATGCTGATACTCTTCTGTGAATAACTCCATGGCTTCAGTGAAACCATTTTTGGGATGGTAAATGTCTGCCATGATGAATGATGGCTGCAAAATTCATCTTACCTCTATACATAATAGTAATACACAAAAGCTGATGTTCCTAAAATAAATCTCTCATTCCCCATCAAGCTCTACCATGCATAGATTGCAGTAGCAGTAAAAGAGTTCTTTGAAGTTTTGGAATGCTCTTGAGCCATTTATAAGCCAAAAGCAATAATTATCAAAAGAGCAATGGGAATAAAGAAAATGAGCTTTGTCTGAAGACACTGATCACTGTGCCTCCACCCAACAAAGACTCACTACTGTGCAGCCCAAAGAAGACTGCTCCAGAAAGCTGGGAACACAGGAAGGGAATTACATCATCAAAATTTCTCTCCTCCTCCTCCATAGGTGAACTATTTTCTAATCTTTGGGCCTCTTGAATTCTAAATGTCTTGAAACTAAAAGATTTTATAAGTTCCATGTTCTCCAAATTTCAAACTTAAAAAGCTTTTGTATATTTTCTGGCACTCAGTCAACTCTTTTCACTTCTATTTTCATCTCAATTCTCACAAGTCTACTCATCTTCACAAGCAGTCCTGCTCTCTTTGCACTGTTTCTACTCTTTGAAAGATCCAGGTCTTCCTCATTTATCCATAGACATCCACACACAAATACACCCATATGCCTGAAGGACCCTGAAGGTGTGCAGGACACAAGATGAAGATCACAATGGTTGGAATTTTTTTTTTTTTTAATAATTTTATGTATGGTTTGAGAAGAAAACTTGGAAATTTCTTCTGTAATCTCAAGCATGGTTTATGCTTTGCTGGCAATATTTCACCATGCAATCTAATGAACCACATATATGTCCAGAAAAAAAGAACACAGGTGCATCCTCTGGATCAGTGTGTTTTGGATATTTGTCTGTAAGTGCTCCTTTTCATGGCCCTTTCAGTCATTGTTAAAGTTTTCAACGAGGATTCTTTATAAACGAACAAAAGATCTGAAAGTTATTGTTTTCTGTGCAGATGTGTTTCAATGTTTCTATTATACATTGATATATTGGTGTATGGTCTGCTTTCAAAAACAAAAAACAAGACTATGGTCTGCTGTGTTGACTGGCTTAGCCACAGGTTGTTCCAATATCTCACTAAAAACATAACAAACTTGCAATATCCAAAGAATGTATGTACATCATTAACAGTTTAAACTACGTGATATTTACTGATTTCAAAAGGTCACTCTTTTTCTGCATCTAGCACCTGGCAGGTCCACCCACAATCCATTTTATTCCAAATAACTTCCCTGAAAGAAAAGTGGACCACCTCCAAATTCACACTATTGTCATTAGTAGATTAAAAAAATAAAAACTAAAAGTTTGCAGATCTACAACAGTTAGCCCTGAATGCATCATATATGCGTGGAATGCTCTGCTAATTTGCAAACCCTCTTCATATTACTCAGTTTTTATAGTAAATATAAATACAATTAAACTCTTTATCATATTTCTCAGTGTTGTGTGTTAATTTATATTTCAATTTTCGTTAATATGTCCTCAGTAAAACTGCATAAGATCAGATTTTCTTTTAATAAAATGTAAAATATAATTTTTTGGGCTTAATAAAAGTGATGCACACAATTCGAAAAGAAGAAAGGAAAGGAAAGGAAAGGAAAGGAAAGGAAAGTTGAAAGAAGGAAAGGACAGGAAGGAAAAGGAAAGGAAAGGAAAGGAAAGGAAAGGAAAGGAAAGGAAAGGAAAGGAAAGGAAGGAAGGAAAGGAAAGGAAAGGAAAGGAAGGAAAAAGGAAAGGAAAGGAAAAGGAAAGGAAAGGAAAGGAAAGGAAAGGAAAGGAAAGGAAAGGAAAGGAAAGGAACAGAGGAAAGGAAAGGAAAGGAAAGGAAAGGAATGGAAAGGAAAGGAAAGGAAAGGAAAGGAAAGAAAAGGAAAGGAAAGGAAAGGAAAGGAAAGGAAAGGAAAGAAAGAAAGGAAAGGAAAGGAACAGGAAAGTGAAAGAGGGAGAAATTTTATACTCTCTCATCACTGCAAATTAAAACAGCAGTGAGAAAAAAGAAAACAGAAGGATTTTATTTAGGTAACGCTATAGATATTTATGTAATAAATGTATGTCTGAGCTTTTTGCAGTACCCAAAATTGCCAGCTACTGGAAGCCTTTCCTGAAACTGCCCACCAGACTGACAGAAACACTGGCCCCCCTCCCCACAGTTCACATCTGTGTTCAGCTTGTGCCCAGTAAGAACACCCTAAGACAGTAAGAATGTTTGTCTTGTGCCACTCTGCACCATTATTTCCAATGAGAAAGCCACTTTATCATATGGAAAGCAAAGAAACAGGTGACCAGTATCCTTGACAAGGCATGTTTTGCTAATAATAGATCACTTGAGTACAGAGCTTTCTTCTCCACATTTAAGCCAGTTAAGTCACTTGACGAGGCCTGACACAAACTTTCTCACCACAGCTAATCAGAGAGAAAAAGCCATCTCTACTTTTGTTTTGTCCATAGCCTTGGACCCCAGTCTAGACCTGGGAAACACCAGCAGGGCTTGGTTTCACTGTTAATGACCATTCAATGACACCAGCAAACAACAGGAGCCAGCAAAAGCAGCAGCCTTTCCTTTTCCCTAAGGAAGGGGGAAAAGCCTACAGCAGTCTATACAAGAGCCTGAATTTTACAATCTGAGTGAGATACTCATGACACAATATGATATTCAAAACGTGTGTATTGGTGTTAGCTCACCAGACCTTTTCCTATAGCTACACAGCAGCTAAGGAGCAGCTCAGCTCATCCCCTGAGGCTGCCAGGATATTCCTCATTTCTTCTTGGACACAGCTTCAACAACCACCACAGAGTTTTATGCTGTCTCAATTCTCAATTCCAATCCAACTGTCTGAGCAGTCATCAGCAAATCCACAATTAAATGTGATCCTATGATCTTGTGCAAGCAAAAATGCTTGCTGAATTTTGGTAACTGCTGACTCAGAACTTTGAAGTCATGTCATGGATGTTACAAATATGCAAATTTTCTATACATAATCCTAAACCCCACCCACAAAGCAAAGAGAGTCATCTAAAAATGTTTAAGGTATTAATATTTTACCTCATGAACTTAACCATTGTTATCTCTATAAACACCATATTTACTTTGAAATGTTTTCCAAATCTAGCACAATGCTAACAGATACAATACAAATAACAATAAAACAAGTCTACAGTAGATCAGCACTGCAAAATACATGCTCTGGAATGTTCAGCATGGCAATACACTACCTGGTGTTTCCTAAGGCCAAAATTGCCAACAACTGTCGATTATATTGAAGGTATAAAGAATAAATTATTTGCAAAAATCCCAGTACAGAAACTTTTACCTCCTGCATTCTAGAGACACACCATGTAATGTCAAACCTCCTCTCACAGGTCTCTTCAGCAAAGCGAGAAAATTGGACTCTTACACTTAGGTCTCCTCTGCCACCTGCAGAAATGGGCAAAACCAAGGGACAAAATTATTTGTGACTTTCACTTGTGGCAGAATGAATTAAGTGTAAGAAATCACCACTTTCTGAAATATGCACTTTTTTTTCATTTACCAACCTGAATAATTTACAATTACTGATTCTGTTTAGTGGCTAGACATCACTGTGAATGTCAGTGTTTAAATAACAGTACCAAACTTAAAGTTGATTTTAAGAATTAGCTTTTAAAATTTTTAGCAAAGTGGTTGAAATATATAAGGGGCACACAGATACATTAAACATTAAACCAACACAAGTCTATCTTGAGACCAGTCTAGAAGACTGAAAACTTGAAAGATTTCTTTCAGTGATCATTCCTAGCCTTCTATTCACAAAACCAGAATAGGATTCATCCAGTTCTTGATACACTTTCTTACATGATACAAAAATAATGAATGCCAAAGCACTGAATTACAAATAAATTAAGGGTAGCCATTTTCAACGGAAAGGAAAATTATTTTGTAGTAAATTCCACTGGAAAATAATTCAAACATTAATATGTTTGTAAACAAGTGATGGGGTTAAAGCATAGTGACAAAAACATAATGCAGCACACTAAGAGGTCAGACATGAAGAGTTGGCCACACATCCAAAGAAAGGGAACAGTCACAGTTATTTCTTCAGATAAGCAAATAAAGGTATTTTCCAATTTTTATATATTTCTTGAATAGAATGATCCTGTTCCCCTAATAAAACTAATTATGTCTGAGAAATACGAATAAGCCTACATTTTCTGTGAGCCTCAGAAGGGCTGGAATACTAAACTGATTGCCAACCGTTTTCCTCTCAGTGGCACACGTGTCTACATATCCTTGTTCTCTTCCAGTGCTGAAGCACAAAAACTCAAAATGAGTTCATTTCTGGCTCAGTGATTTTATTCTGCACTTGGGGGAAGATTGAGGCTCTTTGCTTTGTCTGACTGGGGGAGCTTACCCTCTATAAAGAAAAAGCTGCTGTCAAATAATAACGAGTATAAAATTTCACAAAAGCAGTTGGGTCAAAGAAAAAAATCTTCATTTCATGTCAATTATTCTCGTCTCCTTCAGCTAACTCTAAGATCTTATAAGACACTCCAGACTCAAATATTTGGCACAGAAGGACAAAGAAAGAGTTACATTTGACCTACCCACATTTTCCAGGCTCATTCCTGTCCTTACTTTTGAATCATTGTTGTCTTATATTACAGTATTCTCATCTAGGTTCCACAAAAACTACTGCACTAACTGCACCTGAAAGCTGGTCAGTGAGGAATTTATAAAGCCACAGAAGAGGAGACCAGTGCCAACATCTGATAGTTTTTAAAAGGGCAGGTTGCTATGTTAGGCAGAAAAGCAAGTCTCAGAGGAGTATCTGACAAATACTAACCCTGCTGAATTGGACCACAGATAAGTACATTTTAAGATGCTGTTAGTTGTTTTTACTGGAGATTTGAATTTATAATATGGATACTACATTATACATAACAGTTCATACCTAACACAACTAAATAATTAGCAATGATATGACTAATAAGTAAAAATATAAATTTGAAAGAAGTAGGCTTTCTGGGTTGGCATGGCAGAAACAGCAGCTCTGGCTTCTCAACACAGCCAGCAAATGTGCTCTGGAGCTTCTTGTTCTTAGTATGGGACAGGATCTGTCTTTGCATTCCCTCACACTGTAGTCCTTTTCTCTTTTAACTATCTGCCATGTCAGCTAAATTGTCTGATGCCACATTTATGAAATGAGGAGAACAGCAGCACTTTATGGCTTAAGCTAGTAGGGAAATTAGTTGGTTTGATTATAAATACTTTCAAGCAAACTGGGAAGAAAGTCATCCTCACCCTGAAATAAATGAAATACAGACTTCTTCTCACACATATTCAATTGACAAACTTCAAAGCAATTTAGATGTTTTTATCTTAATGTCTACTTTATTAGTAATCACTATGCTTACTTTGTAAAAAATTTCATCAGATCTCCTTTTTTTCCAGTTTAGCAAAGCCCAGCTGAACTTCACATTTCAGATGTTGCCTTGTCTGTCCTTTAAAACAGCTACTAAGGCATCACACAGCGTTGACATCAACCTGTCCAGTCTGTCATTCCTGAGGCTATCTCAGGTCCATACTGATAAACACTATATTCATTTTTCCTGATCATCAGGTGTTTTATTTGGACCTACTACAAACCACTGAAAGGCTGACAAAAACCTCTTAATTTTTTTTCCCTCTGCACAGTAGAGCACTCAAAATTGGGATTGCAAGGATGTCTTCTCAGTGAATTGAATCCTCTTCCTATGATAACCTGAAGGATTTGTAAAGCTTCATTTCATCCCCTTCTGATAGTGATAACTTGTTTCTTAAACTGGGTAAAATGCCTAGCTTCATAAAAATTGCACTCATATTGATTTTCTACCTCTCATTCATTTCACATTTTGTTTTCAAACTCATGATGTGGGCATATAATTTTTTCTTAGCCTTCATTTAGAATAATCACACATCAGTAAAACACAACAATGCTGTTCTGTCAGTAGTTTCTTCTCTTTATTTCAATTTCTTCAAAGATGTACAATTAAACAGTTTCTACTACACATCAATTGAATTTGGTCTTCTCCATCTTTTAGCATATTTTCTTAGGCATATAGCTGTTTAGAATTTTTATATGCAGGAAAATACACTGTAATCAACATGCTAGGATCAAAAATAAATATTAATAAATAATATTATAACAAATTATCTTAATTTGAATTAAGATGTACAATAGGGCTATTGTTCCCATGACCTGTAGTTTTATCCCTACCTCTTAAATGGGGTCACTCCAGTCACTACTTGACAGAATCTTAGTCTGAAGAGGTTATGACTTCACGGAAAAAAGACTACTACTGACTACTTCAGTCCTTTCACATTTGTACTCTTTAGGTCAACTAAAAACTGTCTTTGTCTAGCACAGAAAAGTATTAAACCTGGGAAAGAGCGTAGATCATACAGACAGCCCTCAAACTAGCACAAATTCATAATTAACAAAACCTCCCCCCCAGCCAGACTTCCTTACAGTAATCTCCAGAGTAAGGCCCAGGAAAAACTTTCAAATGCAAATGTTCACCAACAGGAAATCCAAGAAAGAAAAAAAAATAAATATATCCATTTGCAGAACAGACTTTTACATCACCTGTCTAAATACCAGGGAGAAAGGCTACTACTATTTTCAGGGGCTCTTCTCTGGTTTTCAGATAGCAGTTATTACATGTTTACACAATTTTAGGAAGAGAAAATATAGTGTAAATGTATGTTTATGAGCAGCCATCTTTTTGTACAGAAAGCAGTGGGAAGATTTTTTTTTATTATTTTTTGGTTGTTTGGTAAATCAAGAAAATTAGGCAGTTTCCATTAGGGCACATTATAAAAAGAAGTTCAGCTTGACGTGATTAGGGGGAAGCCACTGTTGCCATGTCATATCTATTTTGGAAGCACTGTGTACCTTCACAGAGTCCAAAACTAGACACAGAGAAGACTGGAGGATAAACTGAGCTTCAGTGATGGTGCCAGAAATCCAAGAACAGTCATGTAGGAAATTATTGCCCTTACCAAATCTCCCTTTAAAAATGGGAGCATGTGGAGGCTGGTAAACCAGCTGAGGAAAAAGCTGCTCCACTGCTCTGGAGGGATAAGCCATGAGCAACAACCCCGTGGTAATGGTGAGGAAAACACTTCCCCCAGAATGCATTGCTGCCATTGATTGCACGCGTCCCATTGGCCCTTCCCCTTTGTTCTGCCCCTGTGCCCTCATCCCATCCCATCCCATCCCATCCCATCCCATCCCATCCCATCCCATCCCATCCCATCCCATCCCATCCCATCCCATCCCATCCCATCCCATCCCATCCCATCCCTCTGTTTTGATGTTCTACCCTCCCCTCACTGATATAAAGCCCTGCTCTCTCTGTCCCTCTGAGGAAGAGGCCGTGCGAAGGCTCCGTCCCTTTCTCCTCTGCACTGCCCCGAAGGGCTGAGCTCACACCTGAGCTGAGATCCCCTGGGGGCAGCAGAGGTGCCTGTGCCACCAGGATGTCCTTCTAAGGACACCTCTCAGGGAAGGCTGCAGAGCTCTGACTGCCACTGCCCACTGCAACAGGAGCCTTCAATAATTAGGGGACAAACAGAAGGTCAAGACTCTCCACACACTTCCTTTGTGCTTCTCTACACCCTCCTTATTACAAGTTTAATGTACACTGGAAAACAAGTACTACCTCCAAGGGAAGCTACTGAATGAAGCTTCTGGAGACCCTCAGTCAATCAATTCCCAGATATGCCAAAATCTTCTGCATGTTTCTTATTCAGTCACTTCCTTTCCATGGACTTCAGGGAAAGCTATTTTTCTGGTTTTGGCTCACTACTTTTATATAAACTTGAAGTACTTCCACTTTCATGTCTTTGTTTTTTCTCTGATTCAGTGTTTCTAGAACCAAAGTTATGGATGCTTCCAATATTGTCTTTTAGGATGTTTTCTCATAACACTTATCAGTATTGCTGGCTAGTGTTATCATACCCAAGGCTCCAGCTGCCAAAATTCATGTTATGGTAATAACTGCACACACTGTAAATTGTGTTTAACACACTGTCATTGGTGTTTTACCTACTCCAAAAGGTTAATAAAAAGGCTATTAATAAGACAAAAGATTAACAGACATTTCACATGTTAACAACAAATACATTCAAAAAACATGCATGTCATACATATGGAGTGGCACTGCTCATCTCTATCACCTTCAGAGATATTGTTGATAGACTTAGCACTAAGTCTACTAAAATTTCCTTTGAAGAGATAATGATCTGACTTGGAACTTCATTTCTGTTCAAGTTCCACAGGCAGGTTCACCAGCTGGAGAGCAAACTTGAAACAAATCGTGGTCTTACCATGAGGTATCATGATCTTTACACATTTGCATCACACTGATGTTTTTAGCCTAACCCTAATGCACTCATTTTATATCAATTGCAATCTTTTTAAACATAATGATATTCAGGTGTGTAATTATTTAGAGGATTAGGTCCCTGGAATGCTCAATGTATTTCTCATCAATCTCCACAAGGTTTGGTTTGCTGTTTTGTATGTTATTATATTTTATATATACTTAAAGGTGTAGAAAATATTTTGGAGAGAACAAGCTTTTTTAAATGAATATTCATTGCTTTTATACTGAAAAATCTCTCTTACTGGAGAAACTCTCCCTTAGTCAAATTCATTGTATGTTATTTTATTAAAGTGCTTTACTTCATTTTCTCGATGTATTTACATACATACTGATCAGAAAGTCCATAGAGAAATGAACAATTATCTCCCTGCAGGATAAATACCTGACATATGATAAAATTGACTTATTTACCGTGGCAGCATGGCAGGAGCTGCTGAGACCAGCACCCTCCCAGAGGGTCTGCTCAGGAGAAGGGAAGGGTCAGGGGGCACCAGACTTGATGACTTCAAGGGGTCAGGGAAATAATGGCAGGAGGAATTCTTTGTGAGCTGTTCCTGTCAGGCTCTAGGGCACAGAAGGGAGCCAAGGACAAAGCACCCAGAACAAAGGAGGATCTAGGTATATAAGCAGGGTAGCAAGGGGTGGAGCAAGAGAATTGAGGGCCAATGGGTTGAGGGAATGAGGGCAGAGCAGAGGTGGGACCAGTAACAACCAACTGGGATGCAGGGGAGGAGCAGCTAGGAACGGGGGCCAATAGGGAAGCCAGCAGCAGGGAACATTCTAGAACTGGGGAGGGATGACATAACTGGGTAATTAACATAGAACCTCACCAAACTGTGAGAAGACATCACCACAACCTTTAGAGGGGTGATTCCTCCCAGGGCCTCTGGAACAGGGCATCCTTCACTGACTCCTGGCATCCAACAAGTTACCATGAGTTGCCATGGAAGAAACGCTCAAACACGTTGAGATGGAGTGAAATGGTAGTGATGCATTTGGTGAAGAAATAATGCTTAGGTAATTATTTTAACAATTATACTCTAGTATACAAGTTTTTCAGAAAAAAAAATCAACATGTAATTTAATTCCATTAAATCTTAGCATAATAGCTACTTAAAGAAAATAAAGTGAAGGTGCATTAAGGAGGTCACGTCAGGTCCAAGACTAAACCTTGGACAAAAGTATTTGCAGAAATTATTCTGGATTACTAAATGTGAAGTTCTATGAGATTTTTAGGAAATTGCAAATTCTTTTTGTGTGTGGGAATCACCAGCATTTTCAAGACAGCTGAAACTGGATAATACACAGGAAGTTTGGATTGTAACTGCCTGCTTAATTTGCTCTATATAAACCAGGCACTGTCTTACTATTTCCATGATAAATTCTCTACTATAGGCACTGTATCTAGTACACATGGGCTCCTTACCTGGGAATGTTCTAAGGCTTTATATCTAAGGTGCTCCTCAAAGCAACCTATTTCTTTTAGTTACTTTTAAGTTTTAGAAATATTTTGGACATAAACATCAAGATTATTCTTTAAGTGTAGTGTGTATTTCAGCAGGCCTTTTGCAGTTTCAAAAAGTGTTTGCACTTAAATAGTTTGTTATGTAGATGCATCAAAGCTTGCATCTAATTGCTCTTGCTTCAGTCTGTAAGAAACTCAGCACAGCAAGAATTGTCTCCAGTCAATTAATCTACCAATTATCATAACATTTTGTGTAATATCTTGCAGTAGAACTTATAGACACTGGTCTAGCTCCCTCATAATTTTAAGATTTGCTTTTTCAGACACCTGTCAGGAGAGATATTCTTTAACCAGTAAAGTACACCCATTCTGAAAAACTATGATGCACTGTGCAGTGGGAGTGTTTTGACAAGAGTTCAATTCTTTTTTCTTCTAATTCAAATAGTTCTATCAGTAGACATGCATTATTGCACCCAAAGGAGTACAAACAGAAGCCAGATATAGGAAGAATATATAAGAAGCCAGACAAGATTTTTTTATAAGCTTTGAATGTTTAGTTAGGTCCTTGGTTCTGTCCTACTCTGCTATGTAACCCTAGATGCAGAGCTTGAGTAACTCCTGTGTAAAACAGAACAATACATCCCTGTCTCAGCACGTAGTGCATGCCTGTTTGCTTCAAAGAGGGAACTCTTCTGTTCAAAGTCCTCTCCTCACTGAATTCATCTTGAACTCACACTCTTAAAGAAAGTATGTCAACAGCATTCACTAGGCATATTGCATTACACAGCACCAAAGCGAGTTTCAAACCTCAATCACTAATGCATATATAGTTTTAATGAGCTTTTTTCAGGAGATCAGTAATATTGTCCTCATGTCACAGGAGGAAAAGCAAGATGAAGAAAGGAAATATCATCCCCTTTATAAGATCATTCATTGTGTCACTGGCAAAGTTGGGTAGAAATTTGGGTAGCACTCACTATCTGCTGAAGGCAGTACTCATTATGATCACATGAAGAATAGCCTTAAGCAAGATCACCAAACCAAAAACTCAGCACTTCCCCAACACAAAAAACTAGCAAGGGGCACTTACATCATAGGCTAAGAGTGATTAATAATGAAAATACTGCAATTACAAAAATAGGCTTTGTAGTAATAAAGAAAGTCAATCTATATTTTATCATTCATGCATTCTACTTGGACATTTCTAAACATAATTATACAGTTGTCACTGCTTTTCTTGACTCACGGGATGCCAAGATAGAAATATAGATAACTAAAGCTTCAGCTTGGATGCTGCCTTTAACAATGGATGTATGTTTGTTACTTCCCAAAGCTCATGGCCAGTATTAACCAGGACAGGATATATCCTGCAGACAAAGTGCAGGAATGCCACTAGTGCATTAGGATCCCTTCATAGCCAGAAGAGTCAAATTCAAAATGTTTAAAATGAAAGACTTTACAGTCACAATATTTGTTTGTTTGTGAGTGGTCCTCTTACAGATGAGATTATTCATGATTTCCTAATTCCACCCTTAAATGTTTTGCAGAGACCTTTGACTATAACTTTGTGTGGGAGTAAATTGAAGAGTTCCTTAAATAGCAATGCCAAACTTAACAGCTCAGCAACCTGTGAACATTCTTTAATCTTGGTCCAATAGTGAAATCATGGCCCAGATAATAGCACCATGGGTATATTTTGTATTCATTTAGGGTTTTACACCAGTACTGGAACAAAGCCATTCACAGTACTCTATCATCAGCACATTTTTTCTCTCTTAGTCTCAATGTTCACCTCTCCCAGCTCTCTAAATTTCCAGACACAACGGCAGAACTTTCATTAGATGTCAAGGATGAGGCCCCAGAAATCTCCATCTGGTCCACTGTGAAAGTCACAGCGATGCTGTGGTTGTAAATAGAAATGCTAAAAGAACTGATCCACAGAACATAATGTGTTGAGAAGGAAAGCAAGAAAAAAGGGAAAAGGGAAAAAAAAAACAACAAAAACCAACGAAAGGAAAAAAGCCCCCAAACACTGCTCTAAAAAAAAAAAAAAAAAGGAAAACAACAACCCAAACAAACCACAAAACCACTTCTTTACTCAGGTTCCTGAGTGCCCACTATCTTGGTATGCAAACAGTAAGGACAGCTTTTCTTTGTAGTCAAGCCTGCCTCTTTATTGTGGCTGTTCATGAACTGTCATTTCACAGCAGGATCCCAACCACTAAGCACGTGAGGCTTGGTAAATGATCAACATGTATTTGTTTATCACAACAATGGGGCACAAATGGGGATTTGCAGCACAGCACCATTAAGTGTACTCAGCAGAGCACTGACAGGCTGCTTAAGAGCCTTTTTCATGAGAAAATGGTGAAAATACCAGGCCCTAAAACAATTCAAAATTGTTTCACTTTTTTTTGCATTCATAATGCAGCACCTCCCTGTATTATTCTATTGCATAACAGTTTCTTTTAATAGCATGGTTTTGTCCAGCCTTATGAGAAAGGAAACACATTCCTTTATAGGACAATGGAATGCCAATGATTAACTCATACCAAAACCAAGAAATCTGTTGGTAAAAAGCATGTGGTGTTGCATTGCATATATACAAGATTATAGTACATTAAAGAAAAGGCTTCATTGTTGAGAATGTACTACCCTAGCCCTATAATAGGTTAGTAATTCTAAATTCTTAGCTATACTGCAATGTTATGTTTTACTGTTTCAGGCTGGATAAACAATATTTCAGAGTATGCACAAGACATGATGTAATATTACAATAAAAATATCTTGAATATTAAGTAAGAAATATACATTTATTTTTAGATTACTTGTTTCCATTCCTTCACATGTTTTTCTACACTTTATTGGAAGAGTATTAGACCTATATTCAAGCTTGTCTTACAAAAAATATATTCCTTTATAGGATCTAATTCTTTCAATGGCAACGAACTTTCATATGAGAGATGAGGGACATGTGACCCTAATACAGGTGGATAGACACTGAAAATTTTAATGGTGTTGAGACAGAGAGGGTGGTCTAGATCTGTCTAGCCCCTAATCAAGATCTGTCATTATATTCTGTAAAACAGTGGCTTTGTTAAACAGAGAAATAGAAGTTCCTTTTCTCATGTTCATTGTTCATATAACAATAAATTAAAGCATGATACATGAAAACAGAAAACATTCCCCAATTTATATCAAGAATATAAAGAAATTTGACATCCCATATACTTTTGTGTACTGTCATTTTAGCCAGCATTAAAAATCAGTTCTCTCATAAAACCATTTTACACCAGTGGAAGTCACATAAATGTTTCAGGTAAAGCTGCATTGTCCTGGGTTGCAATACAAGATGTGACCAAAAGTCTGTATTCTATCACCATCTCTTGAAACCAGGTGAGGCAGTGATATTTATCTTTTCTACAACCCATCCTCCCTCCAGGAGATCTCTCCTGTTCATGGCCATGCAGTCCCAGGGCAGGGCTGATCAAATTCCATCATCCCATTGGGAGATGCTCCAGCCAGGGCAGGAGCCGAGCATTTCCTACCCAGATCAAAGGTGAGATTTGGAACAGCAGAGCAGCCTTTTCCCACTGGATCCCAGAGGAAAACCAGAGCCTTGCACATCATCCCTGCAGCTTTGGAGGAAAACTGCACCTTGTGCAGGAGCCCTGCTCCAGCAGAACCACATCTGTCACTGCAGGAGGATGCAGCCACCATGGAATGGGACTGCACCAACCCTGACTGACTGACGGGGGCACCTTGGATTCTCACTCTGCCACTGCTCTGGGTTTGTTCTCTGCAATACTGGATTGCTATTTTAATTTTCCTAATAAAAAACTACTATTCCTATTCCCATATCTTTGCCTCAGAGCCCCTTAATTTCAAAATTATAATAATTTGGAGGGAGGGGGTTTACATTCTCCATTTCAAGGAGAAGCTCCTGCCTTTCTTAGCAGACACCTGTCTTTCAAACCAAAACATTCATCTCTGTGCTCAGCCCACCAACATCTCCTAGACCAAACTGATAACAGGGAAAATGGGATATTCCAGCTATTTCCATAACTCACTCTTCTTCTCTGGTCAGTTTTATTTATCCAGGGCCTGCCTGGGTATGCAAACAGGAGAAGGCAAGTGCAAACCCTAGGCACTGAAAACCTCACTTTAAGCACAAGGGAACTCCTCCAAAAGAGCAGTAATGCTACAAACGAAAATAAGTCTGTGGAAAGGTGCTAAATTAGTACTCTGAGGAGACAGATGTATAAAATATTGATATAAACAGTCAATAAGTAGAAAGGTGAGGGCTAAACTGCTAAATGTTTAGAGAAACTCACTGGAAAAGAGAAGGCTCCAAGGAGACCTTTAGCACCTTTCAGTACTAAAGGGGGTCTACAGGAAAAATGGAGAGGGACTTTTGACAAGGACATGTGATGAAAGGACAAGGGGTAATGCTGTAAACTGACAAAGGATAGGTTTATATCAGATATCAGGAAGAAATCCTTTACTGTGAGGTTGATAAGGCACTCTGGACACAGGTTGCCCAGGAAAGTTGTGGCTGCCTCATGCTTCAAAGTGCTCAAGATTAAGTTGGATGAGGCTTTGAGTGACCTGGTCTAGCAGGTCTCTGCCCACAACACGGGGCTGGGAACTAGTTGATCTTTAAGATCCCGTGAAACCCAAACCATTCTGGGATTCTATGAATTCAATTGCATTTCATAGGCCTGTCATGATGCACAATTTTGGCTCCACACAGCAATATGCCTACCACAGGCAAAAAAAAAAAAAACAAACAAACCAAAAAAACCCCAAACTATAAAATAATTTAAAACCAGACTTTAGCTGTGTGTAGCCAGCGACAAGGCCATACCAAAGTGCCAAGATGATGCCCAGCATCCTCCCCTCAGGGCCCAGCCCCACTCAAGGAGCAACGTGGCAGCCCCAGTGCTCCCTGCAGCACACCCAGGCACTGCCTGTCTTTGTCCATGGCACAACAGTTTGTGCTTTTATATTTCCTTCATATATATTCTTAGCTCTGTAGATTATTATTGTATAGCTATATAGTTCCTAGCTAGCCCAGTGCTTTTCCCTAACTTTTCCCTGGCTTGGTAGGCAGAAAGACAAAAGAGATTCAAGTTGAGGGGTTCAGGGTCCCTAACCTATCTTGGTTATTCCTGGGATCCAAGGTTGAAACCAGCTCCTTGAGATACATTTTCATAAACAAAGGTTAGTTCCTATCTAAAGGGGGTCCACAGTAAGAGGTGGAACCAAAAGGGGGAATTACCTCACCACTTATGTATCTAATTGGGGATTTTTATCAGTTATGCTAATTTGCTAAACATATAAAACTGTATTCACCCCATGCAGGGTGGGCATTTTCTGTATCTGCCCCTTGGAGGCCTCCAATAAAGTCCATCCTTTATATTATGTCCTTTAGAAATATTGTCTAGCAAATTTTATTTCTAGGTCTTTAAGGCATCAGGACTGCCTCTCTCAGTGCCTTGCTGGACCAGGAATAACTCTGAGCCAGGTCTGGAGTGCAGAGGCTGACACACAGAACAGTGACTCCACGTATTCTCCATTGTGTTTGAGGCCAATATTCCTCAGAAATTCAGGGAACAGGCATAAGTAAGTGAATAAGATGAAATTAAAATAATTTCAGAAGTTAAATGGCTCTTTATGCCCCTCCCCAGCCTTGAATATAGCAGTAATAGAAATACAGAGAGGGCAAGGTCCTGACACATACCTGCAAGGACAGCACCTCAGGCACCCAGCTCTCAGGTCAGGACTTGTCACACACAGCAAAAGACTTTCAATGAGCAGTGAAAACCAGGTTTTCTTTCCATGTCAAGGACTTCAAAACAGAAGTTGGAGGAAGAACAAGATATATTTAAAAAAAACATGCATTACAAATGAGCAAAAATTTTAAAGTTTTTTTTTTTCTAAGTTTTGTCATTAGTGTTGTAGTTTGACATTGGTCAAACACCAGGCACCCACAAAAGCCGCTCATGTACCCTCCCCCACCACATCTGGGCAGAGGAGAGAAAAATTTAATGAAGGCTTAACGAATTGAGATATGGACCAGGAGGAAAACACTCCAAGGGTAAAACAGGATCAACTTAGAGGTACAAAGTGAATTTATTACTAACAAAATCAGAGGATGATAATGACAAGTAACACTGAGCCCTTAAAAACACCTCTTCTTCCCCCAAGCCCTCCCTCCTTCCCACCTACAACTCAGGGGACAGAGTACGTGGTTTTTGTCAGTGCATGATGGAGAATTTCTTCTGCTGGTCCAAGAGAGGAGTCCTTCTTCTATGAGACTGTGGGGGCCCTCCCATGGGAGACAGTCCTACATGAACTTCTCCAGGGTGGCTCCAACCTCACAATTCCTGCCAAAACTGCTGCAATGTGGGTCTTTCTTTCCACGGGGTGCAGCCCTCCAAGGACAGGCTGCTCCAGCCTGGAAGCAGGGACCCTTCTCTCCACCGGGTCTCCCACTGGATCACAGCCTCCTCCAGGGATCCACCTGCTCCTGCATGGGCACCTTCCCCACGGGCTGTGGGTGGATCTCTGCATCCCCATGGATCCCCACGGGCTGGGGGTGGATCTCTGCATCCCCATGGATCCCCACGGGCTGGGGGTGGATCTCTGCATCCCCATGGATCCCCTCGGGCTGGGGGTGGATCTCTGCATCCCCCATGGATCCCCACGGGCTGGGGGTGGATCTCTGCATCCCCATGGATCCCCACGGGCTGGGGGTGGATCTCTCAATCCCCTGTGGATCCCCAGGGGCTGCAGGGGCACAGCTGCTTCACCACAGCCTGCAGAGGAATCCCGGCTCTGGTGCCTGGAACACCTCCTCCCCTCCTCCACTGACCTTGGTGTCTTTATTGTTCTTTCCCTCACATGTTCTCGCCTCCTCCTCTTCTCTCACTGGAATTCAAACTGCACCCTGAATTGGTTTTGATTTTCTTCTTAAAGATGTTATCACAGAGGTGTTACCAACCTCTCTAATTGTGCCAGCCTTGGCCAGCAGCGTGTCCATCCTCAGAGCCATCAGGGACTGGCTCTGCTGGACAGGCTGGAAGCTTCCAGCAGCTTCTCACAGGAACCACATCTGTGACCCCCTACTACCAAAAACCAAGCTGTGCAAAACCAACTCCATCAGTGTAGAGCACATTTTCCTGTAGGACCATGTAGTTGTTGAAAAGAAACATTATTTTAACCATGCTTTTTCCAAGGCCTAAATTTTGAACAGAATTCATGTGTCCTTGTTCTTTGCAATGGACTGGAAACCAAAGAAGCCCCAGCCTCAGGTCAGATGGTAACAGTGCCCTCTCACAAGTCAGGCCCTATATATTAAACTGTCTTACAAGAAACAGAGAAAATTTCAACTTAATTTACAGCACCTTGGTTTAGTAAAGATTGAATTTCAAAAAGCCTGGATTGACCTAACTCAAGTCTCACATTGGACTGTATCAACTGTTAGGGATTGTTAAAGTTGTGCCACAAAGGTGTTGTAAAACACTCATTAGATTTCCCCAAACATACTAATACAATTTTAATTCAAAAACATTCACTTTCCCTAATGCATAAGGGGAAAAAAAACTTAAAATCTTTCTCTTCAATAACTTACAATCATTCTCTTTAAATAAGAAACCAAACTCTAAAAGGAAATCACAGTTTTCCTTCTGCATTTTCTATGTAATCCTAGGCACAGCTACCAACATATTTCAATACACAGAAGATGAAGAGGATAAAAATACAGAGGATAAAAATACTCCTCAAATGAAGAGTTTTCAAATTTTTTGTTTTAGAATTTTGCTCTTCTCATGCCTGTAGAAGGTGGAAATAAAAGATATGAAAAAGAAAGAAGCTGTTCAGCATCCTCCCCCACAATATGGGAAAATTATGTTTCTTCTGAAAGCAGTATTTTAGAACAGTAGGATGTTCTTATGTTGTGACAAGATAATGTGTGTTTAAAGCACTCCTATAATTTAGCTGTCACACAGACACAGCTACTCAAGTGCATGTGTGTCGAGGTAGAATTAGCTTTGATCTGAAAAATACATCAGATAGTTTCCATTCCTAATACTGAATCAATTCTGTTTGATAAGAAATTAATCTGACCATTTTACACATAGCCATTGTCAAAGTGTTTAATCTCTGGAACTGATGCTGTGACTGCATGGAGCTGTTTACACAGTAAAAAGCTAATGTCAATACAAATAAAAATCACTTTTTAACGGTTTTTATCTGGGTACTTCCACTTTGGAGCATCCTAGATATTTAAGGGCTATCAGGGTATCAATATATCCAGCAAATTTTTCTGTGAAGAAAAAGAATAGAGTACTTAATGTTGAATAGATGCTAAACTTGGGGGCTGAGAAACACATTTTCTGTAGTTTTTGTAACTTCAGTATTAGCAATACAGATGTGAAAAAATAATTATTTTCACAATTATGCCTGCCAACATTATAAAGACTGACTTAAACTTGCTGTAGTTTAAACTGTTAAATAGCACATCTGGTACTAGGTTTTTTCACTGAAATAATTCTTCCAAAAACAATTTAACTTCAGCCTCTGAGTTTTTCAGCACATGCTTCTTCATAGAAATAGAAAGCAAAAGTAATTCCAATTTCCAAGAATCAGACCACAATAAAGGAAAAAAATACATGCATACTATGACTCTAGAGTGAAAATCTTCATCTATTTTGAGGAGCCAGTATGGTTGGTTTGAGGGACAGAGATCATCCTCACTTAGCTGCTGCACATGCTTGCTTGAATGCACAAAGTATTTCCAAAAAATTCCAGTGTTCTTCCTACACTGAGAATGCTTGTCTCTCAAGTTTAGCTGCTGCTACAATTTATCTGTAATTTTTCCTTTGTCATGTGGGGAAAAAAAAGCCTAAACATCAGATCAGAAAAAAAATCAGCATAAATAAGGCCTCGCTCTCAAGCATTCCTTTCTGCCATATGCATCAGAGTTTTCCAAAGTTACCTCTAGGCACAGACAAGTCTTTAATTAAGAACTAGTGGCAGAGACTGCCTGCAGGCATTTTATGCAGCACAAAAAGTAGGACCCAGCACAAGAAAAGGAAATTACATCCATACGTGTTCCTAAGTGAGTACAGGTCTGGCTCTTCCAGTTTCTGACCAGATACTGTTTCTATAGACCATTCATATGGAGTGAAAACATCTATTTTGAGTGATGTAGTCTTTATTGCCAGTATTCCACTTGTATAAATAAGTATCCCTTACTTACTTTCCTTAGTTAATAAAAATAAACAAAAGAATATGTGCACATAGATGAGTTATTTCAGTATTCAGTGCAACTTGGGCAGTAGGGCAGGCAAAGGTGAAGTTGTATTTTTTAAACCTTGCAGCTAAAAGAGCAGGAGTGTAGAAAAGAATGAGGACTGTGGTGAACAATCAAAACTAAAACATTTTACAGAAACAGGGAAGAGAACCATGTTCTCTCTCAATATCTCTGACTGTACACATATTTTTGTGGCTATTAGTTGTACTACTGAACAAATTACAGCTTTGGGCATTGAAATTCCCATATTCACACTACCTTCTGAGAATTATTCCTAGATGTGAAGAGTACACACATTAATTGGGCAGTTACACACACATTATCTGTGTTTGTCGTTTCAGCCAGACAGGGAAGGCAGAGCAATATTTCACAATCCAGCCCATAAGGTTATTTTTCAAAGTCACAAGAATTAACAGCTTTGCCACCACCCCTTCTCTCAGAGAATCAGCTCTTTTCTGGTGTTCTCTAGGCAACTGACCTCTGTTTCCTCAGTGATACCTTTTTCTATTAACTACTTATCTGCCCCCCAAGTATCTGCATTCTTTCTTCCTCCCTGTGCAGTAAGAACAACCTCTTTCCCTGCAGAAAAAAATAAAAAAATACCACCTTCTTGGCCTTTTTCAAGTACCCACTCAGTCCCACCTGGAAGTCAGTGCTGTCAGCTCGTGGTGATCTGGCAGCTGGCAGATTGCAGGGGCTGTTGGCTCTTGGTTGATTTTTCTCCTTCCTCAGAGGAAACATCCATTTCACTTCCTTCTCTTCTCTTTCCCTCTAATCCCCTTGCCCTGCAAACATGAGAGATGAAATACAAATCAAATCAGAATAAAATTCCCGACCTACTTTATTCTTCCCCAAATTACAGAGAAATTATTCCTCCTTTGCTGAAATATTTTTGTTGGTTTTGCTGTCAGTGATTGTGTATTT
This sequence comes from Sturnus vulgaris, assembly GCF_052056855.1. Taxonomy (NCBI): domain Eukaryota; kingdom Metazoa; phylum Chordata; class Aves; order Passeriformes; family Sturnidae; genus Sturnus; species Sturnus vulgaris. The sequence goes on from NC_142260.1 coordinate 12,794,152, forward strand.
ATTTTTCAATACTGTCATGCTTCAGTGGTCTATCTTCACTGCCTTCTAAAATGATTCTTCTGAGGAACACTGTGATTTTACTATAATCTCATTTAAAATACAGCCCATGGGATTTTGTCTTGATCTGTATTCTTGGCTGCAACTGTTGGACTGCAAAAGGACAAGTAGTAACAGGTGTACATACAACTATGGTAGAAACACTGCTTTCTTTTTTTTTTTCTTTTTTCTTTTTATTTTTTTAGCTCTGAACAGAAGAAAAAAAGGAATTTTTTTAAAAGTGTGTATGCAGTTTTGGGCCAGTTAAAAATGCAGGATTTGTCTCCAAAATTTTATTATATATAAGCTGTTTCTGTCCTGAAAAATAGAAAATGACAAAGTCAGAATCTGAGTAGGCAGAAAATCCTCAACAGATCTGTCCACATTAGACATTCAGAAACAGACTTGTTTACCTTATTGTACAAAGATTTTAATGGCTTTCACACACACAGAATTGTCCAGTAATAAAAGAGAATTAAAGTGCAATTAATTACACATGAAATTAATATATTAGTTGCTCAATGGTACAATTTCTATCCCTAATAGACTGTGAGCTGGATAACTGAAACAGAAGTTGTAACCACAGCACAACTTGTTCTATGCACAAATAACTGACAGTAGCCATTAGCTGCCTTTAAAGATTTGCACACCAAGAATTTGCACAACAAAGAAAGGGCTGCAAGTATTCAAATAATGTACTACAGTGAAGTTGAAAGCAGGCATTCCCTAGTCCCTGATGGAAAGGTAACTGCAGAAGCTGAAGAAAAACAACTTACAGGACAAGAAAACCTGGGCTAACTCACAAAGTCTGCAAAACATTGAATTGAATTGATGAAGGTTTGAAGTGACCAGCCACAAAAGGAACAAGTTATTATTTTGCTCCAGAAGCAAAATTTATTCATTTATTTTTGTTATTTAAAGTAAAATAACTCTTTTAGAGTCAGTAGTGAATAAAGGATTGTGTTGAAATTCCCAAATGTTTCACAACATCTGAAGGGCAGAGAAATGATACAGTGCTTCCCTCCAGCATCCTTAAAGTAACACACAGACACTACACAGAATAGCTCTGCTCTGTCTCTGGACAAGAGAAAGTTACAAAATTCTGGGCCCCATTTGGGACCTTTCAGCTACCACTTATTCTGTGTCACTGGGAAGGGACACTGTTAGTCATCACTTCATTTATCTCTTGTTCTCATAAAACAGGTTCAGGATTTGATGGAAAGACAAATCACCAATCTGTTGCAAGCAGCAACATGGTCTATAAATTTGCTTCACTTATGCAGTTTTTATAAGTACAACACAAAAACACCATTTCAATAGAAACTTTTGAGCTTACCACTTGTCTTCACCGTGAGAACAAAAGTGTTGTGGACACTAAGTGCACATTAATTCACTGTTTTCGAAAAAGGGTAGACCTTTGTCAAACGAGCAAACCTGTGAATCAAGTACATTAAAGTATATTTCTATTCCTAAAATTTACATGAGCAACAATACAGATACCATAATATTGTCAAAGTACAACAAATTATATGGTAATGAATGACAAGACAGCCATTGCTTCCCAAAAATTGATACCTGGAAATGCACCAAAAAAATCCTCAGTAATCTTCTAGGCAATCAAGGAATCAGTTAGGCAGTTTGAAATTTAATGAAGTTATTCTTCATTTAACATAATTAATGGCGATTTCTATGATACTCAAAAAGCAATATTAAATAGTAAAACATGACTGCTATGAAAGAAACTTCAATATTTAGTGTTATGTTGGAGATACCTGTAACACCAGTTACCTTAAAAATCATAAATAACCTTAATTCAAAATATCATTATAGAATTTTTATCTAAAAATAAAAGCTAGAGGTTTTCTTCTGAGAACTACCTTAATAAAATTACCTCTGCATTTTTTTCATCCACTATATATACAATTTACAAACATTTGTCCTGGGGTACAATGCAAAAATGTGTATTCTATCACCATCTGTTAAAATGTGGGAGGGGTGGTGATCCTTATCTCTGTGGGAGATGTCCTCTGCTGATGTGCCATCTGATAAGATCAGGGGGATGATCATCGTTATCTATTCACAACCCATCCTTCCTCCAGAAGATATATTCTGTTAATGGGCCATTAAGTCCTATTGTGTGACTGATAAGATTACATCATCCCATTGGGAGATGCCCCAACCAGGGGCAGGAGCCAAGCCTTTCCTACCTAGATAAAAAACTGGGGTTTGGGACACGAGGGCAGACCTTTCTACTGGATCCCAGAGGGAAGTTGGACCTTTTCCACATCATCGCTGGATCTTCGGAGGAAAGCTGCACCTTCTACAGGAGCACTGCTTCAACTGAACCACATCTGTCATCCAGGAGGATGCAGCCACCATTTAATGGGACTGCTACAAACACCCTGACTGACAGGGTGTCAGATTGTATTTCTGACTGTGTTGGTGGTTGTTTCTTTTATATTATTGCATGTATTTTATTTTTTCTCTTTTCTCCTATTAAATTGTATTACTGACTTGGAGTCTTGCACTGGTTTTACTTTCAAACCAATACACATTATACCATACACATGGCTTTTATTCAGGTCTTTATGTCATATCTTTGTGTAAATGAGCTTTGCTTACATCAGTTATTGCTAGCTAAATCAGTTATTTGGTTGAAAAGAAGATTTATTCAACAAAGTCAAGCTGCTGGAAAACATGAGATGGGAGAAACTTCTCCCCACCAAGCCTCTGCTTGGCAGCAGTGGGAGCTACTGCTTGGATTTGATTATGCAACCAAAGAAAACTGCAACTCCTTTAGGGTTAGGATGTATAGATTTAAGGCACTGGTCCACATTGGTAAGATCTGCCATTTCTGTGCATGCTTCTGTGAGAAAAATGCAGTTTGTTTGCTGTTCCCTTCAGCATGAAAGCACAGAATTGGCTCAAAGCAGAGTTACACTGTGGATAAGAGCACTGCTGATTGCTTCATTAGGAAGGGATTTCCTTAATGATCTTTGTGACTGCTTTGATTTGAAGAAGGTCCTATGAAAAGTAAAATTTTGTAGAATGCTTGGAGACCTTCTGGCAATTCAGCACAAAAGACTCTATATGGCTCAATGAGTTCTTGATACACAGCTTTAGCTTCTCCCTAGGAGCCTTTCATAAAAGTTGGTCAGAAATTGCATACTGATAGCATTGTTCACACTTCAATTTTGTACTAACAATTTGTATTAGATTTTAGTATTAGTATAGAGTAAAAAAGTAATTGAAGTAACAAATTTCACCAAAAAAAAAGTTATTAGAGTGAAATGCATGCTCTGTATGAGTGCATCTAGAGAACTCAGAGCTTTCCAGGCTAAAAGAAAAAAAAAAAGGAAAACCCACCTAAACCAGCAACCAAAAAACCTCAAGTCATTTTGCCCACACAAACCTTTCAAACTGACATAATAATTAATTTATTCTCTAATAATCCATTTGAAATTGAGGATTGGTAATACTGCATTCAGACCCCTTATGTCCAGATGTGCTTCTGTCATCTATTTCTCCAGAACGAATTACACAGGCAATGCCTCTTTGTCACACCAAGTTAATGTTGAGGGAGTGAGAATACTCTTAGAAACACATGAGAAGTAGAAAAGACAACTGCAGTCTCACTCACTGGAGTGGTCATGGTTGTCTCTAAGAATTCCATGTAGAACAGGATTGCTCTGTTTGTTGGTGATGGAGGAAGAATAAGGGGACATTGACAGACATTATTACAGCCACTGTTGTTCCAATAGTTTGCATCTACTAGAATCATTCTCTCCAAATTTTAAAATCAGACTGTAAAAAAATACACAGCTGAGCAAATTGGACAGACCTGAAGTCACAATATCGATTCAAAAATATCAACAAAATGTTGTTTTAGTAACTTACAGCTGGAGGACTAAGAAAGAATGACTTTTAAGCAAAACAGAGTCCGTGTCCCCCTTACCATGTTAATGCCTTATCTTTTTATTTCAGTGGCATCAATAAGTTTTTTGAGCTTTGTGACTTTGTTCCTAGCTGGTGACTGTTAATTTTTAATAAAACAGTAAGATATGATAAAAATGCATCACAGTGAGATGTAAGAAATAAGTAGCTGTCTATTTCAAATGTATAATGAAATATAATGAAATCAGTGAAGTAAAAATTTACAGCATTGTACCATTTTAAATTACAAACTCACAGAATGGTAAGGTTGGAAGGGACCACATCTGGTGCAATGACCTTGCTCAAGCAAGGTACTCCTTCCCTGGAGTACCTGGACTTTAGGAGATTCCCATTTTATCATTTTCTGTATTATGAGTCAGCAAATAGCATGATTCCCACATGGACTCGTGCTTCTGCTCCTCAGCTGGATTTGATCTGATTCTCATGAGCTCCATCTTCTGTCATTTTGAAAAATTTTTCCAGTAAATCGGGACTCCAGGTTGTTCATTGAAAAGGTGAGGATTTATTGCTCTTTACACTGACAATGAGCTCTATTCTTATTAGCACAGTTTCAGCCAGTTTCCCACCCTCACCCTTCCCTTTAAATTCAGGGTCAAACTCGTTTTTGTAATATCTGTGTATTGGTTTTGCACAGCTTGGTTTTTGGTAGTAGGGGGTCACAGATGTGGCTTCTGTGAGAAGCTGCTGGAAGCTTCCAGCCTGTCCAGCAGAGCCAGTCCCTGATGGCTCTGAGGATGGACACGCTGCTGGCCAAGGCTGGCACAATTAGAGAGGTTGGTAACACCTCTGTGATAACATCTTTAAGAAGAAAATCAAAACCAATTCAGGGTGCAGTTTGAATTCCAGTGAGAGAAGAGGAGGAGGCGAGAACATGTGAGGGAAAGAACAATAAAGACACCAAGGTCAGTGGAGGAGGGGAGGAGGTGTTCCAGGCACCAGAGCCGAGATTCCTCTGCAGGCTGTGGTGAAGCAGCTGTGCCCCTGCAGCCCCTGGGGATCCACAGGGGATTGAGAGATCCACCCCCAGCCCGTGGGGATCCATGGGGATGCAGAGATCCACCCCCAGCCCGTGGGGATCCATGGGGATGCAGAGATCCACCCCCAGCCCGTGGGGATCCATGGGGATGCAGAGATCCACCCACAGCCCGTGGGGAAGGTGCCCATGCAGGAGCAGGTGGATCCCTGGAGGAGGCTGTGATCCAGTGGGAGACCCGGTGGAGAGAAGGGTCCCTGCTTCCAGGCTGGAGCAGCCTGTCCTTGGAGGGCTGCACCCCGTGGAAAGAAAGACCCACCTTGCAGCAGTTTTGGCAGGAATTGTGAGGTTGGAGCCACCCTGGAGCAGCTCACAGGAGCTCTCTGCTGTGGGCGGTGCCCCAGGGTCTCACAGGGCAGGGGCTCCTCTCCTGAGCAGCAGCAGAGCTCGGGTGATAAACTGACCAAACCCCCTTGCTCTGTCTCCCTGTGCTGTCAGTGGTAAGGAGGGAGATACTGGGGGAAGAAAAGGTGTTTTAAGGGTTTAGTTTTACTTTTCATTATGCTGCTGATTTTGTTAGTAATAATTTCACTTTGTATCTCCAAGCTGAGCCTGTTTTGCCCTTGGCGTGTTTTATCCTGGTCCTTATCTCAACTCATGAACCCTTTGTTAAATTTTCTCTCCTCTGCCCTGCTGTGGCAGGGGAGGCTGAGCGAGCCACTTTTGTGTGTACCTGGCATTTGGCCATTGTCAAACCACAACAGTCTGATACAGGCAGACTGTAAACACAACAGCCAGATGTGAGTTTTATTTTTAAAACATAGCTATGGAAAATGTTTTAAGTCATAACAAAAGAAATCTGAGGAGTTTGGAATAATTTTGGAGTAACTCAAACTAGGAAGAGCATGCACATGATGTTGCAAAAGAATCAGTTCCAGTATATCACACTGAAGGTACAGAATACTAGAGATCAGCAACCCTGAAAATCCTGTAAATGCCAGTCAAAACCTTGAGAATAAAAGAAATATGATGATTCTTATATTAGCAATGTTATTAACGACATTCTAAAACACCTGTCCAAACAACAACTTCAGAAGCAGCACCTATTCTTCCTTGCAAGAAAAGCTCTACCAGTAGTTTTTAGTAAAACATATCTCAGTACAGTCAAAATATTTTATTGCTCAACAGTGAAGGCTTGATGTTCATTTGGGAGAACACTGCATATTTACAGCTCTCTTGAACTACCCTAGGAGATTCTGGGAAGCTAATCACATATATCATCTCATTTAAATAACTACCTATACAAGGAATTCTTAATCTCCTGCCCTAGGCAGTTCATGTCAGTGGTGTCCTCGTGAAACCATCCACACACTGGTGGACCAACTAAGAATGGTTCTTGGTTTTTTGCAACATGCAGACACAACCTCACAAAAAAACCACAAAACTCTCCTTTCTTAGTTTCCTGTCTTTTGACTTAAAAAGCCCCTAAAGGGCTGTGGCTATGATTCAGTTATCCAAATTACAAAGGACCAAAGAATTTTCAATGCTTTTCTCTCTGCCTTTTCAGGGGCTCCCAAAATGCTCAAGCTGATGCTGCATGTTGAAACCTCACATCTTGAAAAGCTTTATTTTGTCTCTATAAGCTAGGAGAGTAATTTGTTTCATTTCTTCCTTCCTAGAATTTATGTTCCCTCCCTACTTGTTATAATGATATTTCAGTGTGTACATCAATAGATTAATTTAATCTTAGTGTCTTTTCCATGGTATGATCAGAAAAATTTTGCAACCATTTGTAAATAGTGCCAATTCTAGAACACCTGTATTTCCTATTTGACAAAATTGTCCAATTCTAGGAAGAGCTAGGAACATATCACTTAAAAGGGGGACTTTTATAAAAGATTTCCATAACTGAACTAAATAATATCTGGGCTTGTTCTCTCCTCCCCATGGCCACTGAAAAAGTCTTCTTGCTTTTATACTATTAAACTTCCATTTTCTAAAACTATGGATTTCTTCCAGCTGCCAATTGGGAGTGATCCCTTACCTATGGACACCTACTTTGTGTCCAAGAAACTATCAGGGAAAACACTGTCTGACCAGGCCAAATGAAAGAGGCCAGAAATACTTTAGCAGGAAATAGCTTAGGCAATTGAGGCAATTGAAATTCCAGTTTTGGGAAACGTTCCCTGTTACTGTTGGACAGGATTTACATCTTGGCACTGCTTGTAAACCCAAAACCCCCATTTTGTGCACAATAGCTTTCCACTAAATTTTTGAGGCCCAGATAAGAGCTTTTGTAAAACTGACACATGAAATGCCTCCTCTTTCATTAACATTGCAATAAACTAATATACAGGAAAAATATTATTACCTTTTCTTAAATTTACTTTTTGATCTCGAACTCATGAAATTTCTGAAATAGCTTCAGATGTGCTGTTTGCAGCCTTACATTATTCTCAATTATATAGCAGAGCAGTTTGTTCCAGTTCATTCTTCATTTACAGGTCTTCAAAAGGACCCAAAAAATTTGGTTTCATGATGGAACTGTGGGAGACTGAATGGCAACCAGATCCTTCAATACAGTGTGAGTTTCTTTTGCTAAAGCTATAGAAGATATATATACACACAGATATATAAAATAAATAAATGCATCATGCAAAGCAATACCTTAGCACCAATGAGAACTTTTTTAACACATTGAGCAGGCATGCACCTGGTTGAGAGGCCCACATTACATATTCAACATTTGGCATCTCTCTTATACCAGCATATAACCTAATCCCAATTTCGTTTATAAAACCCCTAATAAAAAGCCAGGAGGTTGCTCCTCTGAGTCTGCTGTTCTACCTTTTATCTTTTCCTTAGTCCTCTCACTGTAATCCAAATAAAGAGCCATGATTTCATACCTGCCTGCCCCTGGTGGGTTACCACCTGTTTTGCAGCTGGTGGGTCTCTTTCTTTACATGAAACAGTTTTCAAACCAGCCCTTCCTTCTGGCACCACGAGACAAATTTTAGTCCCACTAAAACTTAGTGTCCAATTGCCTTCACATAATCACAGCCACAACCCCAAGCCCTCCTGTAATTATTCCAAAAAGACAAAAAACTGCAGCAGTTTGAAAACCTGCTTTATTCTTCCAAGATTTAATGGTCTGTTTGCTCCTTCCGGAGACTACATATTGTGACATTTTGCTCAGTCTAACAGATGCTACAAACAACTCTTCTTAAAGCTGTGACCCTTATTCTTGTTTACTGGTTTTGCATAATGCAAAAAGACATATTAACAGTCTCTCCAGTAACTCAGAATTACTGCAATGGATTTATTCTTTATCTAAGTATTTTTTTCCACATATATAAATTTCCAGTAAACCTCAGTCCTATTGTAATGAAAACTGAGACATGCCCTCATAATTATGCTGATTGTTGTATGATTTCACTTTTATTTTTTATTACAGTCCTCTAATAGCAAATGTATTTTTTATTTAAGAAGCTGAGAAGGAACAAGTATCTTTTCAGGACAAATAAATAAGGGCATTTCAGAGAAGATTTTATAGGGGAATCTGTTGTTACCATGATTTAACCTTCATTGAAGAATTAACTGGTATGCCAGAAGGACAAGTTCAGATATCATGACATACACTGAGATATTCAATTTCACTGTATTAAGAGAATCTATATAATTCAGATTTGTTGTTCAGCCAAGTATGGAGGTCATTTAAACATGGTTTTACACCTGATTTCTGAAGTTTGCTGTTATGATTTCTAACGTTTGCTGTAAAGATTTTCTTCTTCAAAACAAAACACATTAGCATCTTTTGGATTTCACCAAGGGCATTTTTGATTAAGATGGCAAATCTTGTTCCTTGCACAAACGCACTATATGATGGTGTGCGACTTGGACTTGCTAAAAGTGCTTTGTAACAATTATCATATTCGGCCATGCTCATTGTATTTCATACTTGTTGCAACTCGGGTGCTTAAACAGGTATCTTCAGTTTTGTTGTGATGGCACGTTGATAAAGGAAGAGAGATGCTCACACAATCTGCTTAGCTGATCATCTTCCTCTCCTCTGCATCTGCAGCAGCCACCGAGCACGGACTGCAGCTGCCTTGACTTTATGTGACAAGAAACCAGACTGGACAGGAGCAGTGAAATGCAAGGAGCTCGGTCCACATTGAGAGAACAGAGCAAACAGCAAAACACAGCACCAGTGCTTTTCCTAAAAATACAGATGCTTTCTATACCTATAAATTTACCCCTTTCCCCTCTTTATCTCTAATTTCTTTCTTCTGACAGTGCTATTTCTAAAAAGCATTGTTTTGGAGTGCAATCTCTATGAAAAGTTGCATTTTGCTCAGAGGAACAGATCACTGACCCACAAAAGCCTTCTAGAGTTACCAATCTGCCTTCTGTATGCACTCAGGGATTCTCCAAAGTTATCTAGGCTGAAGAGATCTTAACAAAGTCTTTTGTATTATACCAACTGCAGAAGCTTCAAGGGGATGTTTATGCTAATGATTCTCTTTAATCTCCATATAATTCAGGCCAAGTAAAAATAGATCTTTTACAAACAATGAATCATCATGACTTTAAGTGGATGCAGTTCTGCCACAATAAAGTTGAGATCTCTGTTCCAGAGCACCATTCTTTACCCTCTTCACGTAACAAGTATCCAACAAGCCACTGACAAAAATCAATATAGTTGATTTTTCTTCTCTCCTCTTACTTTAAGTGTCAGTACTATGACCAGAGACAAATAAAGAAACAATTCCAAGTACCATACTAATTTGAAGGATAATTCCAGAAACTAAATAGAACTTAAAAATTTATTTTAATTTAAGAAAATTAGTCACGAGCATGTCAAGTGCAACAGCACAACAGCACTGTACAACAGTAGCCATGGTAATTGCTTCTTTGAAAGAAAAGAAAAAAGTACCTAGCCCCAAAACAGGCTGTAGACCTACTTTTGCTGCTGTTTAACCCTCCTGGAATGTGTTAGAACTCCAAGACACACGCAGCAGCTGAATTGATTATGAATGATTAATTAGCATCCATGTTACCTTGCAGATCAGATCCTCCTCACAAGTTTTTGCACAATGGTATTCCACATGCAAAGATATCTCCTAGTATCTCACTACCAGGAGACAAATAGCTTTGCAAATGTATCTCAAAGGTCAAGCAGGTCGTTGGTTGTCCATAGACCATTTTACTCAAAATATTATCACTAAAGGAAACAGAAATAGTTATGTTGAAATCCTAAACAGTAATTCAAATGGAAGTTAAAAAAATTAAAAAAAAACCCCACAGTCTAAGCAATTGTGTACTTGCTTTACACAATTCTTGAAGATTCTTTGTATTTTGTCAACACCCTTATAGAATTCCCTTAAGACAAGTACATAAGAATAAGGATTGTATGCATTTTTCTCAGAAAGAAGGTGGAATAAATGTACAACTGGGGAGCAAAAACCAACTATTAATATCAGAGGTTTAAAACTTAAGGGAGATCCAGGTGCTGGCTGGTGAAAAGTAAGCATAAGATAAGCTGAAAGATTGTTTCCTGGACTTTTAAAAGCTTTCATACCTTAACTTCTCTGGCATTTGCTTTTGGATCTTATTCTATTTTATTTTGTTCTTTTTCAATGGAAGTTAACAGTGTGATCCCTGGGTTAACTTACATACCTTACTAACAGTCTCAATTTACCCAAATTTCAACCTACAGAACTTCATGACTCTGTTGTGCTAGGATCCTATAAAAGAATGCCAATGTCAATATTGGGTAGCACGATGAAAACAAATCCCCAGCAGTGCCCCAGATGTCACACAATTGCCATGCAACCTCTCTTACACAGTCACATAGAATTCCAACACAAAAGTCTGAGCTGGAAGATCCACAATGATCCTCAAGTCCAACTCATAAGTGAATGACCCATCTGGAGCCTGAACCCACAACTTGGTGTTATTAGCACCATGCTCTAAGCAGCTGAGTTCATCTCAGGGTCAATGCACAATGAGCAATTACAGACATTTTTAAGCCCACTATGTTTTAAAAAGTGTTTTCTTAAATTATTGCAATATATACACCAATTAAACCAATGGGTACAGATGAAAATCACCAACCAGAAGACAGATATCACAGCTGTGATACAACCCAGGCAAAGAAACAGCTCCTGAAGGACACCAGGAACAGTGAACCCCCTAAAGAGTGAGCTTTGCTAAATTTTCCATAACACTTTCTAACGAAACCAAAGGAGGAGAGATTTCCATTAGATGTTAGGAAGAAATCCTTCACTGTGGGAGTGGTGAGGCTCTGGTCCAGCCTGCCCAGAGAAGCTGTGGATGCCCCCTCTCTGGAAAATGCTCTGAGTAAACTGGTGTAGTGGGTGGTATCCCTGCTCAAGGCAGGGGGTTGGAACTGGATGATCTTAAGGTTGCTTCTAACAAAAACCTTTCCATGATTCTATGATTTCTGGGCAGCAGAAAAGACTTCTAGTCTAAAGGAGTCCATTCTCTGGTCAGTCATTTTTCCCAGTCCGCAGGTCACTGGACAAAGAGGACAGTGAGAGGTGTTAAGATCCAATTATTAAAATTGTCTCTGCCCAAATTAAGGTGCAGACAAAGCTAATTTGCTGAAGTCAATACTACAGATTTTTATTTAACACTAAATGTGGGGTGGAGAGAGAGAGATAGAAAAAAAAAAGAGGGGAGAAGAGAAATAAAGTGATAAAGATAGTGGATCCTGACAGCATCTCACTGGTCCTCAACTTCCAGTCCTCCCACTGGCAAGGCTGGAAGTGATGGTCACAGTGATCCACCTGAGGTCAGTGAAGCCTGAAAACACAGAGTACCCTGGGTTTATATTTGCACAGGTTCATGTGGGAATGCCCAGCCACCTCCCCTGGAGTGGCAGATTTTACACTTAATGATTTAATACTTTGGATCAGGAGACACTTTGGGAGTCTTTGATGGAATATGACACCTTCTAAGACATTGCAGCTGCCTCTTACATCATCTTACATAACAGGTAAAATAATCCAAGGTCCACACAAAATATTTGAAACACCTTACCTGCCTTTCTCCTTTATAGCTATTTTGGCTTTCAGCTTTAGTTTCTTCCTCTTTCCACTCCTTCTAGCTTTTCCTTTCTGCTTATAGTAGTCACCTTCTTACTACCAAACACTATTCTCTCTCCAAACTAATAATTATCAAACTGTTACATTCACAGAAGAATTAACATTAAAGTTTGGCTCCAATTTTTTAAGTTACCCCAGAAGTTACTGAAGAGAACATCCGAGGAAGTACCATTACATAACCCTAAAGGCCTGAAGTAATCAGGCCTGGAGAAGACCCACTAAAGAATACTTACTGGACCTTACTAAACCTTGGCATAGCCTGTCTAGAAAGTTCTTACATGAACAGTACACATATGTATTAACAGTACACATACATATTAAGATCAAGTTGCAATTGCAGGCAAAGAAGGGGACAGTGAGTTCCTTCTGCATTTCTGAAGGAGTCCTTAATGAATGCAGAGACATCAGGGGTTCACTTTGCTCACCAGTAACTGAAAGAAGTATTCTGTGACATGTGAAAGAATTTAAGGGCCATCTAGTGCTAAGATTCATCTTCCTACTTAAAATTTTGTTTGTAATTTCTGGCGATCAAGAAATCCTCAGAAGGGGAGATATTGTGATGATTTCTTGTTGTGTAAGAAATAACATTTACAGAGCATGACCATAGGAATTACTCTTTGACTCCCTTGGCTCAGATTAAGTGTGTTATTTTTTAAGTTTTCAGATCTTATTGCCCAAATAAGTCAGAAAAAGCCTACATCAGGTAGATTAAGTTACTTTGCATGTGTTGCACCTCAAGCACATCAGTACAGGGAGTTAGCTTAGAAAATTCTGGTGAGCTGCCATGTGACTTTACCTCAGGTTCCTTGATTTTTACATGTTGTTATTCCTTTGAGTTTTCTTTCTCAGTGTTAAATATATTATTCCCTTACATTACTTAAACCTGTTTACAAATTTAAACTTATGCCAGGAAAGTATTTCCTTACAGTTTGCCAAAAAACCTTCCAGTTTTGTGTACTTACTATATTCACACCATGATGACCACTTTAATTGTCAATGGATCATGACTGCAAAGATGAGTGGTTTGTATTTACTGATTACTTTCTTGAAAAATGAACACTATCCTCATCATAGCCCTTTAGTAAATTATGTTCTGTGGGTTTTTTTCAGTAGCATACATATTCCAGAAAAATACTAGAACACAAAAGATGTCTATTTCTTTCTCACCTTGCCTTCTACTTTTCTTTCACAGTATTTCTGCAGTGCTATAGAAAATAAGATGCATTTTCCAGATTTAAAAGTATTTTTAATTGAGTCCTCAATGAATGTTCCATTGTGCAATGTGCTACATACAATCTTACTACTATCCCAAGAGAAAAAGTGAGTGTGGGGAATTTCTACAGTACCTTTGTCTAGATTAGATTGTTTGTAATGGTGACATCTGTGTATAAAGTACCTTAGGAAATGTTAAAAATTGATCCACTTTGGTAAATTACTATTAATGCTTTCATCTACATTTAATTAAAGAGAAGTCTCATACATTGCTTGCCTGACAGGCAGGTAATAACAACAACATCCTGACTTTGTTGTCCTCTTCATTTTTCAGTTTCTGTAACCACTCCATTCTAAATGAATGAAATGCAAAAGAAAAAGGATTAACCTGCCCTGTAGTGGTTTGATTCATCTCTGCTTTGCCTTATTGTTCTCCATTGCTGCCTAAGCTGGATGGACCTCCTAAAACAGAAGGAACAGCAGGTTCCTTTCCCTCCCTCTGCAGAGGGACAGAACAGTAACTGTGATAAGAAAGGACCATCTCATGTGTGCCATCATCACACAGGTCATTTGTAACTTCCTTTGAATCAGCTGAAGTTCCTGTGGAAGTTTCTTTGTATTTTTCAACAAATGGCCCTGGTACTTAATACTTCGGAAATTATTCACCAATAAATGTTTCAATTTATACATTACTCAAAAAAAAAAAAATGTTAGCAAACTGAAAACTGGTCTTCCCATAGAAATTTTTGCTAGACATTGTCATTGATTCCATGTTTTGTAGAAAGCCATCGTGCCAAAATAAATCATATCAAATCTACTATTAAGGCACTTTCAATAGGAATGGGCTGTAAAGAATAAACTCTAACAAAGATTTCCTAGAGCTGACCAGCAGAGAGGGATGTAATAACTCTGTGACAACACAAGTTATCTCCATCAGCAAAAGTGCACCAACATATTAAAGATGCCTGAAACATCACTGGTTTGCATCCATATAGGTAACATCTATGTGAAGTTATCAATTTTTTACTTTTTCCCTCAAAAACATATTCCTAATTTTTGTTACATAGGAATAACATTGCAAAGCAATCAGATAGCAATATTTAAAATTGTAGGCTTCAGCAATCTGTATCACAAAACCAACTCACATAATGTGAATGGAGTTCTTAAGCATCTGATGAAAATTTCACAACTCGATTCTCTTTTGTAGGTGTTCTTACTATGTGCACAAATTAATATTGACAGTTTGATTGAAAATCAGAATAATCTTTTTCAAAGCACACTGATCTTAGCAACCCAGGCTGTGAATATATTCTTTGAGAAGATGGTCAAAAAGCCACTTTCTTCCTTCTTTTCCCCCAAAAATAATAAATTCAGCTTGTCCATTATGAGTTCATTTTAATAATAGATTAAGAAGTGTACTGGTGTGGGGAACAGAGGCACAGTTACTAGTATTATTTCATATCAAGATACTACTGGTGGATGTTCAGATGGCCCTGTTACAAGTTCTATAAATCAGTGTATCTTTATCTGGTTGGCCTGCTAGAACAATGCTATTTTGGGGGGGAAGGTGGAGGGAGGAAGAAATCTATTTTTCAAGTAACAGATGGATAAACAGATGGGTGGAAAAGTCCACTGAATAGTGTGTTGGCTGCCTGTCATTGCCTGTAGGACAGCCAATAAATATCATATGGATTAAACCTGTAAACTAACATGTCCCTATTTAATGAGTTCTTTCAGAATGGTAGAGTTTTCTTGCCAATACTCATATAAATGAAATGCCACTTTGGATAAGGTAAATTTTTGCAAGGAGACCAAACACCTAAGCACAGTTTGTTCTAAGATTAATAACCAGAAGCAAACAGGGAAGGAAGGCACGTGGTAAAGTGTGTGCACTTTTACAGATTGTCTGTGAGGTGATCCTTTTGCACATCTGGAATAGATTCCTGCAAATAACTTTCAGTATGTTTACACTTAGGATAATGTTTTTATAATCCTTACATCTCTTTCTGTGAGAATTTTACACTTTTTTTTCTCAAGCTTGTATAAAGTGCTTAATTCAGTAGCCAGTCATGGAGATACCACCCCAGACCAACAGCAGAACATGTATTTCATCCTCTTTTGAGAGATTCTCTCTATTTTGGGCTAACATAAAATTAATGGAAAAAAAGCTGACATGACATAAAATTCCATATTTACTGGCTCTTAGGCTTTCCAGTGTCACAGACATCTTGCATTACAGACAATGACAATTTGCCTGTCTGCCAAAGCCACCATGGCTGTGAGGAATGGATGGCTCCTACTCACTTTAGAACATTCATCAGCACATGGATCCTTTTGTGTAAGAGTAGTTCCTTTACTTTTCTTCCAGCCTACTGTCTAATATTCACTGGGTAATTTCTAGATCTTCTGAGACAGTTGACAATTTTTTCCTTATTCAACAAATCATCACTAATTTTACAAAGAGAGGTAAAAGTCTTCAAGGCTCAGTTCCACAGGCCTCAAAATGAGACAAAGAGAAAAAAGCTGCAGTGAAAAATCTCCCTTGAAGAGGAGTTCAGTTCTCCAGAGCAGTGCTCCAGCGCTTCCACCACATGGGAATCTTATTCCTGAATTTTTTGAGAAAATACAAAAGCAAATATTCAGGTATAATAATGACATGTGAATTTAAGTGTTAACATCACTTTCAATAACTTTTCACAGGTAGTAGAAATCAATTTGCTGATTTTCAAAAAAATCTTTGAAAACAGTATTCCTGAAGAGAAAGTGCAGGACTTGTTGTTGTCATAAAACATAAAATATTTAGTTGTGCCTAGATGGAAAAAAATAGAAAAATAAAATGCAAAATATTTTAGCTATGAAAATATAATCTATAAACTCACTACCAATAAGAGGGGAGAATTTCATGAAAAGTTTCTAAAAATGTATAGACAGTTACAAAATGCTGACAACAATATTTTGCAACACTATCAGACATAAAACTCTGGATGTACTCAACAGAATTTGTATGACAACAGGAAAATGATTATTGTTGGAAAAGGGAATAAAAAATGAGTATAAAAATCCTGAATTGGTGAGAAAAAATATTTGGCCTAAGATAGACATGGTGAAGATTATCTTTAAAATTCAGTAATACATTTTGCCATATGAAAGTATCAGCATGAAGGCTGCTTTGCCTTTATACAACACCTTTTACTTGAGGAGCTCCAAATCCTGTAAGGAGCTTCATGATATTAATTAGTTTAATATTACTCTATTTATATGAAATGAAATTAATGTGATATAAGAGGAAAAAAAACATTAGCACTTTAAAACAATAATTTTAAATATTTTTTTTTTAAGTATAAAAGGACCTGATCAGTTTAGTGCCCCAAAGAGCTTGAAAATGAGAAGTGCAGTGTGTTCAGAGGAAGGTTAGGGCTGCAGTGTTTTTCCTGTACCATCTTTTGGAGAGCCCAGGCAGAGTCAGGTGCTCAGGGATGTAGCAGAAGACAAAAGACACAACCTACCCCAAGGACAGCACGTTCCTGGTATCTGCAGAAACACAGGGACACTGGCACAGCTGCCCAGAGAAGCTGTGGCTGCCCCATCCCTGCAAGTGTTCAGGATGGATGGATGGAGCTCTGAGCAGCCTGGTGTGCTGGAGGGTGGTCCTGCCCATGGCAGGGGCTTGGAATGAGATGACTTTTAAGGTCCCTTCCAGCCCAGGCCATTCCATGATTCTGTGTAAGAAAATGCAGAGCACTGAAGTGATGTCATGAGAAAACACATGCAAGAGATTTTTGATTGGTGTTTGTACTCTGCCACAGGAGCTTGTCCTAAGCAGAGACAGGAGACAACACAGATTTTGGCAACCCGTTGGTGCAAGATCACACACACATGTGATGCTGAGTCCTCAGTCTAACACAGTCAGTTATGTCTTTGAAAGCCTCCAAGAAGCCTGTGAATATCTCATTAGAGCTTCAGAGTCTTTACAAGGCTCCAGCACACCCAGCAAGACCACAGTGCTGAGCAGCCCTCAATCCATGCTGACACTGCTCCAGTGTACCACAAACAGGAAAGTACAGTCTTTTAAAAAACAGCTCTCACTTTTCTTGCCTCTTTGGGCATATGAGGCTTGTGCTTGTGCAGACATTACTTGGATTCAGTCTTGCCTAGGGCTGGAGAGTTCCCGAGTAGCTGGTTCGATTTTCTTACACACACTACAGCAGCCTTTTGAGTGACTGCTCACCTCTAGATCTGATTGAAGGGGAGAATTAAAAGTAGAATATTCTCTTTTAGTGTAATGTAACAAGTAACCATGCATCTTGCTGTACACTTAGTCATCCCTCTATGTGTGAATAAGCCCTCCTGTGAAAGAGCTGCTCTACTCTGGGCATATTATTATGATTGACAGAATCTGTCAGAAACCATAGTGAGGTTTTTGGCCTCTTTTCCTTAACTTACATGTAGCAGAAAATGAATTTTTTTAAGTAGTAGGAAAGTTAATAAAACCACTAGAAAGATAGGTGACATAAAGAAACATGGGCACTATATTTTTACCTCTCAAGACTGGAGAGTGTCAAATTTTGCCAAGCAAATCTTTGTCCAACTCTTTCTTTTTTAAACACAGAAGCCTTACACCCCTGAAATAACTAAATAATTCCATAGAAGCTTAGATTAAAATTAAATCAGGTTTAGATGTGTTTCTGAACTATTTCTTTCTCCTTAGTTGTTTAGTCTCTGGAGTCTTAGAAGAGCCTATGTCCCAGTTACTTAATGCAATTCAAAGTCCCCAAAGTTTGACAGCATCCAAGATTTCAAAATACAATCACAGGACATGAATTTATTCTACTGAATGAGAGCAACATGGAACAATCAAATGTTCTCAGCCTGCTGGATACATACAGATTAAAGCTACTACTGTCTTAGTATTTTTGTATCCCAGCAGGGTTGGGTAATTCCATAGATCAGCAAAGGCATGAAGTAATTCTTCACACAAAACTACAAACAGTGAAGATTATTGCTTGCCTTTTCAAAGTTTTCTCCTTCTATTCTCCTTTTCGACTGATTTTTTCTCAAAAGCAGACTTTGTTTTCTCAGATATCAAGAGAACTTTTTTCATTTAACTACTTCAGTCTTGCCTTTTCACACAGTGCAGTTAGGTGCATCCAGTTCCTCCACCTCTTCAGCTTTCAGCCTAATGCCTGCCTCCAGCAGATTAGACCAAGATGCCCAACAACTCAGCTAACAGGTGATTAGATTATTGTACAGGTTGATGCCATCTCCAGCTGAGTTGACCTCCGAAGTTATTTAACCAGACACATAAGGAATCCCTCTAAAACTCAGCCATAGAAAACATAGCTAAAGCACAATTCCCATAATCACAGAATCACAGAATATTCTGGGCTGGAAGGGACTCCAAGGGGGTCCACTCTTGACCCTAGGCAGGACACCCCAAGGGGTTGCATCATGTGCCCAAACACTTTGCATTGTCCAAACACTTCTTGAACTCTGCCAGGCTTGGTGTTGTGACCAGTTCCCTGGGGAGCTGTTCCAGTGCTTATTCATCCCCTGGGTGAAGAAACTTTTCCTGATATCCAGCCTAAACCTCCTCTGACTCAGTTTTAGGCCATTCCCTTGAGTCCTCTCACTGGTGACAGTGCCTGCCCCTCCTCTTCCCCTCCTGAGGATGTTGAAGACCACATTGAGGTCTGACCTCAGACTCCTTCAGGCTGAACAGAGCCAGTGCCCTCAGCTGATCCTCACACAGCTTCTCCTCAAGGCTTTCACCTTCCTCGTGGCCTCCTTTGGATGTTCTCTAATGGCCTCATGTCTTTTTTATATTGTGGCACCCAAAACTGCACATAGGACACGAAGTGAGGCCACCCAAGCTCAGAGCAGAGTGGGACAATCCCCTCCCTTGCCCAGCTGCTGATGCTGTCCCTGATGTCCCCCAGGACACAGTTGGCCCTCCTGGCTGCCAGGGCACTGCTGACCCATATCCAACTTGCCATGGACCAGGACCCCCAGGTCACTTTCCACAGAGCAGCCCTCCAGCCTCCTGTTCCCCAGTCTATACACACAACCAGGGCTGCCCCACCCCAGTTACAGAAATTGGCACTTGCCTTTGTTGAACTTCATAGGGTTTGATTGCCCATCTCTTCAATATGTTCAGGTCTCTCTGCAGGGTCTTCCTGCTTTTGGGGGAGTCAACAGCTCCTTGCAATTTTGTATCATCTGCAAACTTCTTAGTATCCCTCCAAGTCCTGTGTCCAATTCTCCCCAACACTGCCAACACAGGATCATGGCCTGGGGTTCCATATTCATCATTACTGCCCGTGTGGATCCTTTTTATACACATTTATCAGCACCAGACTGGAGCTAATTCTGGAAGGTCTGGAGGACACCCAGCCTGCATTGCTGTCACACACAGCTCCAGCTCCACAGTGCCTAGGAGGGACTCTGGGCAGCTTCTGTGGAGACACATCCAGGAGGCTCCAAAGCATCATGATCACCTCCAGCCTCATCACAGACACGCTCTTGCTGTCAGAACATAGTCCAGTCATGTGTGTCACCCTGAAACATCAAAGGTGCATTGCTACAGAGATAATCTTGACCACAATCCCTGCTGCAAAACCTGGAATACTTGGTTTTTAAGGTCTACTTTAAACACAAGATATGTTAGTTCTATCAGTTTCTTGCAAAGGTGTGCAGGAGACTAAGAATTTGAATGATCATAACAAATACTTTTACAAGTGTGTGTTGTCATTTTGAAAAATTAAAATTTTAAAAAATTTTAAAAGCCCAACAAAGTAAAAAGACACAGAAGAATAAGGTTGTGTGTATATTATTATTAAAGTTGCAAAATTAATGTTGGGTTTAGACCCTGAGTCTTTTACCACTGGATAAAACAAAAAGCCTGATCAGTATTCTTTGAAAAACCCTTTGCTAAAAGGGTTGGCATTTAAAATGAAAATAACCCCCAACATTGGGGGATTTTTTTGTTGTTTTTGTTTGGTTGGTTGGTTTTGGGGTTTTTTTGGGCTCTCCTTATGTTAAAGCCATTGCAAATTTGTAGGATAAGAAGAACCTGCAGGAAAATAGTTTGTACCATATGAGCAATGTAGGCTATGTAGGCTGATACAAATTTCATGTATCTTATTTAAAAGTCTTAGTGAGTCACATTAGATTACTTTCTAAATTTATTTGTTGATAGAAGAAAACTTTAAAAACTGCAGAAAACAGCCTGCCATTCAAACATCTAAAAATGAAGATAAGAGGAAGTGTGGATTATCTAGGTATTTAATTCTTAGTTTTTACTAAACTTTAGCAAATAAAATTTTTAAAAATCCAGCTCTTCCTTTATTTCACTTTGGGTTATTTTTTCTAATTAGAAATGCTGAAAAATCCTGAATGGAAGGCTTAATATATAGTGTTTCTGAACTCAACCAAATGAACTAATGAGGAAAACATCCCATCTAATTCTAAAATTTATTTTTTGGTCACAAGAGGTTCACAGAAATTTTGAACTGTGGTTTCTTTAAAGCTGAACCCCTAAACATTTACAGATTAAGTTTTCAATGTATTAATAACAAAGCTGTTTAAACAAAAGTGCCATTTTAAGAACTGAACCTAACATTCCAAGTGCAGTGCAATGTGGTCTTCTCCAACATTGCTCCTAAAACGTCCTTCCCAAGCCTCCAAGCTGTGATTCAGAAGAGGGAGCAGTTCAGGGGCAGCAGCAGGGAGAAGCCCTGGGTCTGCACCCTTTGTGGACAGAGCTGGTGCATCATTAGGTAATACAGGGAAGAATAATTGCTAGAGCCAGGGAAGGACAAAGCCCACACTAATGCTCTGTGAGTCAGCGTGCTCCTCAGCAGCAGCACTACAGACAAACAGCTCTGGGCTCTCTCGAGTGGAGAACGTGGAACTTTGGCAATTTGCTACAGCCCAGAGCATCTCTGCAGTACCACTCACATGCAAATGGAAGTTATGTGTTACAGGAATTTAAAAAACCTAGGGCCCCCTTGTGACTTCTGCTATGCTATATAGACTATAAAATTAGCACTACATAAATGAAAATCACCTCACAAAGGTAAAAGAAACACATTTTTAAGCATCACTGATTAAGAATCTGGAGTTTAGTAACGTTGTTTGCCATCTCAGTTCTGTCATTTTAGTTGCATTAGTTCCATTATTTTCTCCACATCCTTGTTCATACATTACTCTGTCAAACAATGGCCACATCACACCACAGTAGAAACAAAGACATTGACTCATATTGCTTTTAATTAAAAATTAACGTAGACAGGAAACATAACACAGACTCCTTGGCTTTCTGGGAAGAAAATGGGTATGGTGGTTACCACTATGGTCAAAAGAAAACCCCAGCAGAACAGAGCTTGGAAAAAGTAGGTGACTCTACCAACATTTTCCATTTCCAGCTACTCATGTATCAAACATAAATACCAGAGATCAACATAATCCAGTGACCTAAAAATGAGAATTTGTGGTTTTATTTCATTCCCCTGTAGTACAGAATAATTCTTTACGTGATAGTTGCCATTTCTTCATCAAGTATTATTGGAAGACCACCTATGCATCTTCTTTGGAAAAACCTGGACAGTGGCATAAAGTTTTCCATAAAATTCACCCTTATATCTATTTATTCTATTTTTTTCCCTTCAAACCACCCCAGATTTTCTTCCATCTTTCTCTTCCACATTCTAATTATTTATATTCAAACACCACAATTCTTTGCAATGGTCATTTGTGAGCCAATCTCTCAGCTTTCACACGGGTACAGATGCAAGACAATATTACAATAAATGGATTAATAAGTGCAGTCTATTACTGTTGTTCACATTTAAGGGCTTACAAGCTGCTAACACAGGAACTTTCCTTCATTAGCTTGGCTTTTTCCTCTTGAAGAAAGAGGCTTTATTTTCTCAAATACCCTAAGGATGGCCATGCTAATTAATGACAAAAGATTTCTTTGTGGTGTGTATATGTATACACATCTGTATGCATACCCAGATACACATCTGCATAGACATACAATTAGTTTGGTTAAAACAGCACAAACACATAAACATTTTGCTCAGGTAAGCAAAATTGTAGAATTCATTCAGAATCCTCCTCTCCTGTGAGACCTTAGATGGAAACAAATTCACAGGCTTCAGAAGGTATTTGCCATTGCAGCATTCTTTATATTGTCACAGCTATCTCTGTAAAATGGAAATTTGATATAAAATTTCTGCAGAGCTTCTCTGAAACTTAAAAATAAATGAAACAGAAATGGAGGAATGGCCAAAACCTCCTCCCCTTATTTTTCCTATATCTTCATTTTGGAGTAAGAAAGAAGAGCAGAATTTTCTTTGCTTCTGCTTAAAATCTGAAAAAACCCTGTGCTTGTTTTCAGATACACAAGCAACTCTATTTCCTTCAGCATTCCGTCTGAAAGTGTTTTGCATTTTCCAATGGTCATGATTTTGAAGAGGTGCAATATTCTCGCTAGCAATAAGGTAGTTTCCAAAAAGTTCTTCATTATTTCAGTAACATGAAGAGAAGAGAGAACTAGGATTTTTGTAGGGAAAAGGGAGAATTTGAGAAGAAATTCCCTGGCTCTTGGGAAGCAGCAAGTAAAAGGTACAACCATGTGAAAGTCGCTCCATGTAAGACAAAGTGTTTATCCCCTCAGTTTACATCTAATGATTTTAGCATCAATAAAGACCTTAAGAGTGGTAATTAGCATAATTTCAAACAAGTTACTTGAGTTTGCACTTCATTGCTTAAGTGACACTTTACTCAACAGAAAGTATTTCATACACACATAAACCAGAATTTTATTAATGTGGTGAATGTTTTATTTTATAGACAAAGTAACATGCTAATAAAGATGGAGTTAGAGCTGTGATACCATTTTGAGACTATGCTGGTGCCACGACAATTTTGCATCAGAAACTATACTGTAACTATATTAATAACAGCTTTGTTGTCAGTTAATTCTCTATATGCATGCCATCTATAAATAGCTATATAAATGTCTAAGTCTATCCATATTTATGATCACTACATATTTATGCTATTTACCCTTTTTCCTCATCAGAAATTAAGATTTTAAAATCTTAACAGATTAAGGAGATAAAGTGCAGCAGAAGTTTCCTCATCTCCATAACAAACACTGGAAGGCGAGGGATTTTAAAATACTCTATTTGCTATTTCAGATAACTTCAGCCCTGTGGAATAATCAGTACCACTTTTAGCAATGCCTTTCTTCAGATTTTTTCCTCAACATGACAACTTTCCTCAATCTTCCCTGTGAGAAGAGGAAGAGCCCCATTACAGTGTACTGGAAATATCTGCAGCAGATGGATTGTTATTAATGGGAAGACCAGAATTTGTTTATACAGGCAGAGGTACCACAATTCTATTTTTAAATACAAATTTAATTCATTTACAAAAGAATACCTGAAAGTTTAATGAAAGTAGACTGCCTAAACAGGTGATAACACTGTTTGTTTTAAGACCAGGAAAAGTTTAAATAAAGAAAGTAAGATATAATTACTGAAACTCTGCCAAGATTATAAAAGAAAACAATAATACATTTCTGCAAGAACATATTAAGCCCACACATGAACTATTCTTCAAGGAAAGGAATCTTTCCCAAAACAGCCACTTAGGTTAAATGGGAGGAAATTATGAAACTAAATCACAAAGCTGTAGGCCTCACTTTCATATTAAAAAGAAAAATAATAGGAACCCATCACCCACTCTTTGCCTTCTGTGATTGCTACTGCTTATTTATTTTTTTAAAAAAACTAAGCAGGCAAATTAAATTTTTCTACTAATGAGTATGTGTTGACTCCTGTGAAACAATAGCGAGGACTTCTCCACAACTGTTCACCACAGTTATTTCTAATTTATTTCATAGGCTTAAACATCCTGAATGACCACGTGAATGACCAGTGAAAACACTTATTCTGAAAATACTTTGTAGCAGTTTAAGCTCTTGTGCATCTTTAATTCTCAGATAAGTGAAGCTTCTTAATAAACACTTCTCCTTTTCCAGTGTACTCCTCACAAAATGCATTGTTGGGATTGAATGAATTACTGTACCCAGCTACATTAAAGCCACCCACAGTGCTGGGCTCTACTTGAGCAGCAGCACCTTCTTACCCTGTTACCACCACTGAATATAATAATAATACTCTTACAGAGAGCAGTATTTAACCCAATTTATTCATTTGTGCAGAGACAGAGATAAGGACTTTTTCACAAGTCCATTTCAAAGACCTATGTTTTTTAATTGATTCCCTGCAGATAAGCCAAATAAAGAACAGCCACGAACAAAACATTCACCAGAGTTCAACTTGCATTTTGCAAGCAGAACTGGTTACTTCTAGTAGAATGTTGCTTTGTTCTCAGGGGACACAAAGTTAGGTCAGCAAAGGTCGTGATGGACAAGGAGGAGGAGAGGAAACAGTCACAGGAAGCCTGCAATGCAGAGAAGAGAGGTCATGAAAATAAAACATGGCAAAATGCATTAAATAATTTGTTAAAATATGAAATGATATGCTTATTTCTGCATGCAGACACACGTTTCATAAACTGTTGGTTGAACATCACATAGAATCTCCTATGGGCATTTAATTAGATTCTGAATATTTTTTCCTACACATCCTGATGATGTGGAACATTTACAAAATATCGGAATTATTATTAAGTATAAATATGAATATTTGGATATTTTTGCAAATACGATTTTCATCTTATGTTTTCTGCATAATAGGCCTTGCCATGGGCCCTCTGGTTTAACAGCTTCTGGTGGAGAGATATACCCTTCATTTATTATTGCAACTGGAACAGCTAATTGTGACAATAAAAACCAGCAAAGCTGAGGGCTTTCATCCACCCGTAGCTCTGTGTGTATTTCTTCAGGCCAGTGGTTAATTTTTTTACTGAGACTTTGATATGCCTTAAGGATCTGTACTTTGTCCCTTAGAAACAGCTTTTTAATTAACTTATTTATTTATTGATGAGCGTAGGTGAAAGGAAAGAAGCAAAGGTAATAAGGAAAGCACACACTCCAAGCCTATTAACCTCTGCTATTCTAAAATGCTCCAAAACCCCCTTAACTTTCATCTTTTCTCTCTCTAGATGGAAAAAACCAATGTTTTATATTCAGTATGGAGGAGAACTAACATCTCTGCCAGCTAATACTGGCATAAAATGAGCCCTAGATCAATAGGGTTTTGTATTTACAGACATCTGTCACAGATGACCAATCCTCCAGTAGATTAAACTCAGAACAGATGACAATGAGTTGTTGAAGATGCTGCTGGAGATGGGCTACATTGCCATTTCACATGAAAGACTACAGGGTTCTAACAGTCCTGCTTGGACCAAAACAACCCACTGTTGGACTAAAGCCCAAAATTTTGTATTTGCCAAAACTGTACTCATCAACCTCTTTCAGATTTATTTTAATGTGGTGTGCTTCTCTGC
Organism: Sturnus vulgaris; assembly: GCF_052056855.1. Lineage (NCBI taxonomy): Eukaryota > Metazoa > Chordata > Aves > Passeriformes > Sturnidae > Sturnus > Sturnus vulgaris. Next base: position 12,819,943 of record NC_142260.1, read on the forward strand.
AGCTCATCACTTAATACTTTAAATAATTCTATAATTCTAAATAAAAGGATAGTTGCTATAATTGCTATAAAAAGATAATTGGAGACATTGTAAAGAAAACAGTTCAAGATAAAACATGAATTGGCATTTAATGACAGTTTGACATACTTGCAAGTCAGCTGGCATGCTATTAAGTAGAATATCACTGATAGAAACCCAGGCTGCTGCAGTCAGGTAAGCCTGTTCAGGAACAAAGGTTGTGTGAGAGACAAGGTTTCTTTGCCCTAACAGCAACACAGGCTCTGCCAAGCTAATAAATTTTTGTTGAACAAGGATTAATAACTCTGCTTTAACTAAATTGCTTTCATTTCCAGGAGTAACATTCATCTGCAGAGTTTTAACTAAATGAGTTATTAAAACAAATTCACATCAAGTAATTACAGATTGTGTGTATTTAAGATCATTATTTTAAGTGAAATCACAGCTTTTCTTGTCATATTCAGGTATCTCAAAACCCTCCAGGCCTGCCTAAACTTTATCTCTGCATTTTGCTGCAATAAGAAAAATGTTATTTTTATGCCATTGGCCCTTTCTGCCACAAAAAGCCGTCACGGCATGCAGTGGGCTACAACTCCCTTCTCCTTGGCTTTTGGAAAGGAAGCAGTGGCTGCAGTGAATGCAAATAGAGATAATAATAATTATTAAAGCCAACTGCATACTAGTTAGACATTCTAATATTTTTCAACTTTTCTCCCAACAACACTTTAAAGCCTTAGAGCATTTCACGCTGCTGGAATTAACACAGGGACAGATCCCATAAAATCACTAACTGCCCACCAGTGTAGCATAATTTGTGGAAAAAAATGGAAGCATGACTCAGGCAGTTTGAATTATACTTCAACTTTAATCACTGGAAGAGATATACCCAAAGAACTATCTTTCAAATTAAACACTGCTCTCCATTGAGGAAGATATACCCCTCCAATTTAACCTGCCCAAGAGAAGTCATATGCATTACTCTTTTTGAGAATGATGAAATGATTCTCCTTATCCAATAATTACCCTCAATCTTATCATTACCCAAGGCAACTTTAAATTGCACAATCACCAATTATACCACGTACTGCTGGTGGTATCCTCCAGCTCTCAATATCACTGAACAATCCTTGCAGGCTGCAGCTGACAGCCAGACCAAGCCACATTCAAACATTTTCCTGCTTTGTCATGCAGGATTGCTTTAGGGACAGGATGAGAAGCTGGTAAAGTATGGAGCACAGATCACCAGCTCCCCAAAGCACTGTCAGTCTCATTCTGGCAAAGTGCCTCCCATCGCTCAGGAATCTCCTCTGGAAACACTGACCTGGCATTCAAGGCTAAGGAAACTGCTCCTAGGAAAAACTGTGATTACAAAGCTGTATTTATAAATATATTAATGCAATAGTTTAAATCCAACAATCCATAACCTTACCAGGATATAAAGTAAGAAATACTTTCAAGGATGCATTTGTAAAGGTTCATGTTTAAGAGAGGCTTTTATGCTTCAGAGAGTAAAAATTTGTGTGTTGAAGATGATGTGATTAGCTGATAAATCACACATAAGCAGGACATAGCAACAAACCTTTTTTCTTCCAATTCGAACCTTTGATACACCTTCTGGAGTGGAAAACAGAAGGCAGGGGAGGATGGAAAGAAGTGAAGTTTTAAAAACCAGAAGCAAGGGGCCAAAAATGACATGGCTATCCTGAGGGGAACGGGAGGGGACGGAGGGTGGAAAGGAGCAAAGTAAAACTTAAAAGAGGGAAACAGAAAGGGGAAATACAGGAAGATTATACTTTACTATCATGCATAGTTATGGGAAAGATAAGGGACTCAATTTTGCATGGTTTTCTCTGCTGCCATGAAGGTTGGAATTATGGGCTAAAAAAGGTTTAATATTTCAGGAAATTTGATAACCTCATGCCCATGGGAAAACTTGGAACATCATTAATAATAAAGGCAATGAGTGTTGTCAGCATTGAATCTGATGCAGTGACTTGAACACAGAAACATCTCATAATTTTATGTACAACAATAAGCAGAATTACAAGTGAGGATTTTGCTTAGAGAAAAGAAAACCTAAGTTAAGCACAGTTACTATACAGCTTCAGTATTAAATTAAGAAGAACAAACTGTGAATGCATGCTGAGGAATGCCAGATATTCTGTGGGCTACAGAAAGTGCCTGTGAGTAATGCCAGTTCAGGTGGCACCCTGTGTAAGAGGGAACATGAATGACAGGCAGTAGTTCTATTTAGTAGACAAAATTAATTCTGTATCCCTAATACAAATAATGAATTACTTCAAGCGAGAAACTACGGCACAAATTCTTAGATCTTTATTTCCTCATCAAAGTTAAAAGTAAAAAAAACCCAAAACAAAACAAAAAAAAGTGCAATGTTTTCTTTGCTCAAGACTGTATTCGAAAAAAGAATGAATTGCCTTTTCTCTGGAAAACCAACTACTTTTGAAGATTGTTTTCTATACAAAGAGTGCTCAAATGAAACAGAATCCTGAAAACAGCTAAAACTTGACTAGGTCAAGTAAAATATTTGCCAACTATAACTATAGGAGTGTATAAACTGTGAAAGAGTATTTTAAATATGCTGTTGAATTACTGAACTATTGGCAAATGTGGTATTTATTGGCTGTGCTCCCTTTGGTATACAGCTGAACCTAATGGTCACTGCAATTCGATTCATTAATTATTTTTGCCTCAGAGACAAATGTTGACTGCTGCTGCTGTCACTTAATTTTAAAAGAACAATAGCCAGCTTGCCTGGAGGAACAAAAGTTATCAAGTTCAAACAGCAAGTGAAAATACCCCCTACGCTCAGCTTGTGATATGTTCTTTTCTAAATAACTAGAGATCTATTAATAAAGCATTAAGTCAGTGCTCTAAAAAGTAAGATTTTGGAATACTTGAAAGGGAGGCTGAGATTTTAATCTCCATGTCAGTCATCACACTGCTGGCTACAGCAGTGCTCCTGCCCAGGTGTGCAGGCTGCAGCCCCGTGCTGCTGGCTTTACTTAAGACACATTCATGGAAAATGGGCAGGGTCCAGGAGTAAAGGCTGGTGTGACAAATCCCTAGTCACCCCTTAATTACCTTTGTTTTCGACTACTATGAAATGCAGTACAAATGTATGGCAAGCTCATTTAATTAATCTGCTATTTTATAATTTCACATCACCTCTTAGTTTTTAATAGCCTGAGTAACAGTGATAACTACAGGATTTGTGCTGTTTAGGTAGAGAGCCCATGGTTTTTACAACAGTGGGAACATATCTGTAACAGGCCCAGCAACACTAGAGATTAAATACCCTTTCCTCTCAAATAATTTTTCTGTCATCCTCCTGCCCTCCCAAAGAGAGGTAGTTAAAAGAAATATACAAGCTCAATTCCAAGGATTTTTTAATTATTATGTTCCTAACTTTAGTTTTCTAAAGTCACCATTACTAAGCCATTTTGGAATGCAGTATACTATATATCAGTGAACCTGCCTCCACATAAAGCACTGTTTTAATTCAGCATTATCATATTTAGTCACTATCATACAAGTGCTAGCAGTCAGCCTGCACTGCCCCATACTCACTTGACCTTGTTTTGCAGTGTTTCAAGTCCTTTCTGCTTCCAAAGAAGCCCACGATCAGCCCACTGAACTTAACCTCTGCTCTGCCAGCTCTGATTGCTTAGCAAGATTTCAATTTTCATTTCTATCCCAAGTATGAAAAATGGGACACTTTAGAAATAGGGCACACATATTGCCAAGCACTGGAACAGGCTGCCCAAAGAAGTGGTTGAGTCACTGTCCCTGGAGGTATTTAAAGACATGTCATGTCTGCTGTGGCACTGGGGGACATGGTTTGGTGATGGGCTTGGCAGTGCTGGTTAACAGCTGAACTCAATGACCTGAAAGGTCTTTTCCAACCTTAACAATTCTGTCATTCCATACCAAAGCTGGACCCACAAGGAAAGGCTGCAGGATGAGGCTTGCAGACTGGGCATGTGTTAACAGGCAAGCATCTGTCATTACTCTTGAGAATGTAATTTTTGCTCTATGTTGCAAAACAGTTTTTATGGTATCTCCATTTTCAGATACTTATCAGCCAAGACTGTTAATACTTCTTATTTCAGTTCTTAGCAAAGTCTACAAGATCTGTTCTTCCGTGTGAAACTACTTGATTAAAAAAAAGTATATATACAATTTACACGAAAGGTGTGGAGGGATGAGATTAAAATACTGTTCAAATTCAAAAAGAAGATTTTCTAGCCTGATTTGTTGATGACTAAGTGATTACTCAGCTTTCACACGTTTTCGTGTAGAAGTTATCACGATGCTTCAAGTTTTTTTTACAGTTACTAACTTGTGGTATAACCTTGTTAATGCTCTGTTGCTCTGTTAATATTATTAGTATAATTACCGCTAATATGAAGTTCTAATAACATTGTAAGTCTAGCAGAAACATATTCCGAGCTCTAGTATACCTTCAGTACAAATATAAACCAGAGACAGATTACATTTTCTGTGCCAGAATCACATCCACAGACTGGAACTGAAAAGATGACAATGGAGTACATAAAATCTAAGTTTTTATTTAGGCACTCCAGCATGTATAAATTTTAAGATGTGATTTATATAGTGTCATTTATTTTCATTCCAGTTTCTGTTATATCCAATAATGTTTCACTGTTTAGGCATATTTTTTTGAATGAATGATCAAAAACATGAAGTGTATTTGCCATTGTTATGTCTGCAAAAATTGTATGGGCACTAAAGAATAGAAAGAATTGTTATACATAGATATTTTATTCTAATAAACTAATTATAAATTTTGAGAAACTGCACAAGTTAGTTTTTCTGTGTTTTGAATTAGGTATCTTCACTGAAGTATTGTCAGATAAAAACATGAGCTTTATTCTTTTAAATTTCCAGTTAACATACTGGAATGTACCTACTGAGCTGTAAAACAAGCTACCCCATGTTTCTATCTTGCCTCTTCATGTTGACAATAAAGATGCTCTTCTATGATCATTTGCAAGTGCTCTCAAAAGATACCAGAGCAGAGGCACTGGCAGGACAGACAGAGGGAGCTGTATCTCCAGTTTTCTTCTTTAAAAAGACATCTATAAACAAGCTGTCAAGTTTAAACTTGCAAATATAAAAATGAATTTAAAAAACCCTCCAGCTTGTTTTTCACCATTACAACCAATCCAATTAAACTTGTGAAAGCAACAGGAAGAATAAGATTTGCCTAAAGATCAAGGTACAATGAAGAAATTTTAGTTTTCATAAATACAGGTATGTCAGTAAGAAATTTAGACAACTGATGTCTTGCTCTGTTTTTTTAGCTTTGATTTCCCATGAACAAATGTTTGCCCCTTTTCCTGATTTAGTGATGTAATAGCAATACTGAAAAACATGGCATGTCATCAGTGAAATATGTCAAGTAGAAAAGTATTATATAGTATTAATTTCAATAAACTTCTAAGGACAGGTTTTACAGTTCACCAAAAAAAGAAAAGCCCTTCCTTCTCATTCACCTGAAACAAGCTTAAAGAGGACTCAGAAAGGTAAACACAATTATAACTGCAAAGGAGACAGAGGGAAAAACATAGAGATTATATTTAGAAGCATAGATCCCTTCCCACTATTACCTCTCATTATGCATGAGAACCCATGCTCTGCATCCATGTACAGACACTGAGCTCTCACTGCTACTGTTCATGCCCAAACAGGCAAAATTAAGCAATGAACAGAAAAAGTAAGAGAATACTGCATATGTTAAATTCTGTTAAAATTGCTTATCAACCTCATAAAGAATTGTTTTTAAAACTTTTCATCTTTATTGCCTATTTCTTTAGAATTAAATGTATTTTTCTATTCTCTCTTCTACAGGGTCTGGGCGAAGGGGAAGGGAAAAAGCTGTTCTACATTCGTTTAAATTATTTACAAGATTCACTTGTAGCAATGAAGTCTTAATTAATCCACAAAATCCTGCTTTAATTGCAGTATAACTCCAGTGTAAAAGGGCCTCTGCATCTGATTATCCTTCTGGAAGACTTATAAATTTAATTTCATATTATTTTAACTTACAGATAAGTTTTAAGCAAGTGGTTTATGAAAAAGTAAGTGTATGGATATAAAGACTGACTCCCATACTCCACTAAATGCTCTTCAAAATCCTGCTGTAAATGCTACTAAACCTACTGAAGGGCACAAGAAAACCAGGTCTGAGCCCCCTTCTTCCTGTTACTAGAGGTGAAGGTGTTAGGTAAGATGGACAGCAAAAAACTGACTTATGGGTTCATTAATTCTCTGTTTATGCAAATTAGTCTCATTTTTCACCAGTACTTTTGCACAGTGATACTACAAACAGTGATTCACAACTGATTATTTAAAACAACTAAGTTATTTTAAAATTTAAACTAATCAAATCACCAACAATCTGTGTCTAAGACTTCTTATTGTGATTCTCCCACCCCTGCACATCACCTTTCCTGAGGGCACAGCTCTCACTCTCCAATTATTACCATGTTTTCCCCAGCACAAAAAGTAATCTTAGAGCAATTATATGAATCATTAATAATCATATAAATGCTACTCTAGAAAGCAGAATACAAAACATCTGATACAACACTTTCTGCTGGCAGAGGCACTTGCTAACTGTTCATTGAAGTCAGCTTTAGCCCATTCACACTCCATCAGGAATCCTTTCCTTCCAACTTCCATCTCTGAAACACCTCCATACATCTTTACACAAACTCATCTTTCAGACTGGGATTTTTTTCAAGTCAAGTGGTAATCTTGGCAGATGTGACTGTAAAAGACTACTGATACAATACTCAACTGAATGTTAAAAAAACCCCAAACAACCAAAGCTGAAGAGATATCCATTCCTTATATTACTTGCATTATGAAACAATGAAACTGATTCTTTTTCTTTAGGAAGCAATAGGGAAGTAATAACTGTCAGTAGGCCCTCACAGGCTGTAAATGCAGACAAGTGTGTTTATATTATTAAATTATGTTTTAAAGTGTACTAATTTTTTATTTTAAATATCTTAGTCACAGGATGTGTCTACTTTTCAAATATTTATTCTAGGCAAATTTCCTTACCAGGTAGGTACTTTCGATGGCCTACCAACTTTTACAATAACTTGGATTAACTAATTAAATCTTATTGTCTAGTAAATTCAACAGAAAGCATGTTTGCAATGCATACAAATACGTCTTATAGCTGGGTTTTATCCTTTTTAATTTTTTTCCACTCTTCTAAAGTACCAACATGAAAAGACACACTCTTCAGCATGCTCTGCATGCACATATTGTATGGCACCACTGTGTCTCCAGGACTACCACATGATGTTCTCTACAATTATTCCATATATTGGATGTTTCTACTCTTCCCATTGCAGGATCATATTCTTGTCATATTCCCTGTAAACACAGTCTACAATCTTGTTTCTTTTTTCTTTCTTGATAGATAATCTAGCATCTGGTGGTATTAAAATGTGCTTTGCTTAGGTGGAGTGGAAGTTTTTAGAAATGATACATAACTTGTACCTTTGACAGCATGCCTTGGTTTTCAGCAAGACCTTTTCCAGATATCGTCTCCTTCTTAAATATAATTTTCAATTGTGGCAAAAAATCCAGTTAATTTTAGTACCATGTCACATATACCACATAAGAAAACTTAAAGGTGTGCTCTGTAGATGTGTTCTGCCAACAAGATAAATGCCTAATACCTTCACATAATTTAATATCCCAGAACCACAGGATGGTTTGGGTTGGAAGGGACCTTAAGGATCATCCATTCCTCAGAGCCCCACCAAACCTGGCCTTGCACAACTCCAGAGATGGCACAGCCACAGCTCCTCGGGACAACCTGCTCTAGAGCCACCACCTTCTGAGTAAATTCCTTTCTAACATCTAGTTTAAAGCTCTCCTCTTTTAGTTAAAACCATTTCCCTTTGTCCTATCATTGCACACCTGTGTAAAATGTCCCAATTTTTTATGAAATTAAATAAAGTGAAATGCTTAAAGATACAAGACTTTAACCAAATATAACCAGAGGTTTTTCTGGGAAACTAGAGGTTTTTATTGTCAGGCAAGCAGAGGTTAAAATTCTCGGACTCTCCATATGTCAGGTTTAAAGCTGAAAATTAGAGGAGATGCTGAGAAGAGAGAAAGAGACTCTCAAATGGGAAAAACTCAACAAATTCTATACTGTCATGTCTGTGCAACTCCAACCTAAAGGCAAATAAAGTCTCTTTTCCTAAATGAGGGAGGGTATTTACACAACCTTGTATACAATAGTCCAATTACCCCAAGAAACTGTGCCTTTAAATTTGGGTATGACAAGTGTGGGTCTCCAACATTGTTTTAAGCATAAGGAATGTTAATGCTTTCATATAATTTCTGAGGTACAAATTCTGCTATAAGTGGATGGTCTTTCCCTGAAGTGTGCCCTGAACAAGGCACAACATGGCATTACAACTCTTCTAAGCCTGTGCTGGAGGCACAGTTTTTCAAATCTACAATTGAAATACATTTCAGTATGAAATCTTAGCTAAAAATAACCTTAGCCATTTATATTTAATGTTTGCACGAAAAAAAGAGTCTATTCAGGGTACAGTCTGTTGTCTCAGAGATGACAAGAGTAAGTAATATTATTTGAAGTGGAATGTTTTATTTAAGCAGCATGTATAATGAAGCTAGTGGAAAAATATTGAAATTTCAGAAAAGAATGGAATTCCCACCATCATGTAACTGTTATTTCAGGTTAGTGATACATGTTATCATCTATACCTAAGAATATATTATATTACTTACCTTTACCAAGGAATTAAACAATATCTAGCTATTTCACTATATTGCATATTGTATATTATATATTACTATATACTATATTGTATATTAGACAGTGAACCTAAATATCAGCTTGTGTCAATATGACCCAAAAACCTCCCATGAAGTAATCATTTACATCAACACAAAGAGGATTCTTGATGAAAATCAGGTTCCAAATGATCCAGTCAGTTGTTCAGAAACCAGTGGAGTAGTCATTTCACTGAGTGGGAAATTGCATTTTTTTTATTATACCAACCAAGTTTCAGACATCACAAATGAAACTCTGGTACCAATTTAATTATCTAAATTAAGACTTTTTCCTCAAGAGATGAGTCAGAGGTCAAAGACGTTGAAACTTATACTATTTTCCATTCATTTGTAGCATATAAAACTAGAATACCAGTGGTTGTTTAAGATAAAATATAAACCCAAAACTAAATTTAATTAATAGTAACCAAAAAAAAAATTCGATTAAATGTTCTACAAACTAGTATATATAGCACCCAAACAGAAAGCTAAGATAGTTAAGAGCTAAGAGCTAAGAGTGGACCTTTCCTAAAATAATTTAATACCTACTTCTTAATCAGCAATCACCAGGAGAATACTTCCTAAGGCCCACAATATTGCCTTTTTGATTGGTTAATAATAATTCCATCAACACCTAAGAGTTATAGTGGATCTATGCACAGAAGTTATGGTTGCTTTTTTAAGAAGCTTTTTTCCCCCCACGATACATTTATTATTTACAATTATTAATCATTAAACAACCAGGTTATCACTCAGACGTAAATACTTATTTTAAACAAGGTATTAGTCAATTTACAAATTCCTGGGTAGAATATGGAATCCTGATGTCACTTTATTTAAGAATCAGCTCTTGTCCCATAGGCATTCATGCAGCAAGTTAGCTGGGATAGAGAGACATAGAAATCAAGAATTCTTAGGTTAGTTTAAACTTACTCTAGACTAAACCAGACATCAGAATTAGGTGTGTGAAATCCACCCCCATAAAAATATGTCTCAACTAGCTACTGAATTTAGACTGTTAATGTCAGGATTTTGAAATTAATCTAAAGGGAATACTACAAATACATCAAACCTGCAATTTGTATAAACTTGGTATTTGATGCTCTTTAAAAAAAAAAAGTCTTTTTTGTATAATTAGTGACACCCGCTTATAAGCATTTATTTTGCATTTTCATGCTCTATAACACTTCCTAATCAAAAAGAAGCACAAACACAAGAAAGAAATGTTTTCTAACAGTCTTCATTTTATTTTTTCAGTTTGATATTATCTGTCCACTTAGCATTCTGGAAAATAGAATTTAAGGAAATCATAAAATCATGCAATCATATGTTTTGGTTTAGAGTTTAATAGCAGCCCTTAGCTTGGCTGACCTTCCTCTCGGGTTTGCTTGAATTTCCTTGGACTGGGGTGTGAGAACTTTTTTCTGTATAAAAATCCACTTTGAGTTGGATTTTCCACAGGGAGATCCTTGTGTACCTTCTTTGGAGGAATTTTTCAGAGCCTGTCTTATCTTCTGCTTTGAGCTAAGATTGTACTTTTCTGTCATGTCAATTCCATGAAGAAAACGTTTGATGATACGATCCTCTAGGGAATGGAAGGAGATGGCTACAAGGCGACCTCCAGGTTTTAGAAACTTCTCAGCTGTCTTCAGTCCTATGAGGAGTTCGTGGAGCTCATCATTTACAAATATTCGCAGGCCTTGAAAAGTTTTAGTAGCAACATGAACAGGTCTCTGAAGCAAATCCTTTCGTGCATAGAGAGCTGATGCTGGAAAAGCACCTGTCACACATTTTAAAAGATGTATGTTAGTAACTTCATATTTCTACATCTTGACATCCACTCATGCAAGATTACGTTAAAGGAAACATAGTCAAAACTGAACCTTGAGTAGTGAGCTTCCTTCTTTGTAATAAATCTTTATTTTGAATTCACATCTCTGAATGTAAACCTTATTAAACTAAGATGGTTTGTGGTTAAGTGTTGGGATTCTTTTCCCTAGAATCTTTTATAGACATTCCCTCTCCAAAAGCATCGCAAATTTGAACTAAAAAATAATGTGTGAAATCAAGATAAAGGAAAAAAAGATAGGATAGATAAATCTCACAGCTCAGTGTAATCAATGTCAGTTTGGTATTTGTGGTTATGTTATTGTTTTAAGGAAAATAATTAATGTACAATGGACACAATTCTAACTGTTGCCTTTCAGACAACTGCATTTCTTCACAGGCAGAGATAACTGAAGACAATGTCTACTGGTAATAACTATCTTTCAATGAATTACTTGAAGATTAAAAGAGTTATCCTTGTTTGGGAATAGCAACTGTTGAACGCTACACTTGCATTTCTTCAAATGTCTACAAAAATACCTTGAGAATTTTAGAAAATGCAGCTGATACTGTTGTGTTTTCACATGTCTACACAGCAGAATATGTCAAGGCTTGTCAGACCTAAAATCACCTATTTTTTATTAGATGCACACATTCAGATGTCTGAATCCTTCAAGACAGAATTTGGCAACAGGATTGACTTCTCCCAACAAACAACTGCATGGGAATTTGTGGCTTGAAGCTGTCTCACAAAACAGAGTAAATAGATGTAGCCTGCAGGAGCTAGGTTTCTCCATCATTTACAAACTCTAGGAAAAGTTATTCTAGCTAGTTTATATCATTTCTGTCCTTGAGAATATAACCTTCTCTATTTACTATGAATCACAAAAAAATGTATACTCTCATTGTAGAAGTCACAAAGCTCATTTTGATAAGAGACCTCAATTAAAAGGAGAACTAAAAATCACAGAATATAAGGCGTCCCAAGAAACTGACACCAAGCTTGTACTAACTGGCATGGTATCTGTTTCCATATGTCCTTACATACATTTAAATAGATTCTTTGGAAATGGAACCCTTAGAACAGCCACTGAGTGCCAGCCGTGTGTGATGAAAAGTGTCTCTTAATGCATAACATATAGGAATGTTGTGCTAGGCAAAATAAACACAACTTTCTCTAAAGGTCAGGTAACAACTACAAACACTAGTAGAATGCTCAGAACTATTGAATGAATTAGAAGTTAGAAGAAATTCTTCCCTTTGAGGGTGGTGAGGCACTGGACCAGGTTGCTCAGAGAAACTGGATTCCCCATTCCTGCAGATGTTCAAGGCCAGGCTGGACAAGGCTTTAGGCACATTGCTCTAGTGGAGGTATCCTTGTCCATGGCAAGGTAGTTGGAACTGGATGGTCTTTAAGGTCCCTTCCAACCCAAACCATTCTGTGAATCTAAATTCAACTTCAAAAGGCTTTGTAAAAATGTAAATGTAAAGGGACATAGTATGCTTATATCTGGGCAGATTTTCATTGGTGTGATCATGAACACTGACATTTTGCAATTGAAATACTGAATAGATAAATAAAAGAACAATGACACTGAGGCTATTAGCACAACTAGGACACAGGTCTTTGGAAAGTTCTTCCACTTATCCTGCCATGGCTGGTGAGTGCAGTTTCTTCCTACAATAACCTTCTATGACAATTAACTGTTAATTTATTACTATGAATAATTTATCATACACTGAAGAAAAATTAATTAAAGCCCAGGTATATTCTGTAAGTAAAATACAACCTTACATGTCTCAGTTGAACATGCACAAAGAGCACTGCAGGTCCTATAATAAAGTACAGAAAACTAATATTCAGAAAATTGGTAAAGAAATGCAGCCACTTTGCAGTTTTATGCAACCAAAACCTCCCAGACTAAAAACCAAATCAAACTGTTCACATGTTCAAAGACTTACTGGTTTATTGTCAAAGACTGGGATTAACAAATGTAATCTCTGGTAGTTATTTCTGTCACATTGACCTTCAGCTTTTTAGTAAAAGCTATAGATTCTGATCTGTGTTCGATGGGTGAAAAATTCTCCTATCACACTTACTCCTCTAGTTTAGTTAAATAAAAATCTGTTTGTGCTTTCTGCTCAGGCACATCACTTCTCACCCAGGCTCCTCCAGTTACCAAGACACTTACAGAAAATCCTTCCTGGTAACTGGCTGTTCAATGTACAACAACAGGAAAAAAAAAATCTGTACGGGAAGCTTGTAAAATGAACTTCATTCATAAAAACACCACTCTTCTGGCTAGATTAATGGTTTGAAATCCCAGTGAGAGAAATAACCATTTTTAGTTTTAGGATGCCCTGATGATACTAACACTTTAAAACAATCTAATAGGTTCACATGTTGAAATGCATTGAAATTTTAAAAGCTCGTGAATGAAATTAGCAATGTGCTGTGCCTGTCAATATGAACTATTAGAGTCCCCAGAGTGTAAGAGAGTGGGAGAGTTGAAAAATTAATTCAGATCGTGCACCTGTTTGCAGGAATTTGTCTGTTGAATTTGCACAGCATTTAATCAGTTTCTGTGACGCAACGATTGTCCTTTTGTCTAGGCTCCCTCAGTACAGTGTTAATTCTCACCCATCTGAAATTCAGGCAATATTACAAATTCCAAACTGATAATTAAAGCCGATAAAAGTGAACCAGTCTGAATGAAATTGACTGTACTGACTAAAGTTATTTTTAAACTTTTAAAATTTCTTTAACGTATCATCATCAACTCCTTTCAAGTTAAGGCCAAATGATTACATGATCTCAAAATTTTCTTTTAATAGATTATATATCTAAATAATGCTCAGAAAAAATACATTTTGAAAAGAAAATTAATAGATAAAAAGGCATATTGTCCCCTGAAAAGAAATCAAAATAGACCATTAGTTGTACAGGAAAAGCATATGAAAATAACATTCTAAAAATGTCACCATTTTTAATGAGTTCTCCTGCACACAGTTAGACCTCTTGTTTCCAAACAACTCAATGAGGTACAACAAAAGACACCAGGAAGAGCTTCTTAATCAACTTTCACACATCTATTCACTACCCTTCAGTTGGGAGCTACTGATTTTTAGTGTTTACAGAGCATTCAATGATGCAAATAGCTCTGTGAAATTATAAAGAGTGAGAAGAGTTTGACTTCTGTGGGAAGAGATGCTGTTCCCAAGACTGAACCAAAAACTCCTCTACTGCAGATTCCACAGCTCACAGAGATCTTATTTAAACAGATCTGAAGCTTCTCGGATAATATTTATAAACACAAAGAGAAAGGCAAATTTTCTAATGCTGTTTTGTTTCCTTGGTGTTTTGTTAAACTACATCCTTCACTTCTACCTCCCAATCAATTAGGAACTGCAATACAAGTTCTAACCTTTTGGGGGGTGGTAGGAAAGACCAGAAGTCTCGCATTCTATTAAAAAAAATTAAATTTTCCAAGTTCAGGTTAGTCCAAATCTAGATTCACTGTGATTCGGATTATCAGCTGGACCTTGAGATAAAATTTTGGAGCTGTAGAAAATCTGAAACCATAGTAATTCATAAGAGGAGAAAGAAATAGAGACACTACACAAATTCTCAGATACTGACACCCAGCTTCATTGGCTAGATTGTTTTGCCTGTCTTCTGGTTCCTATACTAGGCAAAAATAACAATCCTGCTCTGGAAGATAATCAGGCTTGCAAAGAATCTGCACAATCTAAAATGCAAGATTTTACTATTCTGATTAATATTTTATTTTTTATAAGACATAACATTTAACTAACATAGGTCATAAATCTTACTCTGGTGAAGTTCTGAATTAGTCAATGTTTTTTTTTTAGGCTGTGGCATCAAGAGGTTCCTGTAGCTATGGTCTCTGGCACTTTAGCTCTGGCTTATCCCAATAACTTCACAAACATAATTTCATGTAAGAATATATATTAATGATACATGATAAATGAATCAATATATATCACAATTACAAAAAATTTCCTTAAGGTTTTCTAAATCAGTTCAAAAACCAATAAGATCCACCATAGTACTCCCTTACTGGATGAATCAAATTAAAATTGGAAGAAGTTTTATGCAAACAGGGATCAGTGTAACAGCTCTAAAATTGTTATAACTACTTGTGTCCTCCAAAAAAAGCACACAAAGCATAGATATTTATTGTCTTGGCAGATGTGTGCTGGACTCATTGTTTTGGCATGTACACTACCTGATGCATACCTGACTCGTGGATCAAGAAGCTGTTCACATATAGCAGAGAATTTAAAGTGAGAACAAAAAAAATCCTCTCATTGTCACAGAAACTGGCCATTAACAAATGACTCACACGCAGGACATTAAACATGATGGGAACTTCAATTGCTGTCTTTCATACACTAGTATTTTAATTTCCGTAGTTTAAGCTGTGGCACAAAATTATTTCAGAATTACTGGGTTGCCTGTCTGTGACACATAACATATCCTTAACACAGTGATATGGTTGCTTCAAATTCTTAATCAACAGTTTTTCAAAAAGCATGAGATTTGTGACGTATATGACAAAGCCCAAAATTATTATTTCAGGATATTGCTAATGATGATATTAAAAGTGTAAGGTTTATAAAAGTCACATACTGCTTTATCTCTTTGATTTTTTTTAAAGATTGCTTACATTCACTATATTTACAGCAGGGGCTTACAATAACAAGCAGTGTCTCTTCAAGTCCTTTTATCATACCAGCTAAACTTTGGGCCTAGGTTGCCTGGACATTTTGCTAAACTGTCCTGACTTCTACAAATCCAAACCTTTTAATTTTTCCATCATTAAATATAAGTGCCCTAGATTTCCAGTTTAAGTAATACAAATTTTTAAGAATATCATAAATTTTTCAATTTTTCAACACTTCAGGACACTGATAAAATATTTTACACTGTTCTTTAGCAAGTGTTAAATTTGGATTAGAATTTTAAAGGTCTATAGTCAAAGTCAGCAGTTTAGACTTATGCATGACAAGATGTAGTGATTTTCATCATTTGGTTAAGAGAATAAAAACATCCTGATGCTACATATTATGTTAATGAACAGGATTCATGTCTTATATTTTTTCTTGAAATTTTTTTACTTGGGAACACAAATGTAAAGCTTCTTGATGTAAGCACTGTTCCTGCCTAACTGCATATTCTTCAAGTTGTTTACAGTGAGGAGCAAGGAAGATGAAGTGTTTCAATAGACTCTTCAGGCTGACCTAGTTGGCATGCACAAGGTGAAGCGAGCCATGTATTGCTTTGTGTTTCCTGATTCTTTAAAAATACAGAAACTATCTGATTTTACTCGGAATTGGAGACTGCCATGGTACCTCCCCTTAAAATATTAAAATACAGACATTTTAAACTACGACAGATATGACATATCTGATTTTTGAAAGTAGCCAGGATCAACAGCCAGGATAAAGAATACCCAAGGCTGCTGTCATTCTATGGTTCAACTTGGCTGACAAAATGATAAATCACTTCACGTTAAATCTATTATTAAACTAATTGTCAAACTACAATACAAAAAAATGGGAGCTTAAAAAAAGAGAAAAAGAGAGCTGACATCAGAGCAGAACAGGCAGGATTAGATCCTGCATGATTTCGAGTACAAATAGATCCCTCTGGGACTTTGGGGGATTAATATTTTTTTCCTCCTCACTGTGAAGAATTAACGAGGGTACCTGCAACGATGCTGGCGAGCTGCTGCGTTCTGGTGATGGGGTAGACGCTGCGTGCCCGCGCGATGGCCCAGGCGATTTTCCGGGCTTGCCTCTCCTCGCCGTAGGTGGCCAGGACGGCGGCGAGCGCCCGCGGAGCCAGAGCGTTCACGGCATCGGCCGCCGTGGCCATGGCCGGGCACCTGCACAGCCAACAGCCAATCAGGGCACTGACCCCAGCCAGCACCACAACAGGTGAGGCTTCACCACGCCGGGACACGGAGTCAAACACACACACACACTGCACACAAGGGCCTTTGAGGTTTTCAAACAGGAGATGGCAACTCTGGGGAAACAGTTTGCACCTTTCAAATGCTTTTTCTTGCTGGTCTAAATGGATTTTGTTCCTCAACTTCAATTAGAACAGTTTTAACTTCCAAATATATGCTTAATAGGATGATGTGGTTACTGCGCGGCAGAGAGAGAGAGAAAAGACAGCAACACACACGGAGCTCTTTGGGGAAAAAAGGCCAATTTATTGTACAGACAGCCCGGATTTAAAGTGTGTTAGTGCAGCCAGGACAGGACAGGAGCTCATTGGACAATTGGGAAAAACATCCTTGGGACAGCACCTCAGGATGTGTCCCACGGGAAAGACACCAGGGGTTAATGTTGGTGATGAATTCCACTCTGTTTGTCACCATGTTCTCACCCTGGGAGACTCCTCCCTAACTGAAGCTGCAGTCAGCTTGTCAGCCTGGGAATGGAGCTGAGAGTCAGGAGAAATCCAGGCCTGAAAGGAATCTCCAAGCTCTAATTCCCCAGCTCTCTGAATGTGTGTGTCCACAGGATGACAAGAATAAATATATTCCAGTATCGTGCTAGGATGGAAATTATGTGTGACCTTTCTACTTAGCCAGCTTTAGAATATAAACTTGCCTCTTATGGGTTCATTTTAGCCACCTTGCATCATAGTTGTTTTCTAGGCAGAATTGATTTCAAGGATCTTTTCTTTCACATCTCCTCTTATGAAAACAATTGCTAATGAAGATAATGAAACATTACTTTTCACTAAAAGGCATAAGAATATATAGAAATACTCTCCTGAGATAATGGAAATGACATAGTCATATAAATTACAGGACTTACTACAATTTAAGCAGTGAAAGCCTTCAATCTATAGATCTATATCTGTCACTTTGCTACTGAAATAGTTCAAGGTATTTTATGAACATCATCTATGGGTTTACTAATCAGAGAAAACATAGAAACTGCTTAATAAATTCTCTTGTAAATTCTCTTTCAGGCATTTTTTACTCCCCTGCAGTATCTTACAAAAGATAACAAAACTTAGAGGCAAGTAGTATCATAGCAACAACCATAGTGTAAGGAGTGTAAGGCTTTTGTTATGCCTCAGGTATCCTTTGTTCTTATGCTTCTATTCTGTGTTTGTTTTCTCATGATGCATCAGACTTATATTTAAGCCTGGAGTTCAGATTCTTGAAATCTGAGGGCTGAATCCCAGGAGAATCATGGCAGCATTTTGCACAAAACCAGAAAAAGCAAGTAACATGAAATTTAAAATTTAAAATTGTTAAAACTTAACATTAATATGGTAAGCTAATTCCTTTGAAATTGAGGCTTCCCATTGGCTCTTGTGAGCAATGAAGGAACAAATGGCATTTCTTAAGACTACATGTTCATCAAAACACCAAGAAGAATTACAATTGTCATGTAATGCACCATGCAATTACAGCCATCACCCATTCAAGACAGATCTTTGCTTGCTCATGCAAAAAGAAAAATGCTGCAGAAATACATAAGGTTGTCTGAAGATGAAAAACCCTGCATAAGTGGAAATTATAATTCCATGACTGATTTTTGTGCTCTTGAAAGTACTAAACACCAATCCAAATTTAAATACAGGTGATTTACTCGATAACCATAAATTTGGCAATTAAGCCTGATGTGCCTCCTACACAAAGAGACAGGAAGTTTATAATTTTGCTAAGTAAAACTTACAACAAATACAATGGCAAATGGGCATGGAAGCATGCATCATACTAGCATGTTAAAAGCAATGTAGCTATCTGATTTAAACCAGAAGATATAATGGATAGGATTTTATTTATTTATTTTTATTATGTTCCTTTTATAGAGAAGCAACTGGGTAAGATGGTCATTACACAGAAGAAGGATGCTGCTCCTTTCCTGAGGGAGCAACTGAACCTGCTCAAGTGAAGTTTCCAGAAATAGCAAGTGTGGCAGAAAAGGAAAGGGACTGCAGTAAGAAGTTGTGAGCCTGCAGATTAAGTACAAGCAGAGAAACTGTGGAAATAATAGGCCTCTGAATAAGAGATGTGACTGTACACCATACACTGCAAAAATGTTACAATTTAAAGGCAGAGTTAATAAAACATTACTGGTTTAATTACTCATCACTGGAACCTTCCTCTTATTTCAAAGAAGGCAAAGACAATAACCAGGGCTGGGCACTGAGATAGAAATAAACTTTTTTGGCAAAAGAAAGTCAGGGTACTCATGCAAAATTAGATCTCATTGTTTGATGACAAGAATTCTTCATTTTAAGAGGAAAGCAAATGCACAGGGGTTGCTGAGCAGACAGTTTTTGACGTTCAAGAATATTCTGTTATAATGTACCTGTCACTATCCATCCTCATGTCCAAAGGTCCATCCTTCTGCAGGGAAAAGCCTCTTTCAGGTGTATCAAATTGCATAGAAGAGCAGCCAGCATCCAGGAGAACACCATCCAGAGTCCCTGGCTCAACCCCAGAGGAGATTAACAAAGCCTCTGCCTCGCTAAACCGTCCTAGAAGAGGTTGGATCTGTTTCCTGTAAGAAAGTAACAAATAAATAGCCTCAAGTTTAATTATAACAATGCCATCTCTCCCCATTGCATCGCAGGAATTAGATAATAGCACTCAACTTGTCTCAGAAGCAATAGGGCTATTCCCAAAGTAATAGTTTGTGTATTTTCATATGTCAACATTGAAAACGGGTCCAAACCACCCCTCAGTGACTACTTCTACTTAAACTCTTTATTCCCTTCCTGCTTGGTCTTAAAGAAATGAAAAACTGATAAAATATTATTTTTTTTAGCATGCAGGACACTTCAGCAGGAATGTCCTGACTACTAAGGGACCTGCCCTGCTTAGCAGGTACTTGACCTTTAGTCAAGCAAGGCCAAGGTAAAAAGAAAGAACAGATCTTGGACCTAGAGAAGCAGACAAAATGGAACAAGAGTGCACAACCTTGTGATTAATATTTACTCACCAAGAAAAGAATTCCAAGTTCCTGCCATGGGACCAAACACGGTTTTAGTGGTATTTGTCATTTAAAAAAAAACTGGGAGAATGAGGTGCACTGAACCATAAGCAGGTAAAACACTTAGTGTATTTTGGATTTAGGCACCTGATCACTGGAGAGAGTAGTTTAACATGCAATTTTGTGCTTACTGCTCTTTCTTAAACTGGTTGTATCTTAATATTCCCATACTGACAAGGAAAAGAGGAATGGCAAGGGAGGAGATAACACATCTTCTCCACAGGTTCTAGTGTCCAATCACACAGAACCTGATGGAGATCAAGAAGTGTTTGGACAATGCTCTCAGGCACAGGATGGAATTTTTGGGGTGTCCTGCCAGGAGTTGCATTCAATGATCCTGATGGGTCTGTGCCAACTCAGCCTATCCAATAATCCTATGATCTCTGAGGTTTTCAATGCTTTCTTGAGTATCTCAAACTTTTGGGTTTTGCCTATATATAGGGTGACATACAATTACACAATTTATCTCTCTCAAAATCTCAATTAATTTCACAGACTTAAAAATATTAATCAACATCCTGCTGCATTTTTAAGCAGTACCTGCAAAACAGAATGCATTTCTGCCCATTCCAGGAAGCGACTGCCTCCACGTGGAGAGAAAAAGCTTCCATTAAAAGGAAGATGCTTATGAATCCAACCACATGGAAGAACATTCAGCTACACAATGTTCTCCTCGTTAGACCAGAACAAATCCACCTACTAAACAGCACAAATACCGGGAAACTGTGTGAATGAAAACTTTCCATGAGGGATATCATGACTGCATACAAAATTTTGAAGTGATTTCTGTCCAGCCCATAACTGAATACAACTATTCAGCATTAGAACTGACAGTTCCTGAAAAGCACAATGATCCACTTAAGATACTTTAACCAATTTAAGCTATATAGTTATACAGTTTTGAGATTGTATTTCCTCCTCATTATAATGAGAGGAATTTTCTATAAAATATGTACCACTTTTTCCAACTGGGCAGTGTTTCTACCTTCATGACTCATGCAAATGAATGAACTTTAAAATTCTGCATGTGGGAGATGAAAACAAATGAGACCTGGATAAAACTAAATTGCCATTGTCCAGTTCCCCAGCAGACAGTAATCCATGTCAGTGGCTCTGAAGCAGTGCTCTACCAATCAATCTGAAAAATTACCCTGAACAGTATTTATTTATTGCTAGAAATTTTCTTTAAACAAGTCATAAATATGTGGCTAGCTAAGATGCTTGTGACAGTTTTTGATTTGTGATCTGCCAAACTTTCGTGATTAGAAAAGGTTAATCTAAAAAATTAGTAAATTTTAAGTAAGTAGAAATTTACTCTTTGGTAGAGAGATGCTTCAGCTGGAAAACATTCTGGTGTTTACAAATAAAAAAAAAGATTAAAAAATTATTAGGTTGACATTTGATGTCAGTCTTTCAGCTGTGTGAAATTATAGCTTCTGTATATAATGTGCTTGTTATGCACTGGCTTGTGTAGATATAGGCATCTTGTTGAATATAAATTCTCACTAAAACCAGATGCTTTTTATGAGCCTATAATGACTATATTACAATGTTCAGGCTAGTTCTCTGAATTCCTGTTTCTCTGTGGAACAGAAGACACAATTTTAAGCATCTTGGCTATCTCATACACTTCAATTAATCAAACCAAGCACACAGCAATGAAAGATTTATTACCTTATGAAAGGAAATACAAATATCAACTCTTCTTTTGATAGGATAGTAACAATGATGATAGTGATGACAAGGATTAATCTATTAGATTATAAGCATGACACATTTATTTAAAATTAAATATTTTACCAAGAATTCAGAATATTTATTAGTAGATAAAGAACCTCTTCCCTATTCTACCATTCTTTATGCCTATATTCAAATAAAAACTGCCTGTTATACATAGGACTTCTCAAAATATTCTTAATTTACTGTAAACTTTCTTTTGACTTCAGATTTTTATTTATGTGATCTGTAAATCCACTTTCCAGAAAAAGCTCAAATAAATAATAAATAATAAACTGTTAAATAGTAAATTGTGTTAAAAAATTTTACTTCCTACAGTCACATGCCTTTTGCTCTTCCCAGGTATGCAGAATTCTTTCCACTTTCCTTTTCAGTCTTCCAATGTTTTCTTTGGCCAATAGAGGATTTCTGTTCCATGACCATATTTACCTAGTATGAAAATCTATTATCTTTTCTGTCTTAATATATTGCAAAATCAGTGCTTAGTGGAAAAAGCAGGAAAGTTAAACCAGGGAACATCTGCAATAAACACCAAGAAAAAGAGCCAAGCTTATAGTTCTAAGAAGCCTGAGATGAGAGAGTATATCAAAATATTACATAGCAAGACTAAATGGGGATTTTCATCAGGTCTTGGTGAAACCTTTGAAAGCTACTAAGGCTACAAAGGGTCACAGAGAGAGCATTGTAATAATTTCAGGCAATCTTAGAAGGTTAAAAATTTGACTAAAACAAGTTAAACTTAGTATCTGAACAGCATTTTATATATTCAAAATATTTTAGAAACATAAAAAACTATGATGAGCTTTTAGCTCCTCTCTTATAAATTGAGAAATGAGACTTGTAGGGTTTAATATTTAATGACTTGATGGTACCACATAGAAAGCCAAGATAATTTCAGAGACTATGGTCTGAGGATGTAAAACAGCAGAAAATACCTATCATGTAACTCTCATTTGGGGGGGTATGTACTGGGTAATAGCATGGTAATTTTTTGATGAATTCCCAACTGCCACAGACAAGCAATCTGTAACTTCTCAAAATATTCAACGTGTTCACTCCCTCTTTAGTAATCTTGACATTCTACAAGGAAAACGTATGTAAGATTTTAAATGAACACTGGGAATATGGAGAATCTAGCCTATTTTAAAAAGAATAAAAAGTTATTTACAGCAACTAAGGTTGTGGGCCCTTTATAGATTTTCTTGTGCAACAACTTCAAAAGCTTGCAGAATTCTTGGGGAAATAACACAGTTGGAAAATAATACAGAACCTTGGGTTCAGGTCCTTTGTTTAGGTCATAACACAGTATTTTATTATATTATGACGCATAGCATGGTAATTCTGCTAGACAGGCCTTGATCCACACTTCTTAACTACATGAAAGAGCAGAATGAGAAAGAGTTCAATGTCTCCTAAAGTATTTCAGGCTCTGCAGGTTTCAGTTAATCTCTGGTATTCTGCAATGCTTTACAAATTTTTTTTTTTATTTTACTCAGCTGAGAGGGATCCACACAGGAAAAAAAATAAAGCATTAACACAGCTTCAACAAAATAAATAGAATCTTTTCTCTCATCAAATTTCTCTCCATTGTCACAGACATTGACATGATCATCTATCATTCAAGTAATTTCACAGAGCTGTACAATGATTCTTTGATGGTGCTTCACCATTTTTTAAGTATACATAGTAATACTTGGTCTTGATGTTTCACTATTGCTCCACTTAAAAATCCTATGAATAAATACACGACAATCCCTCGCCAGCAGTGAAAACTACATTTTACACAACCAGAATAAAAGGTTCTTCAGGAGAACAGAACACAAGGTTTTTCAGCTAACTCTTGGCACTGCACATCAAACAAGGAGACCAGCGAGGTGCTTTGATTCAGTAACTCCACTGGGACTGCCACGGGGTGCCAAGGAGCACCAGCTGTAATGAGGATACTGGTACAGACCTGGCTTGACACTGACTCACCCCACTGAGGTCACTCACAGCTGTCAGAGAGCTGCAGCTTTCACTCATGGCTGCACTGCTCCAGGCATACCTAGAAGCAAACTATGAAGGATTCTAGCCATAAATTCTTGGAACTTTCAGTATCCTACCTGGAAATTGTTGTGTGTTACTACACCTCAGTGTAACATTCCTCTCAAAAAATGCATCTGAATATTCTGCAAAAAATTTTACATTACCTCTGCCAAATGGAAATTTGGCATGGTTTTCATGCTTGCCAAATGTATTGGTTTTGCATGGCCTGGTTACTGGCACCAGAGGGGGCTCATAGAAGTGGCTTCTGTGAGAAGCTGCTGGAAACTTCCACGATGTCTAACAGAGCCAATCCCTGACGGCTCTGAAGATGGAAAAGGCAGGGCCAATTAGGGACGATGGTAACACCTCTGTGATAACATATTTAAGAAGAAATCAAAATAAAGGTTGTGGTGTAGTTTTAATTCCAGCCAGAGAAGAGAAGGAAGTGAGAACATGTGAAGGAAAACAACATGGCAACACCAAGGTCAGCAAAGGAGGGGAGGAGGTGTTCCAGGCACCAGAGCCGGGATTCCTCTGCAGGCTGTGGAGATGGCATGGGGGAGTAGCTGTGCCCCTGCAGCCCATGGAGATCCACAGGGGATTGAGAGATCCACCCCCAGCCCGTGGGGATCCATGGGGATGCAGAGATCCACCCCCAGCCCGTGGGGATCCATGGGGATGCAGAGATCCACCCCCAGCCCGTGGGGATCCATGGGGATGCAGAGATCCACCCCCAGCCCGTGGGGATCCATGGGGATGCAGAGATCCACCCCCAGCCCGTGGGGATCCATGGGGATGCAGAGATCCACCCCCAGCCCGTGGGGAAGGTGCCCATGCAGGAGCAGGTGGATCCCTGGAGGAGGCTGTGATCCAGTGGGAGACCCGGTGGAGAGAAGGGTCCCTGCTTCCAGGCTGGAGCAGCCTGTCCTTGGAGGGCTGCACCCCGTGGAAGAATGACCCACACCACAGCAGTTTTGGGAGGACTGTGTGCCCGTGGGAGGGACTGACGTTGCAGCAGTTTGCAGAGGTGTTGTTTGTTGGATGGATTCCCAAGGGAGAAGTTTGTGGAGAGCTGTCTCCTGGGGGAGGGAGCTCACGGTGCAGCAGGAGAACAATTCCTCTCCTTGAACAGTGAGAGAAGCCCCAGGTGATGAACTGACCACAACCCCAATCCCTGTGTCCCTGCACGGCTGGGGTAAGAGGTAGAGCTGGGAAAGATGGTGGAGTGAAGGTGGTTTTACAGGCTTATTTTATTTCTCATTATCCTGTTCTTATTTTATTAGTAATAAATTTACTTTATATCACTAAGTGGAGCCTGTTTTGCCTTTGATGGTATTTGATGAGTGATTTCTCCTGGATCTTATCGCAATCCATGAACCCTTTGTTAAATTTTCTCTCCTTTGTCCAGCTGCAGAGAGGAGTGAGTGGCTGTTGTTGGTGCCTGGGCATCCGTCAGGGTCAACCCACGACACCAAGAAAAAACAGTAAAACCAAAAATTGTGACATCTATCACCTTACAAACAAACTGTGTCATTACATTTCTAGTTTTATAAAATTTCTAGTTTTAAAAAAATTAATTACATATTTATTATGAAAAACCCTGTATCTACTTGAGAACTAACAATTCAGTCTAGCTAGGTTTTGTGCAACAAAATTACAAATTCACATCTGTGCCACTGATTAACAAAGACCTGAAAACTGGAGGAAGCGTATGAAAAAAGCAGTTTCCATAGAACCAAGTTAAGATATCCAAATTTGAGGGCTACAATATTAAATGTGCTCTGTGTAAGGATCATTGAAATGTCATTTTAAGTATTTTTAAATTGGTAAACTTTTACTTACCATGTATTCCCACTTATGAGCGGAGAACATTTGAAAAGTCAGCTACTTCTCTTCATATAACCTAAAGACATCACACCAGAAAAACCCCAACAAACTCTCCTTTCTGCATTGACTTGGAGAACACTGAGCATCTTACACTGTCAGAAATTCTGTCCCAAGAGTTCTTCTGCCTCTTCTTGTCAACTGCATATCTCTCTTACATAAACCCTCATGAAACTGGTTATTTCATGCTTCAGTTGTTCTCCTCTAGCGTCCAGAACTTCCTCTTTTCCTTACTCTGCCACATGCTGTAAAATGATGCAGTCTTCCTCTGTTATTGACACCAGGCCCCTAAAACTGTTTCTAACAACCTCTCAAGCATACCTGCCCAAAACACATTGCTCACTGTTTAAATGTTCTTTTTTATTTCTATATGAAGTATGCAATCCACTATTCTGTCTGTTAACACAAGTTCAGCAAAAACTACTGGAGAAGACACTACTTTAGCTAAAGGAAAGATACAATTTTTAAACCAAAAGAACAAATATCGAAGAGGGTTTCCATTGAGTACATCCAAAACCTTGCCATATTAGACATTTTCCATAGCAGGTATACTCAATCTCAATAAAACAAATATGAAAATTTAAGTTCCTAATGAACAATGTTTCCTGCTAAATTGCACATTAAGGAGGAAACTCTTTTCCTTTTTCTGAGAAAACAAAAGACTAACAGAATAACAGTAATGATCAAGGCAAATTTCAAAATTACATGTCTCACCAAAATTTGAAAAAATGTATTTTTTCGTTTTATAAATAACACAAAATTTTGCTGCATAATAAGAACAAATTTTATGCAATTGTGTCTAGCCATTAAAGCCTTTGCTATAAAATATGTAACATCATTATGTGTGACACCTTTATTACATAATATATGTAGAATACATAATATGCTGTCATCATTTGGATGTGCAGAGAAAACCAAGCTGTCAGAATTATTTGCTTGTCACTCACAAGACATAACAGTTCAGAGAGTAAGACATCACCCTCAGAAAACTCATAGTTTCTCTGACTTTCCATTGCCCCATCTGGGGATTTAATTTGGAGGTGTATCTTAGTTTAGCTTTGCAGCAATGGATGGGACACGAATGTCAGGGGACACAAGCAGAGCTGAGCACATGTGCCATAACCTCAGCACTGTCACACATTCTCCATGACCCTCAGCACAACCACAATGTGAATCTGTTCTTTCACCTCTCCTAATAAACACTACTATCACTTTTACAATGACTGAAAGCAGTTTTGTTGGATTGTTGTTGGACATTTCTGCTGACAGTTTGCACAACCATTTTTTAAGGGTGAATGTCCAAACCATCATTCAAATTCTAAGACCATTTTTTCACTGTAAGAAAGGACAGCAAAGTAAGTTTTTCTGAGAGTTGATAAATCTTAATAATTATATCCTTATTCTTTTTCTACTAGCATCTTAAATGAGAGCTTGATAAAAACTGCCTCTCCAGTCCACAGCAACTCACATATAAATTCACACTTATATTAAAGACACAATGGTACTTTATTGAACTCAAAAGAAATGTTGCTGGTGGCCACAGAAGGAAGAAAAGTTCTGTTTAGATCAGTTCTCAAAAGCCAGTAAAATACAGAAAGAAATTCTGGATATACACCAGCAAGTCGAAAAGTACAAATGAACATCAGGAGCATAAAAGCTGTATATGAACACGTTTCAGTCCGTGAATATAAGAATACTAAAATCTGTAGCAACAATCATTGTAGAAATATTTTTTTTCAACATGCAGGAAAGGGGCAGATCACTTTTTTCCAGTGTTAACATGCAGTCTCAGAGGAATCTGAAATTGTATTGAGTGTTGCAGCTGGAGACAAGGCACAAAACCAGATTTATCATTCAAGCAGCTTTACTGATCAATTACTGATTAATTGTGATCAGGTATGTACAATGACCAAAATACCATATATAAAATATTAAAGCTTAAAAAGACAAGAACTTGCCTCTCCTTTGTTTCATTTGTTAAATGAACAAAAAAAAGTGTATTTCTCTAGGACCTGCTTTCTCCCACTACAACATTTCAGTTTCTGAATATGTTTCTGTCTTATTTAAATTAGTAATTAACTACTCTTTCTTTGACAAACCATTTCCTTGTTTGAAACAGTACTTAAACCTTAGAATACTGAGGATAAATACATCAAGAATTTATTACAAATGAAACAAGTAACTTTTTCTTCCTTCCCATCATTCTTTTCTAAGCTATGTCATAGAAGAACATGTCACAATTTAAATTAACTCTCATCACATGCATTAAACTCTCTGCCTATCACTTGGACAGCATCACATCTCCCAGCTATCTGCTTCTAATTGTGGGAAGGAGAAATAAGAGAAGCAAAACACAAGAGGAATGCAAATAAGGACAGACATGAAATAGGAGCATCACTTAGCTACAAGTTACAGTTTGCTCTTCTATACCTTTGCCCATACCAGGCCTTACCCTTTTCAAGACATGGGAACATGAACTCTACATAAAATTAAAATCAGAACATCAAAAATTAAATCATATAGTGGGTATAAAAGACAGGCTAACATTCAGTATTTTGTTCCCTATTTCTTTCCCAGTAGTTTTTAGCATGCTCTTCTAACCACCAGTGAACACAGGAAGGTTCCAAGAGCAAGCCCAGTGTGTCCCCAGGGCCTGGTGAGCTCACACCTGCACAGCCTCAGAGTTCTGCTCACTGCTGCCCTGGAAGGTGCTGCACGTCTCCAGAATAAGCTCCATTTTTGCTGTATTGGGTAACACAGCCCAACCAAAAATCAACAGTAATCATGCCACCAATTTACTGGCTTGTTTTGATAATTTATGAATAAGTTGGATGCTCTGCCCACATAACCTCGTGGCACTGCACTGGGGAGCTCATAGCTTTGAAATGAGATCAGAGTGACTCCTATAGCCAGGCAGGAAATCTACACCAGAAGATTGTTTTGCTTCTACTACTCACTCTCTGCACAATTTTACCTTGTTAAATTGTACTTGTCACTTCTATATTTACAAACTCTGAAAATTTGTTCCAAATTATGAAACAAAATAAAAATTAAATCTATATTTGTTACTCAGAATATTTCAATCCAAGAAAGTAATGTGCTTAATCCTACTAAAGATTCTATTTATATGCATACTTAAAAGGTAGGGTTTTACTAGTTCATCAAATCAAAACCTCAAGAAAGTAATGATTTCCAAAAACTGCATAAGCAAAATTAGGTATATCCCTTAAGATAATCTTAGTTACAATAGTAAGCATTAAATTTTGGAAAACTACCAAGATTACACAAAAGAACACAATACTACCAACTCTAAGAATGCTTTTGATTTTAAATGCTGTCTTAAAACACAAGTAGGCAGCAATTCACATTCCTGGTGACCTCGACCTTTTTTCTAGTTTAAAAATTTCAATTTCAGAAAGCAATCATAAAAATAAAACTAGATTGTTCAGGAACCATGAATACCTTGGTGCTCTTTAGACACCACCAGCTAGCATCTATGTAGAATTATACAGACAATTCTATATTAAATTCTAATTCTGTAACTTAATTTATTAAGTACCTTGTAATAAGAGCTGAGAAATTTAAATGCATTTCACCAGTGACAATCTATCCTGACATTTTTATTTCATACAAGTCATGAAATGCTGCACTCAAATGAACTTCCCTCCTATAAAATGAACATCCAGAAATTGTGTAAATTATCTTTTAAGTAAGTATCAGAAATAAAAATTATTGTTTTTACTGAAATACCCTAGTCTCAACAATGTTATTTTTTATGCACAGAGACTACATGCAGTCTAATTACTTGCCACTGCAGATTACAACATAAAATGTGAAGTTGTAAGTACTTGGAGAAGTAAGAGAACTTTCAATTGAATGTTTGCTCCTGAAAGTATGCATACAATTTTAAATTACTGCTCTGTTTCTCTCTACTGGGAAAATCTTTTCAATTAAGATACATTGAAAAAAAAAAGAACAAAAAAGCATTCCATTTGTGAGACAAGACAACATCCTGAGGTAAAAAAAAAGCTGTGAGTCAGCTTTACCAAATATGAAAGTTAACGAAACAGGTACACAATCAACAGTTAAAAAGATACCAGGCAGGAAAAGGGATATATAAGTATACATTGTGGCAGACTATGAGAACAGAAGCTGTTGCACAACTCCATCTAAAGTATAATGAGATACAATCCTTACAAATCCACAAACACAAAAAATATTTGTAGCAAGTTTTTAACCTAGAAGGGGCAATGTCAGTCCAGCTAAATTTGTTGCCTGTCCCCCAGTAAAAGATGGCAAAGTTCCTAAAATATTACCAAAGAGAAATGTGATGAGTTCAAAGCATCATGTGTGAAAATATGTACTACAGGGCCTGGAAGAAAACCCCTGCATGACCTGGAAGCTCATCATCTGGACATAACCATGAAGATATGCAAGCCAAAAGTCTTAATTGGAATAGAAAAGTATTAATGGTAAGGCTTCATGCAGAGTGTGGTATGTCATTATGAGAGCCTTGTCTAAAAGAGAACAACTCAGAGTGGAAGTGGCACAGAGCTAGAACAGGATGAGTAGAAGTGAGAGATTATCAGATGAGAGGATAAAAAAATCCCAAACTTGTTTTGCATACAAAAAGTGAGTATTTTAAATGCCAAGGAGAGAAAAGAGCTAAGATATATTAACATACTATTTGCTAATTTTCTTCAATTAAAATTAAATTAGGTAACTTGCTTTAACTGGAAATTTTTTTAAAGTTTCACATAATGAAAAATTAGACCCTGGAATAGCTGGAGCACTGCATATAGAACTCCTAATTACTTTTAAGATAGAGCACAGTGAAGGAGATTAAATTATGTACTGGCTTATAATACCATGCAATTAGATTCAGTGATGTAGAAGTCTCTTACAGAATGTTTATATTTGAACAGCTATTGTAATTCTCCATTGAAAAGTTCACCCTGAAAATGTTTATGTAAACTTATCAAGACATATACACATTACACATTTTACATGTGTATAAACATACTCCAGCCTAAGAATAACTTACCCCTTAGGTATAAACGATTCCTTTTATTTTTAGAAATCCCTAAACTGAATGCATAAACACAACATTGGCATTGAAAAGGCTTCTTTCTCCTAGGAAACTTTTAACCAAACATAACATTGATATTGACTGGAAAATGCTATTTTCTGGCAGAAAACTCAAAAAATACACTGCTCTCAGATAAATTTTTTTTAGCATTTTTATTTCTTAATTCAGAAGATGAGAAAGGAACTTCAGAATCCATTTGCTGCCACAAAAGGCTAATTAGGATCCCAAGATCAACAACTTTTGATCATTATTGAAGGAAAAGTTCAGCAGTTCAAAAGTTCAGGTGTCTGCTTTTCCACAGGGTGCAATAAAATAGTTTAAAGGCATTTAACTATTAAACTTATTTATATAAAAGCAGACAAAAACTGAAACCCCCAAACAAAACCTAACTTACTTTAGTGCTATTTTTATGTATAATTCTATCCAAGTAGAATAAAGAAGAATGGACACATCTAAGAACATTTTAACCTTTTGCTCCATGGCTTGGGACTTTGTAGGCTGTATTTCTCTATGTTTATGAACAGTTTTCCACCTGTTTTGTATAGTAGCTATTCCTCATTTAGACAAGTACTTTCTATTATGTTACTAGCTTTATTAAAGCTTAAGACCTTATAAGTAAAATAATTGCAGGTAATTTTTACATCAAGATGAATGCCCTTCCAGGTGCTAGAAAATACACAACATGATCTTGACAGCCTTCAGAAAACAACCACAGTCTACTTCAGCATCTATTAAAACTGAAGTTTTCCAAAACTGGAATTAGGCAAGAATCCTATTGATGTTATAGAGAATTTCTTTTTCAAAGTGCCATCTTTTTACCTAGGAATCACAGAAATAGGTAATAATTTGCAAAAG
Organism: Sturnus vulgaris; assembly: GCF_052056855.1. NCBI lineage: Eukaryota > Metazoa > Chordata > Aves > Passeriformes > Sturnidae > Sturnus > Sturnus vulgaris. The sequence goes on from NC_142260.1 coordinate 12,851,309, forward strand.
AGACCTCAAGAGGTCTTCTAGTCCAAAGTTCAGTGCAGACCTGATCAGATGGGTTCCTCAAGGCCAGTCCAGTTGAGCCTTCAACAGGTCCAAAGATACTCCACAAGCTCTCCACAAAACCTCTTCCTTACAAACATTTTTTTCACTGTAACATCTAACTGGAATTTCCTGCCTTATAACTCGTGCCTCTGAAACTCCAAAGGACTCCAGCTCTGTGGCAGCCCTTCAGGCATGTGAAAAACTTTAGTGCAAATTGTTCATAAAGTTGGTGAACAGTTTTCAATTACTTAAGCCTTCAAAAATACTAATCAGATCACTAATCCTGTTTTAAATTTTTTTTTCTAGAATTACCAAGACAAACCTGAAATTAAGATATAGCAACTGCGTATTTAATCAAATGATAAAATAAGAGTACTTGGACATACCCCTGGAAGATTCATTCTTAATTGTATTTTGTCACATAGATAGCTAAACAGTTACTCCTGAATCATTTACATATTTACTACAAGCAGATTTTTCCATATTTCATTTTCATTTTCCATATCAGGCTATTTATTTATGACTTAGGAGTTTTTGATGTTGGATTCTTGGCAGGATATAAAATAATTGCTCATCATTACCTGAGGACATGAAAAATTTAAGAATCAAGCTCTAAACACAAGCTGGTCTACACCTCAGTATTTCTGCACATTCTCAAAACAGCTGAATTTCAGTTCTATTATGGTTTCTTCGTAAGTGCCAGTAAATTGAATTTCATTGTTCTCCATTTGCTACAATATTTTTAGTAAAAAAAAATTCATTATTGAGTAGAATAACTCTCATTGGAAGAAAGTCTCATTTTTGTTACTATACAAATATATTTGTGGTCCCATTCATAAGCTGAACTACTGAAATCATTATAAATGCCAATATCAGCAACGTTTTATTTGGAATAAATGTCTCTTTCCAATGCAAAACCATGGGTAATCCATTAAATTCTTCACAATACTGTAGATTTGTAACATTTCAAATCACCCATGGGAGATACTAAAGAAACACCTCACAATTTCATTTCAGCAGTTTAATGCCTTACCTAGAGCATCTCTTCCCTAAGGTGGCACACTATAAGAGTAAGTATAACTCCATTTGAAAAACTTCTCTAAAAGAACTTTAAAAGACACTATGTTTCCAATAAAAAAAATCAAATAGAATCAAACAGAATTCAATAGAACCATCCACTGGAAGTCATTCATGTCAGGACAAGCAAGCCTTTGGTTCTGTTCTGCAAAGCACTGCCATGAACTTGGTGCAGTAAATTTCATCCCCACACATCACCTGCAATACCAATGACTTCTGTGTTATATTCACAGTATGGTTATTAGATTTGTTACAAAGTGTATAGCTCAGTTTGATTTATAAAAGTAATCCTCAAGTGATCCCAAAGCTATTGTTCTGTCTTAAAAAAGAATCCAGAAACTATCATTCAGAAACCTTCCACTGTGAGTCTGATTGCTCAACATTCATGCATTTGTGCTGACCTCTCCACGTGAAGCAGTTCTGACATCACAGTCCTTCTGACCATAAAATGGGTGAATTATGTGACACACACATTAACACCTTATGGAAGACACTGTCTGCCAAAAAGATTATCAGAGTTCTGGGACTATCAGACAGGGGATAAGAGGCATGTTCACTTCACTATAACTGTTTTGCATCTTACAAAGAAGAAGCTGAGCCAAACAATTCAGGCAAAGTCTTAAATCATGTCAAAGCCACATTGGGTCTTCTCAAAATATGCAGATCACTCTGACAAACATTAGGGTCTGTTTGAAATGAAGAAAAGAGTAGAATCACATTCTTCACAATAAGGGTCTGGCCTAGCTTCTTTATAGACGCATCCACTAGGAAAAAATGCACACACTTTCACAGTGTAATTAGCAAAATCTGATAATCAAAATTAAGAGTCAAGTATTCAATGTGTCACAGAACTTATCACCTGAAGTACTGTGCCAAATTTTACAACAAGTGCTTTAAAACAAGTTGTCAATAAGCTGAAAGAGATCCAGAGACCAACAAAGAAGTGGGTAGAAAACATGAGTCATATGGAAACACTGTACGTTGTGCTTTGTTTTGTTTTTCTTTGTGAATAAGAAGGCTGGAGGGGATGTGATGGTTATCTCTGTAAGAAGTTATTAAAAAGGTATCAGTATTCAGCCATTCTGCATGCCAAGCCAGAGCCAGTCAAGGAATACTTGACTGAAGTGGCAGAAAAGGAGCTCTGAGCTAGACACTGAGAAAATATCTTTATGTATAAACAACAAGAAATCACCCAGACATATTATTTATGCAATTCCTGTTATTATGGAATGCTCCTAGGAAGAGGAAAGGCAAACAGTGTTTACTAATTTCAAAAGTACATTAGGTTTGTTTTAATTTTACAATTTATTGACAGTGCTTAAACCCCTTGTTTTTAACACACATGATTTAATTTATTTGAATTTTCTTTTGGAAATCATTCAGGGTTGAAGTTGTTTTCATTGCTAAGTTTGATCAGGAAATCTGCAGTTAAATTTCAAGTTGGTAACATCTGATTTCATGTCTTTGGAAAAGTGATCAAATTTTTGCTTATATCATTCTGTTCTTTCTTCTGTCTTACCTCCTGATACCCCTGTAACTGCATCAGTATTTTATTTCTTTCTACTAGAAATACCGGCAGAAAAATCCTCTTCCTGCTCTTTTCCCTGCAGTCAATAGTATCCCAGATAGGACTTGTAGAGATCATAATGCTGGCCCTTTCAGTCTATTGCAAAGTGGTATTCTGCATTAACTACAAAGATTTTGGATATACAAAACCCTTTCTGCTTGAGTCTACAACAGTCATCTTTGAGATTTCATCTTTCAGTATTGTGAATGCCAGTATCCTTCTAATAAACTGAAGTTTATATAAAACAAATAAATTTATTTTATTATATATTAAAATAAGGATGTAGATAGTTGGTATCATTGCCCCTGGAGGGGTTGGAACCTAAGGCTCCTTTCCAACCAAAACTACTCTGAGTTGTTATTATTTGGGTTTTTTTAAATAGGTATAACATATAGAACACATATTTCTTTTTGAAATTGAATATTTTAGTTCAAAGCTGAGCATATGAACACAGATGTTACCAAAAAAGAAAAAAAACACCAAAAAACCCCCAAAAAAACCAACCAAACAAAAAAAAACCCCACCTGAGTAATTTCCAGTGAGGTCTGAAGGGACCAGTGTACACTTAGAAGCATTTTCACTGATTGGTATCATGGTGAAGTGGACAGAGAGGTGCAAAGCCACAATGGCCCTCTAAGACATGCCATATATGCTTTTGTGGAGCAGAAGATGAAGCCAGGCTGAAATGCACAGCCATGCACAATTTCCATTTTTCCCCTCTATACAAAAGACTAAAACCTATCTTTCACTCAGTGCATTCACCTTGAACAACATATCCTGAAGATGCACCCTGAAGTTCATATAATCTCTTTTTTGGCTATCCTTGATTTATCCATAAATTTTAACTGCTGCTGTTGAATGGTCAACTGATATTTAATTTCTGTTCTTTGTATTTTGCCTGTCACATTCCATATCTGCATCTCTTCCATTCATTTTATCTCTGTCTCATAATATTCCCTTCAATTATGAATTATTCAAACCACTTGTCTTTTTGGAATTTTTCTGATGCTCGATTTTTCTCATCAGAATTTACTCATAGCTCTTGCTCTCTAGACTTGCTTTTTACCCTGCATTTGCTGTATCTTCCCAATTTTCCACATATTCATTCATTTCCTGCTCTCCTCCATATTCTTCCCCACTGCTTTTCTACAACTATCAAGGCAATCCCATAGGTATTCTTGCAACATAATAATTTCCATGGTCTGTGAGCAATGAAGAAGCGTTTACCTCAGAAAGCATTACACAGAAAACTCTTCCTGCTTCCTAGGGATAAGAAATTTTGTCTTTACTCAGGATGCTTATTTCTTGCTATTATATCTAATTTACCTATGTTTAACACAAATAGTTATTAGCCAGGATTCTTTTCCACTATATTGATCCTGAGAGTGATCAAATTGAATCTATTCATGTTCATTGTAAATAAATCCCATTTAAATGATGTGAAATCACTGAAATTTTACAATTCTGCACAAATGAAAATCAAGCTCTTTAGCTCATTACACTTCAGTTCTACCAACCAACAATTGAAGTCAGAGGGCTGAAACACTGACTTGTAGGGATGATTCAGTTCTTCCCAAAAAGCTTTCCACTACAATACCTCATGAACTGGACTTTAAATAATCACTTGTAAATCTTGCATGTCTAGTTTAATCAAATTTCTCATGAAATGGCAAATGTTAAGAAAATACAATCCATCTGAAATAAATTTGTATATTATCACTGTCATATATTGCCCTTCTGTTACATACTTTGTTAATTCCTGTGACAATGAGAATAGAGGGTGTCTGAATTCCAGACATTATCTTATAATAGGCAATATAGTGTATTGAAGGAGATAAATATTCTCAAGAAGATTAATCTAAAAAGCTAGCATTTATGATAAAAGCACCTGTTTGGAGGTAGGAAGGGGGGAAGTAATGAAGGAATGCTGAAAAAAACCCAGGAATGAAAACTACAGTGAAACTGTGCAACTATTGCCTGTATTATAACATACAAGACATACAAGAACCTTAGCTCATGATTTTAAAAAATTTGCATATTAGGGATATCCACATTGTATCTATGTAGATTTTCACAGGTTCTGACAGCCTAAATACAAATTCATTTTGAATAGTTACTTCAGAATTTAACTGTAATTTTAAAGCTGGATTAACATTAAAGTGTAATTTTTTAATCTGAGAATTAAAGTAGATTTTCATCTTTCAGAAGCAGTCAGTCTCGGATTCACATTCCCAGTAAGGCACCATAAGCTAACAGCTTCAAAAGGTGCATACTCCAAGAAGCAAAGGCTGCTCATGGTTTCCTTCAGGAAACTCAAAAGCATAAACAAGTGGTCTCTCCACCAGAAAACTTCTTTAAAGAAAATATTGAAAGGATCATTCAGAAAGACAACTGAGTGTTTTGATATGCCAAACCTCCTCATGCCATGGCAATGACTCCACAGTTCTGAGTGGACATTCAGACAGATGCAAACAAATGTGCACACAGGAGAAACCAATAAGGCCACCCCCTTTCTGGAAGACTTAATGTCTCCTTCATAAAATTGCTAGGCAATTAAATCCCTTCTCCCTCTCTAACTGCCTTCCTTTTTTCCCCAAAGAAATTGGAAACACTTCCTGCAGTTTTGCTTCTCTTCTAGAATCAAGCATAACTTTTCTCCTTTTTGTTTTGATGGTCTCCAAATCCTGCCACCTCCTAGGCAGTCTCCATTCAAACGACCCCTTCTTTCCCAGGCTTCACAACTACCTCTTTCTACCTGGCATGCTTCAACAATTTTCTCAGTCACTACTCCGCAAAAGAAAATGTTTGCCTCCATTAACTTGGTAAGGACCCTAAAACAGGCTGGTAAAAGACACCAGAGCTTCTGATGTGCTGTACCTAAAACTATATCCAAATTACAGGAGATAACAGTGAGGGATGTCAAAGGTTCCACACATGTGAAATACAAGAACTAGAAACAGAATATCCAAAAATCTTCCCTCTCATGGCTGCTCAAAAAACGATTGTTCTCCTGGAAATCATATCATATTATAACAAAATTACACATAAATGGAGATAGCTGTTACTTTAAGATCAAGCAGCTTCTATTTACTTGGAAAACTAGGATGTAGCTGCCAAATTTAGATTGCAGCCACAACCTTTTACACAACATATTAAAGTTGCCCTATTACAATAAAGATCAGAGCCTTAAAGAGAAGCATTTTTTGCAGGAAACAACCTACGACAAAAGCTGGCAATATTTTCACTACTGATATAAATAACACAAAACCATTAATAAAGTGCAGGAATGGAATAATAACCTTCTATAAAAGAGCATTCCCTTCAAAAGAAATCTACAGTACACTAGTAAAGTAACATGTACAAACAAGCGTTCTGTAACTTTAGTTGACAGGTAACTCTAAATCCATGCCTGAATACACAGTGCCTATTAGCAAGCCCTCAGGAGAGGATCTCTGAAAATTACACAGAAGGAAAACATATCTGTTGTAGGTTCTGTTTGTAGATACTGGCATTTCTTATTGCCAGAATACAGACAGTGAGTCAACAGCCAGGAAACACATCCTATAGCCCTATCCCTCTCATGCAGCTGCTCCATCCCACTTTGTATGTAGTGTCTACAAATATGCACTCTTTAGTTTAGCTTTTTGGGGGAAAAGGCAGCATCAGAAACCTCTAGTGAAACTGCTCTCCATTTATTTTTTGACAAACCCACCCTGATTTTCCTCCACACCTGCTGTATCTCCCCAACTCTCTCTACCTTAAGTCATTTCCCCCTCCAACGTCCTACTGAAGCTCCCAGACTGACCTGAGAGAATGACTCAGCTGTAATTACATTAAATTCTAATAAAGGCTCATGCATTTGACAAGGCAGCCCAGCTTAACCCCTGCCTCTCAAATACACGTGTACAGCAAGCCAAGGTGTGGCTCAATAGAATGTCTTGGGAACTCTGAGTGCAATAATTTATATTTTTATTATGTTGTTTCTGGAAAGCTGCATTTAGCAAGTTATAAAAAAGATCTCTTCCTTATTTCTGTCTTGAGAAAGAATCCTAATTGGCTAGATCCAGTCATAAAAATTTAACCATGTTTCTGAAAACACGAGTGCCAAAGGGTAATGCATCGCTAATGGTTGCCAGTGGAATAAATAGCAGTTCTGACGTCAAAACTTTGTTACACTCCAATAACTGGCTCACTTGGGGTTTCAGGTACAGCAAGTTACATGTCAGTTTTAAATAAAGTTATAAAAATAGAACACACAGTGAACCATACTGCCACTATGCAGCCTGAAACTACATGATTTATGTCTAATAAAATGTTAACAAAGGTGACAGAGGGTATGAAAATAGTATTTTCTACCTCATAATATCCTTTTACTTAGATTTGAGAGGGCAAAACAAGGCAGATATAATTTTTCTTTTGTTTTTCAAAACATATGGCCAAAACCAGAGTAAGCAATTTTGAGTGGAAGTGACATTTTAAAAATATTTATAGTACCTTTACCCAAAAGATAGTATAGTAAAATTCAAGTTGTAAAAATCTGCATTACAATGCATCTCTGAGTCCCACTTGAATAAATTCATTAAGTAATAAGAAGCTTTGTCTTTCATTTCCTTCTCTAGTGCAGTGATTAAACAAAATACCCTTTCATTCTGTAAAAGATGAAACCTTGGGCTGTGCTTGTATAACTAAGAGTTTAATAGTTCAGTGATTCAGCCACCCAGATGATGGACAAAACTGTGGTGCATGTATGGAGCTGAATATTTGAATTTAGGAACTTACTTGAATACATAATGCTTAACACTTGAATTTAGGAACATGGTGGGCCTGGCAGTGCTAGGCTAACAGTTGCACTTAGAGGTCTTTTCCAACCTCACTGATCCTATAATCCTTTCTCTACCAAAAAAAAAAGTTTTAGATGTGCAAATCTGGCTGCATTCACAGGGAATGGAAAGTACAATACTCCTAAGGTAACACAGAAGGCTAGAAAGAAGTTTGAAGAAATTGCATTAACTTCATAGGAATAGGGATAATTGACATTTTGACCTGTAGGTTCTCCAGTGTTTATTTCCAGAATATTAAGACATTTATACCATCACATACAGCTTCCAAAGCAAAGGAAATTCAAAGAGCTCCCAGCACTGCAGATCAAAGATTACACACATGAAATCCAGCCCTGACAAAAGGCTGCTGATAGGCTTACAAATCACCTACACTGTCTAAACTTTGAGCAGGAAACTTTTAGGAATTATCAGAGCCTGTAGAAGAACGGAAGTAAACTGTGGCACCAACTGCAACAATCTATATTTGTAATCAAATTATGTAAGTATTCATGTAGGAAATCTATGATGAAAATTTTGGAGTGAGAAAGAAAAATTTGTTACAAATCTTGTTCAAAAAACCAAGATTTGCCTACATCTAAATGAATGCAATCAAATATCTGGAGGGGAGTGGGGCAAAAAGAAAAAAAATCCCCTTGTTTCACATTCAACAAAGTTTTGTCTCTTTTGAAGGCACTAGCTATCATTACTTAAATGTTTTACTGAAGATTTACTCTTATTTGAAAGGATCACAAGTTTTAAGAGAGAAAGAGAGAGACCAGAAGAAACTCTACCCTTTAGTCAGAAACCTTCACTAGGTCATAGAAATGGCCAAGCCCTTCGAGTCTTGAAATATTTGAAGTGCCTTCCTGCTGTAATGGCAATCTCCAGAGTGATTTAGGAATAAGAGAAAAACAAAAAAACAAAAACAAACACCAAAATTACATAATACTGACATCCATTTGAGTGAATATTCTTGAGCAAAAGCAATGCAGTAACATTTGATAAATATAAAGAGGAAGGTTTTGATTCCACATAAAACTACAACAAAAATAATCTTTATTTGAATTGGTTCTTTGTATTCCTTACAAGAAAACAATTTTTTACAGTATTAAGTGAAACCAATAGTACTTATTTTCACTTCTATAATTTATTTTCTCTGTTCATCACCATCATCTGCACCACAGGCTCCTGCTGCTTATAGTTCTGGTCAATTTTAAGCCCTTAGGTGACTTGTTAATAAACGATTTGGAAATAAAAAGTGACACAAAGGCCACGTAAATCCTTATTAATTATTAACTCACTCAACCTCCAAGCCACCTGCAGTACCTCAGAAAGTTGATTATGGGGCAGAAATCCGAAACAATAACAACATTCTGGTTCTAGTTATAGGGTGCACGTTCTTTCTCATACAAACTCATATTGAAATTGTCATTCAAGATTAAAATATTCAAAGATGAAAATGCTTTAGATATGTGTTAAACTTATAACAAGTTGTGACTGGATTGAGCATTGCAGATGAACCTTGTTGACTTAGGGTATAAACTAAACCAGTGAATTATAATTCCCTTTTGTCTTTAAATCATTTAATTCTAGAATAAAGTCAAATGCAAGTATGGAATCCCTTCTTAGCTTAGGTAAGAGCACATGCCAAGACCACATTTACCACATCTACTTTTAGAGACGGGCTTCACTTCCCAATACAGCAGTGCTTACTAAGAAGCACCTGAACCTTCAACCACAACTCTTTTTTTCCAAACCTTATCACAGGTAATAAAGAAACAAAGTTCTAAGATGCCATTCACTCCCTGCTTTACTTTCACACAGGAACCTTCCAAAAATCCCAATGATTCAAAGAAAAAAAATCTTATAATCTGTTGTTTGAAAAAATTACTTTCAACTTATCATAAAGTTGCTCATTATTAACAATACAGGTTTTGCTTTCCACTGGTTTGTTGGTTTTTTTTCTTTAAAGGGCATATTTGAACAGCCCCAGCTCAGTCATAATTATTAGAGGGTTTGCCTGCACTTCTGTTCAGAACCAATATTTTTAAAAGAAATAGAATTTAAGTCCAACTTCATCTCTAACAAGTATAATGCTCTCTGATGAGTTTAAACAAAGTTGACAGTGATACAACTGACTTAAATTAATCTTAAGAGATCATTTTAGTAATTGATGCCTTATGCAAGCTACGTTTCTCCTCTGCAGTATCTTTCAAAGACAAACAAATAAATTACAACTTCTATTTGTCAAAAGCAATTGAAAATTTTCAGTACTACGACTATCAGAAACTGTATTCATTTAATAACTTAAAAATGGAATTGAACACTCCATTAAATTAATCAGAAAGGATCTTTCATATGCATTTATTATCAGAGAACCTGCATTCCACAATGCTGCTGGTGAAGGATCTGGAGCACAGAACTCATCACTCCCTACAACTGCCTGAGAGGAGGCTGGAGCAAAGTGGGGATGGCTGCTATGGCTGCTTCCTCTAAGCAGCAAGCCATAGGATGAAAGGGAATTATCTCCACTTATGTCAAGGAAGGTTTTTATTGGATATTAAGAATATTTTCTTCACCAAAAGTGTTGTCAAGCACTGGAAAAGGCTGCTCAGGCAGGTGGTTGAGTCACCATGCCTGGAGGTATTAAAAGATGTGACAATGTGGCACTTAAAACATGGTTTAGTGGTGAACTTGGCAGGGTTTGATTTAATGCTTTGAATCAATGATCTTAGAAATCTTTCGTAACATAAATGTTTCTATGATTTTAACTGCCTTCTGAGAATCAGTAACCTTTCCAGAAAGGGAAAAAAAAAACCAGCCAAAAAAAAAAAAAAAAAACAACAAAAAACAAAAACACCAACAACCAACCAAACAAATAAAAACCCACAACAATAAGTACACGAAAACTGGATTAAGGCTGTATGTTTACATGGTGAGAAAGTTCTAGGCCAGTTTAATATGGGACCAGAGGGAATACCTGTAGTAAACTATACAATACCTGTAGTAAACTATACAATACAATAGCTGCAAAAAATAAGGAATTGGTAAAAACCTTCTTGTATAAGAAACAAATATTCCACAAATATTTGACCTCAGGTGTCACAGCTCCTGACACAGCCTCGAACAGATTTTGGAGGAATAACAGTGAAGGGTGCATTATTTTTCATGGCAATAATACAAGTGTCTAATAATACTTTTGAATACTGATCTAAGCTACGCAGTGTCACTTTGCAATCTAAGTCTTTAGGCAAAATTGCTGATGATGGTGATGGTAGCAAAGGAGACAACAAGCTAGAAATCACAGGATTCAGGAGACCTCAACCTTTTAAAGTAACAGGTAAACAGGAGGCTCTCCTGACATGAGAAGAAGCTCAGGACAATAGGTCAAATCCCATGAACAATTTCTGCAAAGTGCAAGGGAATCCACACACATATGAACACAAAAAGCCACAGCAGCCACAGCAAGATACCAGCTTGGCTGAACAGGGAAATACTGACTATGTCAAAAAGAAGAGGGCCAAGAGGAAGAAGTAGGACAAACTACCAGAGAAATCCTGAGCTGGACTGCACTCAGATGGAATTAAGAATACCTAAATCTGTCTGAAGGAAAAACTGGGAAGGGATATGCCATGAATTCATGGAAGACTGAAGAATGGCACAGGTGAACTAGTAATAAATTTCACTAAAAAGGCTGAGGCAATTAAAGCCTTTGCCTAAATATTCACTGGCAAAAGCTGTCCTAAGTGCCCACTCTCACAGATTAGGAGGGAAATGTGCCAACACCATAGAAGAACAAAGTGAGATGGTCACATGGAGCAGCTGGACACATACACAGACACGTGATCAGATGACACATACCAGAATGCGTCAAGAGAGCTGCCTGATGTTATCAGGAAGCTCCTCTGTCAGCTTTAAGGCAACTCCCTGATGACTGTGACAATGTCAGTGCCATGATAGCTTCAAAAAAAAACCAAGAAGAATTTTCCAGAGAACTACAGGCTGGCAGACCTCCCTTCATCATTATGGAATTTATTCATGAACTCCACATGAAAACTTTTACCCACCACTTGAAGAGCAAGATGAGAACAGATAACATAGATTTATTTAAGTAAAACACTCCTGGATCAACCTTATCTGTTTCTAAGACAAACTATCTGGCTCTATAGATAACAGGTAAACAGCATATTTAATTTCATTTTAATAAAACTTTTGGTTTATGTCCTCTATTACATTGGCAGGCAACATTAGAGTCACAAACAACGTATGCGCAAAAAGCTGAATTCAAGGGCTATTGGTGCAATGAATCAATGTATGACTTGCACCTGAAAGTCTGGCAGGAGAAGACAGATTCCTTCCAGAGACAAAAACCTGTCCCACCTGCCCAGGGGTATCCAATTTTGAGCTGAAAACTCAAAAGCAAAGTTCAGTAATTAAAGAGTTTACACTGCTCATCTGAATGCAGAATTAATGCATAAACATTTTCATGTACCATAATTTTATTATATATTTATCTATTTCTATTATATGTGCAACACCAAATCATTAAGAAGCTTCCAGATTGGAATCCAAATACTGACATTTCTTCCTGTAGCAATGGTTAGAGATAGGGGAGAATAAGACATTTTTAGTTCTGCAAACTTCTATTTTTCAATGTTTAATATCTTATTAATTATAATAATTAAAAATGGAAACACATTCCTTTGAAAGCAAGGAATTCCCTTGATTATACAATGAGATTCAGTTCTTGTTTTGAGCCATTAAGTCATTGCACAAAAGGAGTAATGAATTTCAAGTTTTTAAAATTCAGTAACATTCTAAATTCATAATTCTTGCTACAATAGATCTGAATTTATAATAAACTAGTATCTCAACTAAAGAGCTATGAAAAAAGACATCAAATTATCATCAGAAGCCTACAGAGATTTCTTTTCCAGTCCATTTTTCATCTGCAAAATATCTAAGGAAACAGAATTCAAGGTTTCCTTCAAACCTAGTTTTGGTGCTCTGTCCATCAAGCATGTGACCATGCAAAACAAAGAAACAGATGAGACCAAGAAAACCAGTGCCTTTCATGTCTACTGCTCTATTCTGCTAAATTCCCCATAAACCCATAATAGTCCAAATACCTGGGTATAAGCAGTGGACATTGTCTAACTGGAGTTGATCAAAGCTTTCAACACTCCCTCACAATATCCTCACAGGCACTCCGGGGGTGTGCACTGGACAAGGACATTTCAGTGGATGGAGAAGTGGCTGAAGGCAGATCCCAGAGAGCTCTGAGCAGGGGCACAGGGGCTGGCTGGAGGCCACTGGTGGCTCCTCCAAGGTTCAGTGCTGCTCCAGGGTTGTTTAACTGACTCATCAGTGACCTGCACAAAGGGGCAGACACCCTCACCAAGTTTGCTGATGACTCCAAGAGGGGAGAAATGGCCAGAACCCCAGAGTGCTGTGGATCCCTTCAGAGGCACCCTGGCAGGCTGGAGAGATGGACAGAGAAGAAGTGTCTCCAACTGAACCCAGGGAAATGCAGGGTCCTGCACCTGGGAGGAATAACCCCATGTGCCAGGGTTACTCACACAGTACAGGCTGAGGACTGACCTGCTGGAAAGCAGCTTTGTGGACAATGCACTGGGGTCCTGGTGGGTGACAAAGTGTCCAGGAGCCAGCAGTGTGCCCTGTGGACAAGAAGGCCAATGTATCCTGTGGGGCATCAGGGAGAACATTGCCAGCAGGTGCAGGCTGGTGACTGTGCCCCTCTGCTCAGCCCTGGGGAGGCACATCTGGATGCTGTGCCCTGCTCTGGGCTCCTCGGTACCAGAGAGACAAGGAGCTCCTGCAGCAGATCCAGGGCACAATAACAGAGATGATGAAGGGGCTGGAGCAGCTCTGCATGGACTGAGGGAGCTGCCTCTGCTCAGCTCCAGAAGAGATGACTGAGAGGGGACCCTGCCAGTGCCTGCCAGCATTTGAAGGCAGTGTCAGGGATGGAGTCAGGCTCTGCTCGGTGATGCCAAGCAATTGGCACAAAGCCAAGGGCACAAAGTGATGCACAGCAAGTTCCACCAGAATATAAGGAAGAACTTTGCTGTGCAGGTGGCCATGCATTGGAACAGATTGTCCAGAGACGGTGTGGAGTCTCCTCACTGAAGGTATTTGAGAACCAGCTGGACACAATCCTGGCAATGTGCTCTGGAATGACCCTGTTTGAGCAGAGAGGTGGCAGATGACCCACCGTGGTGTCTTCCAACCTGTCCTATTATGTGAAATTTTCTATCACTAGAATGACCTGAGAGGTCTTATCTACTTTGTTCTATACAGCAAGTATTAGCAACCAGTTCAAAGTCTGGTTTTATGACAGATCATGTATCTTCTCATTATTACCAGCCACTTTAGCTAATATTATTGATAATCTATTTGTATGTTATAATAGGTTATTTTGAAGGCAAAAAATAAAAGTATTTTAATTATGCGTTTTGTTTTGGGAAATCGAAATTTTTTCATAGCACAGTATGTTTTCCATACAAGCAGAAATAAGTTCATTTGAACTACAGACGTCCTATACCAGAACACAAAAATCCTACCTTAAGCATACTATAAAAGTAAATCTATTTGTGGGGTTCCCCCTCATTACCATAATAAAGAATAGCACACTAGCATTAACCTTTCTATTCAGCCTTTCCTTAGTTGCTGGTATTGCTGTATATAATAGATTAACCATAAGGACATACATTCCTGCATATAAAAATTTCATCTTACATACCCAAATTTTGTTAGCTGGAAATAAAGTTGCCCTTTACACTCTCGAAGCAGTATCCAAGATGGTCAGTTTACTCTAAGTGAAATGAGCTTTGTTGCAGCATAAAGTTTAACAAAGTGACAGTACTGATGATTCAAATGGGCACACATTTTTGGTCCTGATAGTTGGAAAAGTAACAAACTACACATTCAATTCTGTCGTGACACATAATTTTTACTTATCTATAGAAAATTAATTTTCACTTATCTATAGAAAATTAATTTTTATTATTTATTTTTAAAATATGAAAACATACTAGAATAATTTCATGCATTATCAGTTTTTGGCTTAAACACTATTAAATGCCAGAATGTCCTATCTTAATATTGTACTCACTAGGTGCTAACATCCACTTAAAGGCAGACTGTAGGATGGGCTGAATCCTCTTACAAGCTGGACGTCACACATCACTCCAACCTTAGTCCAGGCTGTATCACAAGGATCCAAAACTCATTCTAACAGTCAAGAGAATGAGATTTTTTGCCTTGTCTTTTGCTGCTAATCACTCTGCTCATTAGGAAGAGCTGGTAGGCATGAGGGAGGTAATGATAAACTACTACTTTTAACTGATAGAAGATAAGATAATGCAGTACTTGCCATCCAAAAGGGTGAGCAGCAACAATGCAGCAGTGGATTAAACCTGCCCTGACACAGAAAACTTGTCTCAAAGCTTTGCAAAATACTTCCTAGTTTTTTTGAGGGACAAGGATGCTGGTTTGCAGGAAAAGAAAAGAAAAAGGTGCTTTCCCAGAGAAGGCTTGGAGGAAAGGAGTGCTCCTTATCTTCTTTCCTTTCACAGCCAGGCAGGTGGCATAGATCTTCCTGAAGATGAATGGCCAATCTGGATATCATTATCAGAAAGAATTTGGTTCTGTTTTTCTGTTTTTCTAATTTATATTTAAAAATTTAAATTGCATCAGCCTCTAAAGACCATGACCACATTAAGACTGACAGTATAAACAATATCAATAATACAGATTGTGCTGTTGAGATAAGACACTTGTATTATTTCTTAGAAATCTGTGTGTGTCAAGACCCCCTAGCAGTCAATATTGGTCTCAAACATTTGCACTATTCAGTGGTGACAAGGCCACAGGTAACTTCCATTCAAAATAACATGTTTTCTGCACTGAGGTTTTACACAGAAATCTCTGAAATCTCTCTATCCAAATCTTTGCTTCTTGATCAATCTAAGATGATGTATTTTTTCAGGCACCCAAATACAAAGCAGCAATTAAGTGCCAGATTTCACTTTCAGTTCTTTCAGTATTCTGTACAATACTTGGCACAGCTGAGTCACAAAGACTAAAACCAAATTAAAATGCAAATTATGTTTATTATCACGACAAGAAAAAAATAGAATCATGTAAAGTAATTCATTTTTATGGTCTGTGTCACCTATATGCATAATCCTAATGCATCTAAGAATAACAGCATCTGAAGCCCAATGACTCAATCAGAAAAGTAATCTGAATTTCTCTGTACGTTTCTATATTTCATAGTTAAGTATGAAGCTCAGTTCTGATACAAAAATGTCTTTACAAATATTTTCATTTAGTTACCTGTTTTCTTTTTATCAAAGTAGAAGAAGTAAGGTTATGAGTCACAGACTAACAGCTTTTTTTGTTTGTTTAATTTAGTCACTTAGTAAATCATATGTTTATCTTAAATGCCAACAAGTCTTGACCTTCTCTTACTAAGTGACAAGCATCTTTTTGTCTACACATTTATATAATTTCCATCTTCACAGGAAACCACTGGTGTCTTCCATCCTCAACAATTATCATCTATTTACTGATGAAATAAACTTTCGTCTTTATAGTTTGATACAAGATGGAGTATTTTAATACAGTTTATATCCTCTTGATTTCTGCAGAGTGCCTTAATGCTTCCTATTGTAAATGTGAACAAAAATTAGCTAAATATTCAGCCTGGTACAAACTTGCTAAGGAATATGAAAATACTATCTTCTTATCAAGATAAAAAGATCTGTAGGCAACCACCTACTAGGTACAAAAACCTTCTCATGAGAAATTATCTTCCCCTCCTCCTTCTCATCAGAAGGAGTTTTGCTATTGTGAAAAACTAAATTTTAGAAAATATGAAAGCAGTATTATATCAGTGTCCTTTATTAAAAAAATATTATTTTTATAAAAATCAAACCATAAACTCTTGTTATGATAATGAAAATATATCCAGAACTCAACTGTTCATCTGCAGAAAAAATGCTTCAACTGTTTATAAAAGATATTTCTAAATATTTTTGAAACATACATTATAAAATGTTAATATTAGAATTTAAGTTCTACAATCATTTACATGCATTTTAGTAATGAGATGGTTACAAAAGCAATATAAAAGTCCTTAAGTCATCTAAACACCTGTAAGAAACTTTCTCATCAAAACCATGAAGAAGGAAAATTGGCTGAAAGAAAAAGATGATGTCTCCTTTACAGATCAAAAAAGTTCAAAGATTATTTCAGTATGATAATGATTTACTTGATGGGTATTGAAAATATTTTTTCCTTTTAGAAAAAAATCTGCAACCCAAATTAAACTTCAAAGAACTGTTCTTAGAAATACCCTGTGTTTAAAAGCTATAACAGTAAAGATATTCTGAACACTTTTATGCCACACTGATATAGATTAATTTTAAAAAGAATAAGAACATAATGAACATGTCTGAAACTACTACTGATTAAAGTAACACTTGATATTGCATTCCATTAAATTGAGCTAAGAGGTCCTTAAAAATAAATTAAGGATCTGGACATTTGTATTAAAAAGGAATTCAAATCACCCACATTCAGCTCCATCATCCAACTCCTCTCACAGAGGGGTTTGGATTTGTTTGAAATTATTTCAGAAGCTTCTTACCCCTCTCTATCAACTTAATTGATGGTCCTCTCATTCTGTAAGGAGTTAGCACTTTAGAGTATTCCTAGAAACACTGATGACAAACTGTGATGGAAGAAAACCAACATCCTACTGAGTGTTTCTTGGTCCATATCTGTGCTCTAAAAGGTGTAGCTTCTGCAGCCCAAAAGGAATTAAGCTGCTCAACCTATACTTCTATTGTGTAAGGATGTCTAAAGTTGCCTGAGATAATTCAGACACATGGATCATACTGACTGCCTGACATGTCTGATGCACGAGGCTGGACTAGATGACACCCTAAAATCTCTTCCCATGGGAATGTTTTTGATATTGTGTCACAGTTTGGGAATGAGACTTCCCGGTTTAGGGGTCCAAACCATGCAATGCTTACTTACTTCCCCTTCTGCACCCCTCCCCCTGCAGTGGGAAGGACAGGAGAACTACAGTCACAAAAGATAAAGACCACAGGTTGAGATAAGAACAATTTACTGGAAACAGCAAATGAAGTAAGAAAACGAACAGTAATGGCAGCAAAATTAATAACTAAGCATACAAGAGAGGTGAGCAATTCACACACAAGTGCTCATCACGTGGAACTCGGTGCCACCCCACCCACCCATCCATTCCCAGCACAACTAGAGGAGACCCCTTCCCTCCCCACACCCTGCCCACGATGTGGGGTGGCACAGAAGAATAACACCCAGGTTCTGGCCGTGCCCCTCCTGGCTACTGCAGAAGTCAACCATCCTGGCTGGAACCAGGATATACTGCAAGAGAAACTGCCTAAACCAAAACTAAATTCAAAACTGATAAACATCAGTTATCCACAAAACTCTAAACTTCACTTAATGTAAAACATATCTCTTCTCAGATTTTCCTACTAAAGTAATATGATTAAGCAGCTTATTCAAGAGCACTCAGATCAAAATTACATCACTTTGTTTTCCTAAATCAGTAACTTGCAAAAGGGATGTCCTGACTCATTTGACTGTCAATTATATTAAATCTAGCATAGGCCTATGAGATGTTATGTATGAAAGCAAAACTCCAGTTTTATGACATGAAATTTAAAAAAAAACTGAATAATGTAACTATCAGATAATTTTTTCAAAATAAAATATTTATCATTAAAAAGATTCATAGAATATTGTAAATACAATGAATCTTGAAGAACTGATCGGTATTTAATCCTTGTCAAAAGGTATCTACTGCTATAGAAAAGCTATACTGGGAATGTCAGCATAATTACATGCCTTGAAAGTAAAACTGTTTTGTATATAAAGGCAGTATTACAGAACAGTGTCTTGAAAGACACTTAACTACTTCTAGAGGTAAACAGCACTGTTACAACCCACCACCTAGATGGAGCAATGAAAGTTCTTGTTAAAAGATACTCTGGGGTGGATGAGAGGGAAGTGACATTGAATGCTGTTTAGATATAGAGATAGATAGATATAGATTGGGTTTATTTTAGAAGAATTTGATGGCAATGGAAAGGAGGTATGTAGCCATTTCTGTTATTATTATCTACTGTACTAAAACAATGCAAAAGTATAAGGAAGGGAGGAAGGGAGGAAGGAAGGGAGGAAGGGAGGAAGGGAGGAAGGGAGGAAGGGAGGAAGGGAGGAAGGAAGGAAGGAAGGAAGGAAGGAAGGAAGGAAGGAAGGAAGGAAGGAAGGAAGGAAGGAAGGAAGGAAGGAAGGAAGGAAGGAAGGAAGGAAGGAAGGAAGGAAGGAAGGAAGGAAGGAAGGAAGGAAGGAAGGAAGGAAGGAAGGAAGGAAGGAAGGAAGGAAGGAAGGAAGGAAGGAAGGAAGGAAGGAAGGAAGGAAGGAAGGAAGGAAGGAAGGAAGGAAGGAAGGAAGGAAGGAAGGAAGGAAGGAAGGAAGGAAGGAAGGAAGGAAGGAAGGAAGGACGGACCATGGATCAAGGTACAAGACTTGATTGTTGCAATTCAAATGTGTGTTGGTTGAAATGATGACCCTGTCTTGATCTGTCACGGTGGGGAAAGCCCATGAAACAGAGTTCAACATGTTAATATGTGTTCAGGTTCAGGTGGGAATGCCCAAGCACCTCCCCTGGAGAGTAGTTTCAACACTGTGCATCATGCACAGTCTTCTGATGGAACCCCACAGAAATGAGTCTGGGGGTGCTTTGATGGTCACTGGTGGCCACAGATGCCACCTGTCCCATAATTTGGGTGATCTTGGTTGACTGGTGATATGTGTATGAGCACTTGTTTCCTTTCCCAGCTTGCTACACTGGCAATCTTTGTCTGGATGCAATAACCAGGATGGGCCAACCAGATCTCACCTCCACCAGGCCAGGAATTAGCACCTTCCTGTCACAAATTCCTCCCTTCTGTGCTTCTCTCAAGTTCCTGTTGTGGTGGCTTTCCTTATGGCACGTTCCTTCTGTGGCTTTGACAGTGTTTGAGACAGGCAACTGTACCCTTGAAGTTCTTGTAAGTGCAAATGAGGACTTGTCTATTATGTAACCAGTACATGAAATGTAAACTCAACTAATATAGGAAATGGCCTGTAGTCATCCCAACACAAGGTGGTAGAAACACTTTCTGAACTTGAATTTACTAGACAATAGTCTACAGGTAAAGATTTTTGCAGCCCACACAATGAATCAAAATCCATTACATCTGCAATTAAAAGAAAATTAAGAAGTGCACATACAGTTTCAAACTGCAATGTTGTAGTGAAATTTCTGTAATTATGCTATGTAAGAGAAGCCTGATACTCAAATCACAGAATCACTTGGGTTGGAAAAAACTTCAAAGATGGAGTCCAACCACTGGACTCCAGCTCAGCACTGTCAAGTCCACCACCATCTCACTATATGCAACATCTACACAGCCTTTAAATCCCTCCAGGCATGGTGAGTCCACCACCTCCTTGGGCAGCCCATTCCACTGCTTGACAGCCCTTTCCATGACAAAATTTTTCCTAATATCCAATCTAAACCTCTCCTGGTACAACTTGAGGCTGTTTCCACTTGTTCCATGGTTATTACCTGGGAAAACAGACTGGTGCTCACCTGTCTAGAACCTCCTTTCAGACAGTTGTAGAAAGCAAGAAGGTCGTTTCTGAGTCTCCTTTTCTCCAGGCTGAACACTCCCAACTCCTTATAGGATTTTCTGTCCAGATCATTCCTCAGCTCCACTCCCTTCACTGGACATGATTCATCACCTCAATGTCTCTCTCGCAGTGAAGGTCCAAAGCTGACCTGAGGTGCAGCTTTATCAGTACCAAATACAGGGGGGCAATCACTTCCCTGGTCCTGCTGGCCACACTTATTCTGACAGGAGCCAGGATGCCACTGGCCTCCTTGGCCATCTGGGCCCAGCTGGCTCATGTTCAGCTGCTGTTGAGCAGCACCCCCAGGTCCTTTTCTGCAGGGAAGCTTTCCACTCTGCCCCAGCCTGTAGCACTGCAGAGACTGGTTGTTACCCAAGTAATTCATTCTGTTGACCTTCACACAAGTGCCCTTGGCCCAGCAATCCACTCTGTCCAAATCCCTCTGAAGAATCTTCCTACCCTCCAGCAGAACAACACTCCCACCCAACTTGGTGATGTCTGCTAATTGACTGAGAGTGCCCTCAACCCCCTTGTCCAGATCATCTCTAAAGATACCCAAAGGCCCACACACTGAGCCCTGGGGAGCACCACTCATAGCCAGGCACCTGCTAACCTAACTGCAGTCACCACCACTCTCTTGACCTGGCCACCCAGCCAGTTCTTACCATACAAGAGTACACCTGTGCAAGCCATAAGCAGCAAATTTCTCCAGAATTCGGTGGGAACAGTGTCAAAGGGTTTACTAAGTCCAGGTAAACGACATGCACAGCCTTTCCCTTGACAAGATTTTAAGAAAGCATTAAAGGGACAAGATATCCAACAATGTAAAAGGTGAACAGAACAAGTTGTCTTGTATGTGTTTTCTGTGTCAGGTCAATTTTGAATTTTATGTTTTGATAAAGAAATATGTTTGGCTTTCCTACTCAAATCTTTTGGGAAACAAAATAAATGTCAGTAAAGTAATATTTTAATATTAATGGCATTTGAGGGACTTTTTACTACTATCAATTGAATTTTTCCACTTCATATTTAAGTTAACTCACTTATCTTTGTTGCCTGCATTTGAGAGACAGACAGATGTTGACATACATGGAGAATTCTTTAGAAAGAAATAATCCTAAAGGTAACTAATTAAGTATACTTCTATGTAACTAATTAAGTATACTTCTATGTAGTCAAGGCACCATTATAATGAATATGCCTTGACTTCACATTAATTGTATTTCTTATGCACTACAGTTAAAAGTTAAATAAAAATAATATATAGCAAGAAAAGCACCAATATATAACACACAGCTACAATTCATAAGCACATTAAAAAATCTTATCAACATTGAAAAAAAGCTCTGATTTTTCTAGAACTGGGAAAAAAAATGTCTTCCCCAGTGTATACAATGCACAGCTGATCTATCACATTTCTCTGCAAACTTTGTGTGACTCTGAAAGCAAAATCTACAAGCACTCTCACACCTCCAAATCACTTTAAAAGTATATTAAAATGGTATTTAAATTGTATGAGGAATTCTATACTATTTATCCATACTTTTGGGGCACAATTTCTTACTCTGCTCAGCGAATTACAAAGCACATATTTTCTCCTCTACATTGGCTTTGCATGAGTTTCTCATACTTTAAAATTTTCCATGATATTGGTTAATTGCCAGACTTCAGCCACCTCTCTAGCCTCTTCCTTTCAGTGGGCGTGAAAGGGTTTACTTGTAATATATATTGCTACTGACTGAATTTCATCTTGTTCTTCTGGATTCTCAGCAGCAATTCCCAAGTTAGTGGCTTCCCCAGAAAGCACGTCAAAGGATTCCCACCCACACACTGAATATCTAACAGACCCTGACCCATTTTCTCCTTATTAAAGCAGCACTACATATTTTTAAAAATAAAAATAATAAACAGAGACACTAAATGAATGCAAGAGCTGCAGCTGGAACTCTACCCTCTTCAGATTTAAGTTCTGACAAAATTGCTACCAAAAAATAGAGACACATGTAAAATACAAACATCAAACGTATTTTCCTCTGTTTTCTCCTTCAGTGACTTATTACTCCAGCTATCTTTCAGTTAAATACATGGAGGATTTCATTTATAAGTTCTGGATATAGAAAAATCCCTTAATTTAGCCATATTTATCTCCTCTTGTCACAATATCTTTGGGCATATTTCACAGAATCACGTAATTGTTAGGGTTGGATGGACCTCTGGAGATTTAATTTGTAAGTTCTGAATATAGAAAAATCCCTCAATTTAGCCATATTTATCTCCTCTTGCCACAGTAACTTTGGGCATATTTCACAGAATCACAGAATTGTTAGGGCTGGAGGGACCTCAGGAGATCATCCAGTCCAACTGCCCTGCCAAGACAGGGTCACCTGAAGTAGGTGTCACGGGAACTCGTGCATGCGTATTTTGGATGTCTCCAGAGGGAGACTCCATAACTTCCCTGGGCAGCCTGTTGCAGTGCTCTGCCACCCTTAACATAAAGAAGGTCTTCCTCATGTTGAGCTGGAACTTTCTGTGCTTTAGTTTATGGCCATTGCTCCTTGTCTGGTCACTGGGCACCACTGAGAGATCTGGCACCACTCTCTTCACACCTGCATATTGTGATAAGTGATAAAAGATTCGTGTTAATCACAGAAGTATTGGGGTTTGTATAAACCAGAATACTAAGCTCTGAAGTGAAGCATGGACACTAGATAAAGGAAACTATATGATAAAATCATTCTGCTTAAAATCACCTTGTTATATTATATTGTTATGTTATGTTTTCCAGATAAGTTGCATCTACTACCAGCTTGCAAAATCAGACTTCCTGATAGTCTTTCCTGTCTTTGTCTGATCAATGCTGCCTATCTCAAGGACCAGACTTCCAGAACTTCTCTGGTGGTTATCTACAAAGACCAGATGGTTATCTGTGACTGACTATCAATGGAGATTTTGTGAATTGGGATAAGGATGTTTATTCGACCATCACTGCTTACCTGGCAAAACTGTGACAGCTAAAAAACCAAAAATTATTGATTATGGCAAGAAACCACAGTATAAGAAGAGGCTGTGGGCTGGGGTTCAATGGAGTGTGGAGTGGGCAGTGACCCCTCACGTTCCCCAGCACTGCGTGATCCGTCTATATCAAATAAAGCAATCTAAATTTTGCTGAATATTGAGACTTTTGTTTCTCATTTATAACAATATTTATATGCATTGATGAGATCACCTCTCAGTCTTCCCTAGACCTAACCCAGCTCCCAGAGTCTTTCCTCATAACAGATGCTCCAGACCCCTACACTTGCTTCATTAGGCTTCTCTCTGCCCAGCTCTCCAGCCCATCAAGGTCCCCCTGAATGGAGCACAGCCTTCAGGTGTATCAGCCACTCCTCCCAGTTTCGTGTTGTCAGCAAACTTGCTTAAGGTGCATTCTGTGCCTTCACCCAGCCCATTGCTCAGCAGGCTGACTGGGCTCAGAACTGAGCCCTGGGGAACGCCGCTGAGTACAGGCCTCCAGCTGGATTCTACTGCAGCCACCACGGCCCTCCGAGCTCTGCCCTTCAGCCAGCTCTTGATCTGCCTCCTCTGTACATTCCTCTAACCCAGATTTCCTCAGCTTACCCATGAGGATGTCAGGGAGTGTGTCAAAAGCCTTGCTGAAGTTGAGGCAGACAACACCACTGCTCTCCCCTCACCGTCATGCCATCACAAAAGGCTCAGATTGGTCAAGCATGATTTCCCCTTGGTGAATCCATACTTACTAATCCTGATGAACTTCTTTTCTTCTGCATGCTTTGTGATGGCCTCAGAAATTATCTGATCACCTTTCTAGAGAGCTTCCCAGATTCTCTTTTACGCCCTTTTTGAATCTGGGATTAACACTGCCCTTCCTCCAGTCATCAGGCATGGCTCCCATTCTCCATGTTCAAAGATGACAGAGAGTAGCGGAGCAACAACATCTGCAAGTTCCCTCAGCACCCATGGGTGCATCCCATCAGGGCACATGGATTTTTGGGTGTTAAGTTAGTCTAACTTAGCTCCAACCCAAACCCCTATGACCAAGGGGAAGTTTTCCTTTCTCCAGCCTTCCTCTCTTACCTCTGAGGTTTGGGACTCCTGAGGGACATTCTCAGCAGTAAAAACTAAGGCACAAAAAGACATTCAGTACTTCTGCCTTTTCTCTGTCTTGTTAGACCCATCTGATTCAGCAGTTGCCTCCCATTTTCCCTAGTTTTCATTTTCCTGCTGATGTATTTGCAAAAGAACTTCTTGTTGTCCTTGATATCCCTTGCCAGATCCAATTCCAACTGGGCCTTGGCCTTCCCTGTCTCATTTATGCATACCCTAATAATCTTCCTGTACTCCTCCTATATGGCCTGTCCCTTTTCCACATCCCATACATTCATCTTTCATTTGAGATTTTACTACTCCCTGCTCATCCATGCAGCTCTCCTGCCCCCTTTGCTTGATTTCTTGATCATGGGGGTACGCAGGTCTTGAACTTGCCATCTTCAACAAGTCTTCAACTTGCCATTGAGCAGGGTGCCTAGGTCCCTTTCTGCAGTGCTGCTCTCCAGCCTCTTGTTCCTCACTCTGTATATAATCCCAAGGTTGCCCTGTCTCAGGTGCAGAATCCACCAATAAAACGTTACAGCCCAACCCTGAGGGTGAGGGTAATTCAGGTTCTTCTTGATAGACACTCACAAATCTAGGGGACCAGAGGAGATCCACCCTGGGGTGATGAGGGACCTGGCACACGAGCTTGTGAAGCCACTCCCATCATTTATCATCAGATAACTGGGAGTTGTCCAATGTGATGCCTATCCACAATAAGGGCCAGAAGGAGGACTGGAAAACTAGAGGCCTGTCAGCCTGACCTTGGTGCCTGGCAAGATAATGGAACAGATCACCTTGAAGCCACCACACAGCACGTACAGGACAGCCAAGGGATCAGTGCCAGACAGCGTGGATTTAGGAGGGGCCAGACCAGCCTGATCTCCTTTTCTGACCAGGTGGCCTCCCAGTGGTTGCAGGAAAGGCTGTGGATGTTGTCTGTTTGGACTCCAGCAAGGCCTTTGACACTGTCTCCCACAGCATTCCCTGGAAAAGCTGCAGCCCATGGCTTGGACAGCAGCACTCTGTGCTGGGTTAGGAACTGTGCCACATCCAGCCAGTGGCCAGTCACCAGTGGTGGCACCAAGGGATCTGTGTTGGGGCCAGTCCTGTTTAATATCTTTACTGATGATCTGGATGAGGGGATTGAGTCCTCCATCAGTAAATTTACAGATGACACTAAGCTGGGAATGAGTGCGAATCTGTTGGAAGGTAGGAGGGCTCTGCAAAGGGACCTGGACAGGCTGGATAGATGGGCCAAGCCCAATAACTTGAGGTTTAAGAAGTCCAAGTTCCGAGTCCTGCACATTGGCCACAATAACCCTCTGCAGCACTCCAGGCTGGGGACACAGTGCCTAGGCAGAAAGGGACCTGAGGGCACAGATTGGCAGCAGACTGAACATGAGCCAGCAGTGTGCCCAGGTGGCCAAGACCAATGGCATCCTGGCCTGGATCAGGAATAGTGTGACCAGCAGGACCAGAGAGGTCATTCTTCCCCTGTACTCAGCACTGGTTAGGCATATCTTGAGTGCTGTGTCCAGTTCTGGGCCCCTCAGTTTAGGAAGGACGTTGAGATGCTCAAATACATCTAGAGAAGGGCAACAAGGCTGGTGAGGCATTTCAAACACAAGCCCTGTGAAAAGCCACTGAGGGAGCTGGGGTTGTTTAACCTGGAGAAAAGGAGACTCAGGAGTGACCTTATCACTCTCTGCAGCTACCTGAAGGGAGGTTGTAGCCAGGTGAGGGTCGGTCTCTTCTCCGAGGCAACCACTGGCAGAATGAGACAACGAAGTCTTATGCTGTGCCAAGGGAAGTTTAGGCTGAACATTAGGAAAAGATTCTTCACTGAAAGAGTGACTGGGCACTGGAATGGGCTTCCCAGGGAGGTGGTGGAGTCACCATCCCCGGAGGTGTTTAAAAGAAGACTGGATGTGGCACTCAGTGTCATGGTTTAGTTAATAAGGTGATGTTGGTTGGAACTGATGATCTCAAAGGTCTTTTCTAACCTAGTTAATTCTAGGCTGGAAAAGACCTTTTCCAAGACTAATTTCCTAGTTAATTCTGTGATCCTTTGGGGTGGATGACATTGCATGACCAATGTTTATCTACATCTATTTATATAAATAAATAAATTATATATATATATATATAAACATATATGTATAGTGTATTTTATAAGAATTTGGCTGCTATCAAAAGGAGGTATTGTAGCCGTTTTGGTTACTATTATCTACAATAACATAAAAGCACAAAAACAACACTTAAAAATGTATAAGGAAAAGAAAAAAAAGAAAAATATCACCACTTTTTGGATCCACCACCAAGACTCGATTGCTGCAATTTTATGTCCACTAGTTGACATGTAAGGGAGGACACTGCTGTGATAAAAAAGCACTATTTGGCCTTGCAGAATCTACTTCTTATTGCCCTCTTATCAGACTCACAACCCAGATTCTTGATAAAAAAAGGTGGGATTGTCATGGTCATCCTCTAGTGCTCATGCTCTCTGCACCTGGTCTGTTATCATGCACATCATCAGCAAAGCACCTACTGCCTCCACAAATGGCTGATTGACTCATTCACCACTAACAGTTTAGTCCCTCACACTACCCATGTTAAACTTCCTATGACTGGTGATTGCCCAGCCCTCTAACTTGTCCAGATTCCTCTGCAGAGCCCCTCTGCCTTCCAGGAAATCAGCAGCTCCTTCCACTTTTGTCAAGTCCTGCACCCAAGCCCTTTACCAGGATGCTGAAGACAACAGGGCTGAAGATGGAGCCCTGTGGAACCCCTCTATTGACACTCACCAGCCTGATGTCACCCCATTCAGCACAGCTCCCTGTGCCCAACCTGTGAGCCAGGTGCTCACCCACTGCATGATGGTGTGTTTATCCAGCTGTGGAATGGGCGTTTTGTCCATAATATCAAAAATTTTATTGAAATCCGAAAAGATTACATCAACAAACAAAGGTACATAGTGAATAACAATTGGAACTGTATGATTTTACTAAGATTATTGTCATCTAACCAGGATAAGCAATAACAATTAACATATGCATTATTCTGGTTCAAGTAGGACAAAAATGGCAACAGAAAATTCAGTTGAAGTATGACTTTCAGTTTGCCCATTGCATTCACAGTTTCAGCCAGTGGGAATCAGATTTACTGGTTATGGTTACACAACAGCCTCTTCCCCAACTTTGTGCTGTCACCTCCAAAGCAAATGAACCACTTCAGCAAGTCAAATAACCTCTCCCTAAACAGCAGTGCTAAACAGAAGAGGTGGGAAAAAGGCAGGAACAGAAGAAAGTGGAAGATGCTTATACTTTTGTGTTGCAGTTATTCAGTGAGATACATCTAAGGCTCTGCTTCTTACAGAAAGGGTAGCCCTACATTTCTCTTAGATTTAACTGCATGCTGCCATTGCCATTTTTAAGACAGCACAACTATTTCTGTGGCTTCCTGGTGAGCCAGGCAACTATTTAACCTGAGAATAGACCTGACCAGACATAGATGTCAACTGGATGCATTCCCTGAGCTTTTGATGCCCACACAGATATTTATTGAACTGATACAAGGTTTATTTCTAACACAGTGCAGAAAATAGATAATAAAATCCCATAATGTTAGACCAACTATCTTTTAATGAATACTGAAAAAAATCCATTTATAAAAGTTCCATATCTCAGAAGTAAATCCCTTATACTCAGCTGATTTGTAAGCAAACACCAGCTTTACCTGTTTATAAATTACATCCTTATACCTCCTTTCTATTTGACAATGGTTTATGCAACTGACTTTCCAGGGAAAGCAGATTAATAATGAGCACATAAAGAATATTCTTTTGCCATAAATTTTAGCACAAAGTATTGTAAGAAAATATAATATTTACCTTATGAAAAAGGACTCACCTATTCTTTCTAATAGGAAAGATAGAAAATGAAGGAAAACACCAGAGCAAGTAAGAATATGGCTCTGTAACCCACAATACATATCCAGGTGACATGCAGTCATCCTTCAATGATCAGGACTTTTCACCAATACTATATTTTTAAGAATCCACTTCATTCTAAGGATAATTTGCATCCATAAAGGCAGATACCACCATCAAAAATAAGAAAGGGGAAACCTCCTTTGTCTATTAAACCATAATAAGTTACATCAACTGCTATACAAAGTTCATCTTTTCTAAGCAAGCAGAAAATTATCAATGTCAATTATGGACAGAAGACCACCCAACACTTGGAAAATCTCTTTATCTATCTGGAAAATAAACTTTGCACATCCAGGTTTGCATAGGATACTTTCAGATAAACTTATATCGAGTCAGAGGATTGTTTATTATTGTTTTACATTGTGTGAATGTTTCTAAAAGACTGGTTTCTTTCTATGACACAGAGAACAGAAGACCTTACAACTCCCATGACATTTGGCAGAACATGTTTGCAGGCTTAGTTTAAAAGAAAATGGACTTTCCTTGACAATATTCTCCACAGGATTCCGTCAAAAAGAATTCTCTGCAGAAATAACAGTGGACAGAGGAATTCCACAAATTTCTAAGTACATATTGCATGGCACTTTAGCCCGAAAAGAACTGAAAATTTAAAGAAATATTGGTAAGTGGTTTTACAGAGTAGGATGGCTAGAAACAGCTCTGCTGTCCTGACTCATGCTTGCATCTCTCCCACTGGGTCTCTGTCAAACACACTTGAAGAAAGGAATGCAGAGTTTAGCTTTTTGTCTTAGAAAACTTGAAAAACTAGAAAACTTCGAATACTTTCTGTATTGATTAAATATTACTGCTGCCTCAGAACTTCTTTTCATGTGGGAAAATATGACTGAACAACCAGGTGTTTTTTTATCTCCTGTTCCAGATTTGTTATTGGAAATACTTATTTTTCTTCATATTAAAGCTCTTTTGAAATAGTGTTTTCAACATGACAGTGTGTATTGTCTCCTTACTACCTTATATATTTCTTAAGTCTTGACTAGTACACATTAATTAATTTTTTATCTACATATTTTTCTTCTTGGTCAGATCTGAAAATCTGATTTTCTGAAAAGTCCATATTCAATTCTATGTATTGCACACTTTTGCACAAATGAACTGATGTTCTGACTGGGTTCTTTCTTGAATTAAAGAAAGGAACAAGAACTTTGCATAACTATAAATTTTGCACTTAGCAATTGTTCATTTAGCAAATTCAGCACTCTTATTTAAAAAGAAAATTGAAGCACGAGTATACACAGAAATCATAGCTTATTAAATTGTTCAGTAGCTTTTTAAGCCAGTGGCAAAATACTTACCAAACCTAATACTGAATTACAATTATTTTGAGGTTTTTCTTAATTAAAATATTCATAATCCATATTTAAATTACCTAATTATTTCAAAACATATTATTCCATAATTTTTTTGTGAAATACGTACCACAAAAATATGCTTTTGTGCTACTTTGAAATCAGAATCATCTCAAGGCAAGCAGAACACATGAATCTTTTTTAAATATAAAATTAGCAACTTGATGCATGCTTAAAATTAAAACTACAAAACACATATTTAACTCCAAAAACCTAAGAAGAAACTGCATGCTTCACAAACAAATTGAACTGGATCTCCAATTTAACAGGGTACATACAGCACAGAATGCTATTCTAGAAGAAGTTATGAACAACTATAAAAATACATTAAATTCCATATAAAACCCCAAAGTAGCAGCCATCTGTAAGACAGGAGGAGCCGACTCACGGGTAGGTGTGTGTGAGCTGCTGAGCTATCCTGTAGGCTGTGGGGTCCCTGTCCAGGGCCAGCACCCTGATGTCGCCAGCGCTCTCCAGCAGAGCTGTGGTGTGCCCGCCTGCTCCAAACGTCATATCCAGGAAGAGCTTTGAGGGAAAACACAAACTCCTTTTACCTTACAGCAGGGAGAAACTGATTAAAAAACTTATTTAAAACTTATTTTGATAATCTCTCTCATGTACTAGAGGAAAATATACCTTTGCCTTTTTGGAAATATTTTTGTATTTTGTGCAGAATTGCAATCAGGTTAGAACATTCTTTTACCAAAATAAATATCCAAACAAACAAACAAAACAGCAAAACCAAACACCCACAAGCAAACAAATAAAAAAACCAAATAATACCTGTGGGCACACACATTTAGAGAGCTGGGGAATTCTTTCCAGGCCTGGATTTCTCCTGACTCTCAGCTCCATTCCCAGGCTGACAAGCTGACTGCAGCTTCAGTTAGGGAGGAGTCTCCCAGGGTGAGAACATGGTGACAAACAGAGTGGAATTCATCACCAACATTAAACCCTGGTGTCTTTCCCGTGGGACACATCCTGAGGTGCTGTCCCAAGGATGTTTTTCCCAATTGTCCAATGAGCTCCTGTCCTGTCCTGGCTGCACTAACACACTTTAAATCCGGGCTGTCTGTACAATAAATTGGCCTTTTTTCCCCAAAGAGCTCCGTGTGTGTTGCTGTCCTTTCTCTCTCTTTGCAGCGCAGTAACCACAATACCAAAAGAAAAAAACCCACCTTCTATCTCATACTTGGGAAAGGTGATTGTGACATCAAACTTCATATGGAGATAAAATGACTGGAAAAGGCTGCTGACTTCCAACCACATCATGGAGGAGAATGGCTGGAGCAAACAGTTTGCCTGCAAAGGCAGGAGACCAAAGAACTGGTGTGTAGCTGTGGAAAGGGGTTTTAACCCTTTAAGTGTGGCAGAAATAAGATGCACAGCTACATGGTCATCTTTCATGACAGGAAGAAAGGGCCGAGTTTATTCAGAAACACACTTGGTTTTATAGCATGACTGCAACTCCAAGAGTAGAGAAAAGGTGATTGGTTCAGAGAGAAGACACCCCATTTCCAGGGCCTGGTCATGTACTACAACAGGTGTTTTATTTTTGTTATTAATTCTTTTTTATTTTGACTAAATTATCATCCTGGGAGAAATTCGCCCTAGCCTTGAGCTGGACCAGCTTATTGGCTGGGAACAGAGCTGAAAAACTCCAGCCTAGAATATTTTTCAGGCTGTAATTTTCTTACTTTCTCAATATATGTCCCACACTGGTGAGCAGGTTCCAATTGGTCCCAGCTTGAGAAAGGAAGGAAGAAGAAAGGCAGCTGACTGAGACTCTGGAAAGGTGAACACTGCTCTCCTGACAGCTCTGCAGGCTCTGTAGGTTCATTCCAGAGGTGTTTCTATAGTCAGTGTCTGTATGACCAACAGGCTGACCCACAGGCTTTGCTCTTGAGACCTTCCAAAGAAACAGTGACTTGGGACACAGTCAGCCACCTTGGACCACGCTAAGTTGGGCTACATAAGCCCATTAAGGGGAGAAAATGAGTACAGCTTAATGCTGTGTTAAGTCTTCTTCTACCTATAAAAGAGCAGTAGTGTTTCCAGAAGCTGCCTTATGCCCCTTCCTCCTTAGGCCTAACAACACTGGTACTTGACGGATTCAAAGTCAGGAACTATTTCTGTTGACAGAAAGAACTGGCTCTTCACTTAGCCATGCAGTGCTTGTATGACTGCAATTCCACTTAGGAAATATTTTCTTTTCAAATTACTAAGTAACAATCTATAATTCTACAGTCTAGGAAAAGCATACTGGAGCACAGAAAGAAAAGGATTTTTATTGCTTTTATGACAATGTATCTAAACCAAAGTACAAATGTGACCTACTCTCTGCACCTTGGTATTCCCATATGTCTTTTCTCTCAGTTGATTAACTGACCTCTGTTGACTGGGGGAAACTCAAGCTAAACTTGAAGAACAAATTCTTCATATACTTCAATATTAATATCTGCATGGGGTGTTTTTTTCCACTTCTCAGATTATTTTTTATGTGAAATAGGTTTTGAAGACTACTTATCAGCTACAATCATATTAAATAGATATTAATATGAGCTAAACTTATTCTCACAAATTATACACCCCAAGGGTAAGCATCTTTTAAGTGAAATTTTCCAATTTAACTCTTGAAAGATCTAAGATTCAACCACAAATTTCATTGGGTAAGAACAGAAATTCAAAGGCAATAAAGACTCAAACATTTTTCCAGAAACATTAGACTAATTAGTTTATTAGAAAACATAAAGACTTATACATGAAAATTAAAAAAAAAAACAAAAAAAGAAAAAAACTTATGAGACTAATAATATAACTTTGCTGTGGCTATATTATTTACTGTGGCTGCATTATTCAATACAGTTTCTTTGTGCTGTACTATCATGTTTCCTAAGCTTATACTCTAGAAGCAAAGGTTTCCTACAATATTTTACAAAGTTAATGAAGGAAACAAAATTTAGTTGGGTGATCACCCAGTATTAAATTGCATCACTCATATGTAAAAATAAAGCACTGATCCAGAATTTTTTTGTAAGCGGTATCTATAAAGCAAAACTATGCTATAGAGGACATACCACCCATACTATATAAATGCTCCCACAATCCCTTTAAGCATTCTGATTTATCTTCCACCATAACAAAAACAAAAGTATACTCATTGAAATCAATATATAAACACAAAAACCAAAACAGTTAAAAAATGTGGTTGCTTTTTTAACACAACTGAATATAAGAATTTAACTAGATTTTAAATATACTTGCATATGCTAAAAATTCCAAGCATGTTCTCTTATATTCTCACATACCACTAAGATTCAGAGAAGCTCTCCTATGACAAAGATTCCAATCAGTTTGGGTTTTCTTTGCATTGCACTGTTACTTCTTCTACACTCAGAAAACTCCAATACTGGCTATTGGGTGGGATATTGAATTAGCTACTTTTTTTATTATCTCCCTTCAATGAAAATTATTAATATAAAAATGTAATTTTTAACTTTGTATTTAGCTTAGAAAATTGCAAAGATGATAATGAATTCTAGAAAATATATAAATCCTCTTAAATTACTTTTCAAATTTCCAGGGTATATCTGGAAATATATCTGGTTATGCTTTGATTTCCACTCAAGTTATTTCCACATAATCCTTACCAGAAGCAATGTACATAAGCAATAAACAGACCTCTAACTTTTATATTCTAGTTCTGTAGGGAAATCCATTTTGAAAAATCCCTTTAGAAATATGTGGAGGAGCAACAGAAAATTAAAACCACCTTTTTTTGTTTGGTTTTTTTTTGCATAAGATTAACCCACTCAGAAATGCACACAAAAAACTTAATCACAGGATTCCCAAGTGCCATTTAGGATTGCACTTATTCTGCAGCAACACATTACAGTCAAAACCAATCTAAATTACATCATAATTCCTCTTGGAAAAAAAGTTTAATCAGCATGAGTCACGTCTTCATGGTTGGGTTTGGTTGTTTGGCTTCATTAAAAAAAAACAAATGCTCTTATTCTTTATCACATTTAGAAAACTAGGATGAAAATTTTCAAAAAACATCACGATTTTCTTTCCTGAAAGAGACCTGTGGTGTTGGCAGGAAGAGTCACAGAAGGTAGAGGAAGTGTCAGAAGAGCTACTTCTATCTTTAAAATAAAATACTTTGGAATAGTAATTTTATTCCGCTTAAACTCACTAGTAAGAAGAGTTTCCAGAAAACAGTCTTTTCCCACTAATATGCTTAACTGCTTGTTTATTTCTTGCATGTCTGTTTATCTTCTAAACATCTAACTCTTCTTTGGTCACATCTAGGAAGTATTGAACAGCTTCAATCCTTCTCTCACCAGCATTTCTATACTCTGAGAAAGTCCTTTGTTTCATGATGTTTGAACAGCAGAAAATGAAAAAATTCTTAGGTACCTTTTTTGCCAAATCTCCAGACAATTTTGCTTTTTTAAGCAATACGTAACACTGGGATTTTTATTTTCAGATGAATTTTCTGAAGATCTTATAGCTCATTCAAGAATACTTGTATTTTGTTTAACAGTCTTACCTTTCCTCACAGATATCTGCTTCTGCTTTCATTCATTTTAAAGTTGATAAACTTCAAGCTTGACAAGCCCTTTACACATGCTTGCTTTTTAATGAACCATAGAGAAGATCTTGAAAATAAACCAAAAATAAACACTAGCAATGTAGACATGCTTACTGAATTCCACTGTCCTTTCTGAAAGAAACAGCACAAACCAACCAAACTTTTAAGAAATTATCTTTAACCTAAGAGCACTAGATACAGGAGGATACAGCTCTGATTCAATTCATATTCAATAATCTAGTTGTTCCACTCAAAAGCTACACTTTGCATCTAGAACCTAAAAAAAAAACCTATCGCCTTAATTTATCAAATAGAATGATTATGATATTAACATGATCATTTTGGAGCATTTATCAGATTTTAAATTAATCACTGTAATATCCTGCTTCAGAATGTTTCTTATATATACCATCCATCTTTCATGCCTGAAATAAAAGAGGCATCGTTTTTTTCTTCCTCTTTCTCTTTTGCTTACTAGTTTTTAATCAAATAAAATTAAATGACATTTTATCCTCCTGGTCCTATAAATACTAGAAAATATTACATTAATTTCTCCTGCAGTGACTCACAATTCCATTGTTAAGTTATGATAGTCCCATCAGAGTCCCCTTGGGAATTTTATAATCAGTTTGTGACTGTACATTTTAGAAACCATTTGGGTCTTTCATGACATACAGACAGCAAAAAAAAATTTCACAGCTTTCACTTTACAACTATCTCTAGTATAGTTAGAGAGATACAAAGAGTTGAGTTCACCATTTTAGTATACAAGACTTTTTACTGGAAAGCTCTCACAGTAAATACCTTTTAAGCATTTCATTTTACTATGACTGAACTGTAATTCCTCTAATGATTATGTTCCACATGTAATAAAGTTTAGTCCACAACACTTAACAGCCTTTGTGAATATTTTTCCTTTGCTGTGTAACAAAATGAGATTGCAGAACTTACACAAAATTGAAACTCAAACATGAGACATAAATTGAAATAGCATAATACTTACTTTAAAAAAACCTCACTATTCCAGTATTTTCCACTCTTCTCTTTCTTTCTTTTTTAAGGGCAAGTACTTTATACCCTTTTTTAAGTAACTTGATCCTTTATATGTACAACTTTATTTTCCTCTACTAACAATTATTTCAAGCACTCCATCAGATGTTCTTTCAAAAAATGTTTTTTCTTCCTCTCACAACCCTGACATTGCCTGAAAGAGGACTTCAATATATTGGACAACATCTCCAAAAAACTTTGACAAATTGTACAAAATATCTAAGATACACTGAGTTAGAATATAGGATATGAAGTCTCATGCCAAACAAACAATCTTCTATCCTGGCCATCAGTACTCATGAGCAGTCCCTCTTTTTTCCATTGCTGACCATGTGACAAACTCCTGCCATTTACCTTTTGTGTAGACAAACTGTCTCACCTTGTTCACCAAAATAGCATTAATACATTATGATAAACTAGCATGCATAAGACACTTGCCATGGCTCTTCCAACACATAAAATGAATTTATTCTAAAAACAGAAAAACTGTAATTTCCCAAAAAGTGACCTTGCACTGCATGATTATTTATTCAATCTCCAGTCCTGTTTATACACTTTTTCTAGTAAAAAAATTAAATCTATATTGACAACAACCACCTTGCATGCCTTCAGCAAGGGTAATCACCTAAACTATCTTACCTGCAAGTTCTCTGATTAAAACTAAAATAAATACAAATCAGCCTCAAAACAACCTTCCTGGGAAAATGCTGTTCCTTCCTCCAGTCCTGTTTTGCACGTGCTGCAATGATTTACTACACAACCTCAGAAGAGACAACTGCACAGTTATTCCCCTGTGATACTCTTGTTATCCTGCTGTTGACATTTGTCCCCTTCTTGCCTAAAGAACCATTTCACTGAATGGCAGCCATTCAAATACAGTGAGTGGCAGCAGTAGTTTTGCAGAACTCCTCCCAAATTAAGAATCATCAAACTCAGCAGGTAATGAAGACAGCTATCATGTCATGGAAAGAAACTAACACTATATAAATTATAGTGCATGATCTCTATAATTCATATATATATATATAATGTAAAACTCATTAAATTTTGCCATTTGCAGTCTTATGTATCAAAATCAGTCCAGATGCAGTTTTCAGAGGAAAACGTAACTCAAAGCTTACTTAGTAGCCAGAAAAAGGAAGAAGAATCCTACCTAATCAGTTCCCTCTTTACCTAATGGGAAAGACATACTTCCTGAGGTGCAAAAATACAAATAATGCTGTTTTCAGAATAGAAAACAATGAGTGAAAACTTTAAAACATGAACAGAAGAATTGAAAACAATATGAATGCCAAGTTTAAAATATGAGCAGAAGAAAAATTGCAAAAATCACACACTTTGCCAGTACCATATCAATATTATATATAATATTTTAACAGTGATACATGCTTAATGGAGGCCTTTCCACCCAAAATTTGGCTTCACAAATTATAAAACAGAATCATAGAACTTTCCTTTGGGAGAAAGGAAATATATCCACAAACCCTGCCGCAACAGCCAAGAACATAGCCCCAGTACCTCACCATTCATGTTTCATCTTCCAGAAGAAAAAAAAAAAAAAAAAAAAGGCAGTTATAAAGAATGACAATTATGAAATTAATATATTTTCAGTTTTATCAGTTATGAAATTAGAATATTTTCAAGAAACTTGCATAACGTATTTGTTTTGAAAATGGTACTCTTTCCACTTTTTACAGGCTTGAGGGAAAAAGAAAAAAAACAGAATACTGATTTATTTAAAACAGACTACAAAGAAAAAGTGAAGAACAACTACCCAGTATCCAAGCTATGTTGCCTAGAAAAAAAGAAGACACCTGGAAACTGCTGCCTGAGAAAAGAAAAAAAAAAAGGAGATTTTTTTTGTTCAATTGACATCCATGCAAATGTCAAAGTAACAATATTTTTCTTGGAGTATTATTATACTGAATAGTCTAACAAAAGCAAGTTCACAAAAATGAATGGTTACATGATGAGAGAAATAGGTTCTGTAATATTAAAGCCACCAACAACTAGTATATTAAAAGTCAATCAAAGCTAGATCACAGTGCTTTCTCTGCTTTTACTGATCTTTCTCAGTGGGGTAACAAGCCAACATTTTTCACAAGAATAGACTTTTCATACTTGAAATAAGAGCTAGTGTTTGCTGGAAAATGCAAAGAAGGTCAAAGTTCTAGGATGTTTGTTAAAGCTAACAATAAATATTTATTACTGCATTGCCAGGCACTGTTGGTCTGTATCAAAGTATTTATTCTTATTTTATTTGTATCTATTCCATCTCCTTGTGGAAAAAAAATTCTGAGGACAGAAAAGTAATATAAACAAAATAATCAACACATTGCAAGATGCTTTTTGCTACTTCATTCTTCTGGTGTTTCTATGATGAGTCATGTTCTCTAAACTTGCTGTCTGAATTTCCTTGTTATTCACAACAAAAATTGTTCACTGTCACAACACAACTTGTTTTCCACTCTGCTTTATTCTTCAAATATCAACTCTAACTGCAATAAAATATATCTGACCTCTTGTTCAAATACCTTGAATTTTCTACAGCTTACTATTTTAAGACACTCAACTATTTAATATACACTAAGTAGAACAAGCTGAATTGAAGTGGGGACCAGTGACAACAAATTCTACAGCTATCTTTTTCTGGCAGTGATTTTTTTCCCCCCCAATAAATAGTTGATCTGCTTTATCCTTTTATTTCCATATCTTTCGTAACTAGTCACTGCAAAGGTATGAATAGAGACATTTTAAAAATAGTTACTGTTGTCGGTGTTTCTTGAACAAAGTACACAGACTATTGCTTGGGCACATATTTTAAAGTCACTGTGAGAAAAGGCAATCTCTTCTCAGTTCCTCAGTATTTTATTTTCCTTCTGCAAAGCTCAAAATTGAGAATTAATGTTCAGTGCTGGCCTTTGTTAAAACCAACCTCACTGAACCTATAGTTTCAATAAACACAGAGAGAAAATTAATAACAAGGACAAATAAATGAAACCTATAAACTTCCTAAGAGAAAGGAAAAATACATCCAAACTTCAAATTATTTTCTTCCTCTCATCTAAATACAGGGATTCTACTAAACAATAACAGGAAACAGAACTTATATGCTATTCCAGCCAACAGGCAGGACTTACAACACCCCAAATTTGGTAGGAGATACTGGCAAACACTGCTTTAAGAAGGCAATCTTCCCAAAATCACAGCTCACCCCATAAGCAGTGTCCATGCAGAATTACAAATGTTAACACTGGTGTGCATGGAGAATAAAGGGAAACCTCAGGGAGCAAATACAGCAGGTGTGAGTGCACCAGACTACCCATAACAACACAGCTAGTGCAATGAATAAATTCACAGACATACACAAAATCTTACTAGCAGGAAAAAATACCTTTTGAAAAACTTAGTGCTTAAAAAACAAAACTTATCAGCCTAGAACTGTTCTGATTTGCTGCCTCCTTCTTCCCAGCTAGCAGTAGTAATTAATGACAATAAATTATATGCTTCATGATATTCCAACTAGTTTTCTGAATACCAATTACAAGTTCAGTAGATGAGAAAATATTTTTTTATTCTAAAATGCATCTGGTCTATTTGGCAGAAAAAAAAAGGGTTCTGTTGCTTTGAAATCCATAATATTTACCGAAATTAAGTTACTAACATTTCATTGGGGCCTTTCTAACAGCTATTCTGACATTCTTTGGGATATGGCCAAAAGGTACAAGGATTTGTATATTGTTGAGATTTTTCTTTAATTCCACTTCATTACTTCATCAAAAGGCTTTGAATTTACCACAGTGCACCTTAAAAACCAGGAGTCTATGGAGATATTGAAGCGCTTTAATTTTAAGATAATTATCCAAGTGGACAGAGAAACAAAAATGTTCCCAGAAAAAAAATTCCCCTGTTGCATGCAGCAATATACTACATGGTAATTCTAGGAACAGAAAAATATTATTATTTTCTTTTTTAATGCACAATGAGATTATACATATATATATATATATATAGTTCCATTCAGTATATGCATACCAATGAACACTAAAAACGTCATGTTCAATAACTTTAAATACTATGCAATGATACAACTAACTTCTATATCAACAAAGAAAAAGTAGACAGAACTATTTTAATTAAATTAATTACATTAGTTACATTAATTTACAATCTCCAAAAACTGAAGTTAATGCTTTTCATTAACATTAAACTGTACATATATGCATCATATACTGTACAATTAATTGAGGCTGCAAAACCTGGACAACCAAGTACCATGGAGTTCTAAAACTTATTTCACCCCACTTAAGGTGGCAAGGAGTTAGTTCCACATGGCAGCAGAAATGGGTGTTAATATCTTCAGAAATGATTTGATCTGAAAGGACCAGCCAGGCCCTGGAAGAGCAGCTGTGAGTGTCTTTATGAACACCAAGCCAAGCACATAGTTAAGCTGTTTCTGGGACCAACGTGATTTAACATGTTCTCACACTACCAGAACCTCATACCTGCTACACAAAATGCTTTGTGATTAACAGAAAATAAAATTATTCTGAGAGGATGTTATGCTAACGCAGGTATTTTCATAAAAAGCTGAATGAAAGGAAGAAAACCTGCTCTGTAGCAAAGTATTATAAAACAAACCAGAAGTGTCAGCTTTATGCATTTTCACCCTAATATCTGATCTAAACCTCATCTGCTGCTGAAATTGTTCACCAACACCTTCACATACATTTCTCCTACCCTCCTTCTCCAGGTCACCTCCAAGGCATGCACAACTCAAGCCTACAATCAAGACTTCCACAATTGTTGATTTTGAATCAAATTATGTCAGTATAGATTATCCCTGGAACTCTCTGATATGACAAACATGTTAAAGTATTGTTCAGATATGCTGAAAACAGTAATTGAAAAGGCAAGTTTTTTACATTAAAGAAAAAAAATTCTGCTACACACTTAGCATGTATTCAACATTTCTTACACTACTATATATGCACTACATATAATTCTGTCAATAATTTCCCACTAAAGCAGACAATCACCATTTCATCATTTCACCTACACAGACTGTGAGCTTTTCTGAAGAAATTTTACAATGAGTTTTTGCAATGTACAGCCAAACATGAGTCTAAAATTATTATGTGAGATATATGCAGAAAATCTTTGTCTTGCAGCTCATCACTTTTGAAACCACATGTCATGGAGCAATTTGATCATGACCAAATATATCAGAAAAGAAAAAAATAAAAAATTAGGACTGTCTTTTCTTAACACAGAAAGTCCAGAAAATTAAAATAACCAACAGGATGTTAAATTTTAATTGTGGAATAATTTCAAAGGCATTTTTAAGATATAATTTTGTCAGAGATAAAAAGGAAATCCAAATCTCCTTACATAGAATCTACTTCAGGCATCATTTTGCATTTTAAGTTGCTTACAATTATTTCTGAAGAAACTATGATGGTCATTGTGGGCAGCAAATAAAAGAATGTAGTACAGAAGGAACTTTGCACCATTCCCCTTAGGTCACTGTGAACATATTTATGTAAGAACAAAAAGAAAAAGCACTTCTTTAAAAGCTTACATAAATGAACATTTACAAACCAATAAAACCCCCAAACCTATTAATTGCAGTAGCAGTGCAAAGTCACACACAGCTAAAGTCACTTACACCAGCTCAGTTACACAGAACAATCCCAAAGGTCGGTGTTGACTTTGGGACATCTTATTATGGTAACAAACAATCTATTTAAAAGACACTAATGGAAGTAGGATCACTTTTCGTCTGAAAGACATATGGAGTCTTTTTTCTGTCAACTGAAGTTCATGGCTGGACTCAGCTTACAACTCTGGTCATACTGGCATGCTTAAAACCCTACAGTGCATAGAAATCTCACAAATATTCTCTTGTCAATAGCTAAAAATTCAGAACATTATAAATAATACTTCTTGATAACAGTTCTTTCTTCTAATTGTACTTCTATAGGAAAGTAACAATGTAATTATATGCTCAATTTATTTTGAACATACCACAGTAATAAAATAAAACCCCAGCCAATTAAAAAAAAATCACAAACACACAAAAAAACCCAACCAACACCCAAGGCCCTCTCCAGAAGAATAAAATATCCTTGAAAAATCATGTATTTTTATTGTTCATCTTTGAAGTGTAAATCCAAGATCATAAACCGTATGCAGTTACCAATTCTTTGAATGAAAGCTGCTGTTAATTTACCCTCAACATCAAAAAATCTACTCATCCAAACATTTTAAACAGTTTTCTCTTAGTAATATTAATTTACTTAACATTCCCTACTGATTAAGTAATGGCTATTTAAAAAAAAAAACAAAAAACTCAAAAAACAAAAAAGCCTCTCTCATCAGATTTTCAAATAAATTTCAAATACATTATTCTTCTAGAAGAGAAAGTCAAAAGGTAGTCATCTGGAAATAATCTCCAATTAGTTTTTAACATCATTCATGCAGTAAGTCATATTAACTGTTTTTTCAGTAACCAACTCAGCAAATTCTCTTCTCTCCTGCTCTCTCTACTTATTTTCATTCTTTAATAACTCATATATGAACATATCAAAAATAGGATTCTGAATCTCACCATCCAAAGTTGAACGTTTTCATTATACATGCAGAAACCCAAAGTAACATGGGACTTGTCATCTTTTTGGAAATGTTAGCCCCAACAACATGAAGTATCATGTTTTCTATGCAACAGAAGTCACTTTACATAACTTATCATGTAATTGAACTCTTTGTCATAGTGTGAATTTTCCTTGGCAAGATCAAGTATAAAATGGCAAGGGAAGAAGAGACACTGCTACCATGAAGGCAGGTTATATTGGTCCTCTCTTCAAGAAATTAATAGAATATTTTTTGACAATGGTAGAATTCAACCATATATTTATGAAATACCAAAAAATATTGTGAAATACTTTATTTTTTTATTTTACATTAAAATATCCCAAAATTATTGACAATGACTTTTAAATTTTTTTTGTAATTTTATAGTATATTTTACAGCAATTTTTTGCCATATTGTAAAAAAATCCCATAACTTTACTGATAAATTAACTCTCTAACTGTAGCTAAACACAGTCACACTCTAAAACAAGTGGCAACATAGTTCATTTTTCAGTATTTAGAAATGCAGTGCTACTACATCGAACAGAGAAGATTTAATGACCTCCAATACACTGTAACTGGAGATGCTCATATTCTCATCTGCTATGCAGATACAATACACTAATACATAATTAAAGAACAGGCAGTTACTGATTTATATTTATGTGAGATCAGCTTTACAAAAAGGAACATACTTCAGACTCACAGGCAATTAAAACCAGATTAATTTCCTACCACAAATATGAGTTCAAACTCCTAGTGAGAACAGCATGACTTGTAATTTACTTTTATACTCTTTATTACATTAATACAGCAATCAAAACAAAAATTGACATTCACCCCTGACAAAAATAATGAGCACAAAAACCTTGTCGAATTATACAGTTTTCATATAATCTACTGATTAGACAAGGCACCTACTTGGCCCTTCAGAGCATAAAACTGAACACCAGGAATTCCCAGGCTCTTGTGGGAACTGTACTGCTGCTTCAATAGCAGTATAAGTAGTCTTAGCAGCATGCAATTATAGTAATAAAATATCTTTAAAGTGTTGATATAAGTCAGTGAAAAAGAACATGCACAATCTGCCAACTGAACAAGGGTCCCTTTACTTCCATTTTAAGGCAAAAACGTTCTCAATTCTATCACCTGTGTACTTTAATAAAGAACGTCGTGGTGGAAATCACAGAATACAATGGCATGACTAACTTATGCAAATTTTTGGAGTGGAGGTTTTATATTTTTTAAAAATAAGATGTTCAGCTATTAATTACAAAAAGAATAAACAAGTGGATTAAGAACATAATAAATCAGATTTTACACTGAAGTTCTTGAACTAACTGGTTGCATTTCAACATGAAAGTATAGATACTATGATAAATCAAAAGCTGGGAAGAGGCAACATACCAAACTTCACTTTCTGATAATGATCTTTGCTTACTAACAAAGTTCTGCCTGTGGCAACATTTTACACAAGGAGGAGCTGGCCTGGCTCACATCTGTTACTTCACTGGAACAAGAAGCATAGAGCAACCACATGTAACTTAATAAATTAGATTAGATATAGCTAGTAGTTTAATCAA
The DNA here is from genome assembly GCF_052056855.1 of Sturnus vulgaris. Classification (NCBI taxonomy): domain Eukaryota; kingdom Metazoa; phylum Chordata; class Aves; order Passeriformes; family Sturnidae; genus Sturnus; species Sturnus vulgaris. The sequence continues at coordinate 12,894,908 of NC_142260.1, forward strand.
CCAGTTCTAACACAGCATTACTTGAAAATACAAAAAACGGGCACAATGATATTTAACATCCTACTGTAAAAAAACTGTTTTAAAAATCCCTACAAATACACAGAAAATAAGACAGCTTTTACTACAAGAAGAAAGAGTATAAATACAGTAAACTTTCTTGCTCCCTTTGCCCATTATATATTGCCTGCAAATAAACTCAGTTTTGCATAGTGATGCTTGTATGCCATGATCCTTTATTAGAGACCAAAGGAATTACCATCAGCAAAACTAATTTGCATTATGATCTGTGCACATATACAATACAGTTATTTTCAAACAAACCTGTTATCTAACTCAAGATCAAACAAATGAATATGACAGAGTAGGAAAGACCATACAAATAACAGATACCAATTCCATATAATTACAGATAAGCAGTCACCTCCCTCAGCACAAAGCAATTAAATCTGTTTATCTTCAGACCTACAGTGTTTAGCTGCCTTGGAATCAACATGCACAACTAGATGGGTCTGTGAGTTTTGTAACTGTTAGCTTTACCCTGTATTTTCATCCAAAAGTTAGTTGCACAAGAGAAGAAAAATTAAAAAGCAATTATAGTTTTAAATCATCTCTTCGACAAGCAGAATCTGAGCCACCAAGTGTGGTCTAATCCATGTTAGACATTTAATAGCTCAAACAGGATACAGGATTAAAAGTTTATCTTAGTGGTATACATTTTTTCCTAATAAACTTACATAATTTCTTATGTTATTAAGCTTATTTTAAGATGGGAGCATTCTACTGTTTTGAATACACTCTATTTTTAGCCACACAACACCCTCATGCAGGTAGATGCACCCTCTTACTCTGCCTATACAAATGACAGCACATAAGAGCTGCTGCTGGCCAATCTGAATTGTCTTCCATTTTCTTTCAAGGAGTAGAATCACTCAAGAATAGTAATGTCTACTCTAAATACCACAGGTATGTCATCATCCTAAAAATCACTATGTGGAAAAGTTAAATATCTTAATGCAAACCCTAGCACCATCATTCCTTTCCCATCCATGATAAATTCACTATCTTGCAGATGTTATTCAGCAGCAAGTAATAAAACAACAACATACCAGAATTACAGAGAAGGGCAACAGCACAACTTGGAATTACCAAGAGCTCAGAAATAGTACCAAAATTCATGCCAAAAAATGGCAAAGTCAAGCACTACTGATAAAACAGAGAGGAGGGGCAGGGAGGTCACAAAAATCACCTAAGTACAGTTGGACAAATATAAAGGCAAATTAGAACTCAATACAGGTTCATTGAACAAAAACAACCAAATCCTAATACCTCAGACCAGTTTAAGTTTTCCTAAAAGCAATGCACAAAACAGTCATGTTTACCACTACAGCAGTCATGACCTACAATTCATATATGAAACTTACTTTCCCTTAACAAATGTGTACGTTGTCCACTCTTCCTGGCAGAATAATGTTTTATACATATATATTTTTATATACATACATATCACTGAGGAATGGAATTATGTCCACAAGAATCTGAAGTCCACTCTGACAAACTCTTACATAACTGAAACTTCAGCTGACCCTGTTAATCAGCATTTTCTTTTACAAGCATTTGGAAAAAATGACTGTGCAAGGTTCTTAAATTCCATTTAAAAAACCTACTTCAAAAAGGAAATGTTTTTTCTATGCTCCAATCCCATTCTGCTTCCTAAAAAAAAAAGCTGAAGTACAAATTTAACAACAGAAAGTAGTTTGAAGGTCAATTTTAATATGATGCCTGCATTACAGACATTTTCTCCAGAAAACATTAAATAATATTTAATTCAAAAATTGGCATAAAGATTAGAGGACTGGTTTCCTGTTGCTATGTTCCAGTTGCTCAGGTTTAAAATGAAACTAACCAGAGGATATCAGGTATGAAAACTGGATCAAGTCTCACTATCAGCATTCTTTACAGGATGCAGCATGGGAGGAAAGCTTGTCAGTGTCACATGTACATCTACACTACAAGGAATTCTTACTGGCAATTCTTCTTAAGAGGTCACATCCCATTACCAAAAAATCTATATCCCTTATCACCCCAGAGTCTGCAAATTACTTTTGACAGCATGAGTGATCATAAATTTTATTCTCAAGGATCTGCATGAAAACAGCTCAGCAAAAACAGAAGAGAGAGAAAATTTCACCCTACTCTATCCAACAGATACTTCACTTCTTCTAAAAAAAGTAGTATGTCACATTGCTGGATATGAACCTACAAAGATCCTCTAGAAAATCCAAGCAATTTGATATAGATTCTGGTGAAGAAACCAGGGATATTAACTAATTTTGGAACTTGTATAAGAAAAAAGACTGCAAATCTCCACATTACAGCAACACAGAAAATGTGCCTCAATTAGATGAAGAGACAGCACTTACATGGGCACTGCAAAATGAAGTATCATGTGTGGAACAGACCAGTAGGTCCCTTAACTAACAGATAGGAACAAATACATTCTCCAACTATTCTGGTCAAAATGTATAGGCATTTTATATCTTTGAAATTAGGAATATAAACATTAAGAAAGGGACATCTCTAAACATAATGTAAATATTACACACAGAATCACAAAAAACCCATACACACCACACAAATTCTAATTACCACCACATTATGAATAAAATTCAGATATTGAAAGCACTGAATGCATCAGATATTTGCACCAAAACTTTTCAGCAGATGAATGTGTTGAATGTGACCAATAAAACTGAGAAACAAAAGACAGCAAAATGTATTTACCAAGTAAATTTGCCTGAAATGGTATATTATTTTTAGTATTTCTGCTCTTTCAGGATTACCACTTGCTCAAATGTAACACAGTAATGAAAATCTAGTCGGTTCCAGAAATGAGATTTAAAGCTGCTTCCAAAAGGAATCAAATCAAACATGTTTCATAAACACTACACAGGCCACCAGCATTGCAAAGCAATCACAGAGACTCCTCAACTTTTGTACCAGTCAGGTTGTGTTTCCACCCCTGGGGCAGTCAGTCCCAGGTGTACTGGACACCTCTCCAGGTGAAAGCAAACTGTGGCCTGCACTCAGCTGCCAGAGGAATGGAGAAAAACACTTTAGCAGTGCCAACAGTGGCACCACTTTTCTTCCTTGAACTCCAGTTTGTACTGAAGTACCAGCATGTCCAGCACAGCAGCACTCAGTGATGGTGTGACTTAATTCAGGCCACAACAGTCTCCTGTCAGTCTCCACCCTCCACTGGACTTGGGCACTGGCAATATAGGACTTTTAAAGCATAAGTGAGTCTTGCTGGCCACTCTGGCTCTCCAGCTCACAAAAAATCTCATCGTTGGGGTTACAGAGTCCCAGTTGGTGCAGTGTTGTCAGCGGTGCACTGCTGTGGTAGCAATTGGTGCCTGCTGTTCTTCAACCCTCAACAATCTCACAGCAGGAGGGCCCTCTGAGCGACCATGCAAGGTATTAATTCAGTTGTCTAACTTCCTCTGTCTACACAGCAGCTATCTCAAAAGCCCAGCAATGCCCTTCTAGGTCCTGTGGGCCAGTCACAATGGAGTGTTTTGCCATTCACTCCCAATCAGGATCACTTCAACTTCCAGTACAGGCAGATGTTGGGATCCCCATCACCTCAGAAACAGAGATGGATTCTGCCCATACTTATCCTGATGGCATCTTGTGACATTGTTCCCACAGGTGTCAACTAAAGCCTTATGCTCTTGTGGGTCTCATTTGCCAGACCATGGGATCCACACAGTCCAATAGATCTGATTTCCTTTTCCCCACCTGGCTGGAGGCAGGGTCTCTCTAGTTCTGGTCATAGTACTCATTGCTCACTTCTTGTTGATATGAACTGGGCATCCTTTCAAGAGGATAAGTAACATCAGCCCTTTTATTCTGTCTGAGGACCTGAGGACTTGCCCCATGGAAACTGGAGCAGCATTTATCCTTGAAGAATTTCCTGCAGTGATTGTTCCTCATCTCAACTCCTGTACCCATGCTGCTAGGGCAGAGGCAGATTTTCCACTCCCTTTCTTCTCCATGGTCAGGCAGGTAAATCCACAGGTTACCTCTTGGTGTGTACCCTCTCTCTTGAGCATGGGCTGCTTCCTCCCAAGAGCAGAAACTCTGGTCTGTATTGGTGGGGCCTGGGACATTTCTTCTCTACCGTGCCTGAGTCTTTCAGATCTGTCCATGGGCTTGGACAGTCTTTCCACAGCCAAGGTGCAGGTAGGGAAGACAAAAATGATCTTCATATTGCCAGAGCCAGCACTGTTTGTTCTCCTTCTTTCATTGGCATCAATGCCAATGAGTTGGTGTACAACGATGGCATTCCATACAAACTTCTGCCACATGGACTGCGTACACTGAACCTCATCTGGATCTACAGGGGACTGCTCATCATTTGAGTCCCTACAGATGACCTCCAGCACAGCTAGTTGTCTCAGGTACTGGATACCTTTCTCCATGGCATTCCACCTGCTCGGGCACACTACCAGACCATCTTTGAGAAGATGCCTTTCCCTCACGTTTGACAGGAGTCACCTCCAGAGGCTGAGAGTTTCTGTCCTCTTCCCAATCCTCTTGTCAATCAATGCCTGCATCCCAGGACAGGGATCCCAGTTGCTTGGCTACCATCTAATTTCATATTTTGGGTTGTGATATCCCAGCATTGGAGCAGCCAGGTCACCAGGGTCTCATGTGACTGGCAGCTGAAATTTTTTTCCATATATTGGAGTTCACCTGGGGATAAATCAGAATTATTCCTGGCCCTGCCTTTTCTGAGGACCTTGTTTCCTCTTCATCCCCCACTAGTCAAACTGATTTGGTCTTTGATTTCTTTGTCTGCACAGGTGCAGCTGCTACTGGCAGAGGCTGTTCCTGTGGTTCAGCTGCAATTTGAATGGCCATGGTGCCTGTTGCTCTGCTTTCCTCCTCCTCCCTGAGGATACTGTCTAGTATCAGGCAGTGTCTGATAAATAGTAGCCAGGGCTTAGCACCTTGCATAGCTTTGCACCTCTCTGGAACTGCCACAGAATTTTTCCTTCATATATTTTATCACTTTAACAGGATCCTGTAGTTGTTCAGGGGTGAACTTCCAAGCCATTGGAGCAGAATAATCCTTCAAGAGATGACCCATTTCCACATTCCATGCCACTCATGTCTATCTACTCTCCTCAGAAGTCTCTTTCATTGTTATGATGGGGTCATTGGTTGGAGGCACAGACAACAGGAATTCACCAAGCGTCCTCAACAAACAGCACTGAGTTTGTTATGGCTGCTCCTTTTTAGAGGGGATTTGAATTTCCTGGGCTTAGACAGCTGATGGTTGGGGTCTTGGACTGCCCAGCTCTCTGACCAGTGAGAAGTCTGTAGCTTAGCATGGAACATGATTGGGTGAAGTCCCTGTTTGGGTTTGAATATATCCTATCTCTGTTCACCCTGGGACCTGTTGATCAAACCAGGCTAGCCGAACTGGGTTTCTTATTTATGGCCAGATTATTTGCCCAGCTACAGATCAGACGTGCTATGACATTTCACAACTCTGAACATAGTGTGGACCTCACTAAGGAGACCTGGAAGACTTAGGAACAAGAATATGCTTTCCTTAGCATCCATGGAAAGGGAATTCAAGTCTCAAAGGCTGTTGTAACAGGCCTGAAGGAGGAAAAGGGGGTAAAAGGCTGGGGAAAATCACCCTCCCCTGTTCCCTTCACAGACTGGATATGATTATTAATGGACTCACAAAGGCAGTGCCTGAGGTAAGGGTAGGAGAGCAGCGCTGCATCCACATCCCAAAATACCTTCATTGCCCTTGATGTCATCGTGTCATAAACTGATATTCCATTGTACAGAAAAGCAATCCTGATCCTTCTCCCTGCTTTGAAAAAGAGCACCATGATGGGCACAGAGTGCACATATGGAAAGATTATACAGGGTGAGGTACCACAGCCACATGAACAGACCAAGCAACATTGTGACCAGTGGCACCAGACCTAACACAGCAAATGCTTAGATCAAACTTGTTTCCAACCTGCTCTGGGCAGATCTGTTGTCATCTCACCCCTTCATGACCTACACCACACACCAAATCCTGCTGTTGTGGTTTAGGAATGGTATTCCCATATTCAGTACCCACACTGAGATTCTCCAAAATCCCACATCACTCTCTCTCGCTCCCTCTTCCCCTTCCCTCCCTGCTGGGGCAGGATGGAATTGAGAACTGAAGGCACAAGACATAAAGAGGAAACGAGAATTGAAAGCACAAGAGGTAAAAAACAATTTACAATATAAGAAAACAAACATTAACAGCAACAATACTAATAACAAAAGGTATAATAAATTATTTACCTAGACAAACATCCCCAATTAACAGAGAATACCAGACAGTTCCCTCCACCACACTTTCTCAACCCAAAGGAACCCCTTCTTCCAGAAGAGTGAGTCCCTTCTGCCTTCCCCTAACAGTGCCATGAGATGGTACTGAATAACCTCCATGTCCTAATCATGCTTCTTCCTGGCTATTGCAGAAATGAACCCTGTTCTGGACAAAACCAGGGCAATATTTTTAAACTTAGCTTGATATATGGTAACTAGCAACTGGAAACTCTTGCTCCCAAAAAAACCAGTATGGATATACACTGCTTGTAGTAATAATCACTGTTTTTTATACAACTTTTAATATTTGCTTTAAAATAATGTCACTGTTGTTTTTGTTAACTTGACCCTTGTATTCCACTCTTTTGCCTTCAGCATGTATATATTTTAATATACTACTCAAATAGAAAACTAGCAACCTGACTCGCTGAGCAGAAGTAATGAATCACATTCCTAAACTGTATAGGAAAATGGTTTACAGAACCATAAAAAGCACAGGACTAGGAATATGTTTCCAAGTGTACTTACTGGACTGTTTGTTAAATAATTTTAACTACTACAGTCTTTGAACCTATTCTCAAGTTAGTACTTTAATTGTTTCATGCCTTAGTAGGTGTTAAAATTTATCTTCTGGATTTTCCAAATGCCAGCTCCATCAGGTTCTGAGCACTTACTCATGCCCACTCAGAGACAGGTCAACAAGACAGATCTTTTTATAACCTTTGCTGAAATGAAGTCTTGAGTCTCTAATTATTCTCTCTACCAGCAGTAAAAGACTAACAAATACTTCCAAGACTGGTGCTATTGATTCCACTTATTACTGATTATAATTTTTTCCTTTCCTGCCTGGAAGAACAAACTAATCCACTAGAAATTTTGTGCAACATTTGTAAAAGCAATCCATCTACCACAGCAATGCAAAACCATTGGCTCTAACATGCAATATGTCAATGTACACAGAAGACAACCCCTAAACACTTAAGTGTTCTACTAATTATATTATCACCATTAATTATTTGCTTGTGTTATGAAGAAAGCATTGTCCCACACAATTCAAAAAGCATGGTTTGTTAATTAGTGTATATAAACACTCCTGAAAAGTTCCTCTACCTAAAGCAAATGACAATCCCACTACTGGTGAGACTTTCCACCAAAAATGTACTGAGATACACAAATCCCACTAACAGATGAGGAATCTAGTTTCTTCATCTTCAGTACTCCAACTTAGAACACACTGATTCTGCCAAGCAATAACCTCAACCATAGAATTTTGAGTTGCTAAAACCCAAAAAATATATGTGCTAATGGTGTGTGAGAAATGGGATGAGAACAAATAGGAAACTACCACCACTTTTAACTCTATAATCAGGATTATATGACTAATATTTTACAAAGTAATCAACGTTATGAGCAAAATTACTGCTGTAGGTTGTACTACTGTACAAACCACAATACAACAGTTCCCAAATTACTAAGTTTAAAATCCAAGCTACAAGTTTCCACCACAGAAATCTTTCTTAAATCTCCTGCACAGAGTAAGGAAAAAGTCTTCCATTTCAGCTCAACTTATCTAGATAAGCTCAACTTATCTATTTTTATTTAGAAACAGACTACTTCCAAGTAGAGCTTTATTCTCCTCAGTGACTGTAAGGCAGGTGAAAGCTTTGCTTTAGATCTTTAGTGTTTCTTTCAAATTGAAAAAGATGTTTTGAAATATGCTGCATTTTACTCTTCAAGAACTAATTTTATTGCTAGTCTCTAGGATAAATATTATTTTGGTGACCATATTCAAAACATCTAAGCATCTTCACAAACTGATGAAATAGAACAAATACATGCATGAAGGAGTTACAGCCATAAACCTACTTAAAAACTGAGTTTTTAATATTTAGATAACATGCAAAACCAAATTAATAAACATTTTGATGGAGAATAAGAGTAAAGTGGGGAAACATAAAAAACTGTTAGAAAAGGAGCAAAACCAGATAAAACCAAGATAAAGACAACAAAGGAAAAATGCATGAAGGAGGAAATCCTTTCAAAAGGAAGGAGGCTGAAAAAGAACTGCATCAGTAAGCCTTGCATTCCTAGGAGAAAGTTGATATGAGGGAAATCTACAGTCCAGAAAAACAATAAAATCACATTCAAAGAACAAATTTCAGAGCCAACTGATCATTTCAGGAGAGAACAGAACACCTTCCATCACTGCTGCTTTATATGAAACTGGGCTTAGATGAGTAAAAGAAAATAGGAAATGTGGAAAAGGATTCCCTTAGGACACATCTCTCTGGTCCAATAAAACATCCAAAGGCTCCAGCAGTTTTCTGTGGAGGACTATTAAAATTGTTTTTATACAGCTGTAGCAGATGGTATGATTCACTTAACTCAAAAATACAAGAGCTCAGGGAACTTGATGATATTATCAAGCATCAAGTTCGAACAAATAAAAAAGTGCCTTTCATGCAAATATTGAAACTATGAATAACGTTGTGGGGAGAGGTCTAGTATTTAACACGTTTGAGAGAGACCAAACTTGAAAAAAACACCATGCTAATGATATGATACAAATACAACCCTCATCTTTCCCCCTGCAAGGAAGTTCTTCAATTACTGTTGTCAGGTGAAGGTTCTACAAGGTAGAAAATAATCATTCTCTCCCTTCCTCTCCTTTTAGGCTTCCATTAGCACCTGGTGTTGAGCACTGCCAGAGACCGGACAGCTGCTCAGGTACACTCCTGTACTGTAACAGAACTGTAATTCTAATAGCCTTGTGATTTAGCAGTATCTTTTTGAGCTGAAGAGCTTCAGTGAGACAAAAAAACTGAAAAAGAATATAGAATCAAAGAATCTTCTACCTGCTCCAATCTCTAAAAAGACATTTGTTCACAACCCCAGCTTCACTATTCATCACATATAGAAGTAGCATTGATCTTTCTTAGTGCAAAATTACTGTCTCAGTAGTTTCAAGAAATATGAAACTCAGTTGCAACCATCCATTCATGTTTTCACTCCTCTGTTCTCAGTGGGAACAAGCAGGAGACCTGCACAAAGCCAGCAAGGTTTGTTTTCTCTAATAATGCAAATAACAAAATAAATAAATTTAAAAAATAATAATAAATAAAATAAAACCTTGCTTTTCTCCCAATACGTTAAGGTTGTTTTATTTTCCTTAATGAAAGAGACAGCTTCAAGACATCTCCTGTCCTATGTCCCCCATATAGCCCCTTGCCTCAAGGTGCATGATGGTAAGAAATACACACACAAAGGAACTGAAGAACAGGAGAAAGGCTCCCATGATATTGGAAAAACTGCTAATTACCTGGAGATGGTGGGCACCAACTCAAACAAAGAAAAGTCATTTATTATTATAAAGCAGGGCACAACATAAGATGAACATCAGAAGTGAAAACTAGCAAAATTGAAAATACAATCTGCAAGACAAGACAAAAAAAAAGATTTCTTTTTAATTTTTGGTTTTTTAAAAGCTTTGAATGATGCTTTAAAGTGTTTAGGAACAGTGGAAAAACATTAATCAGTACTAATAGGACAGTTCTTAATAACAAAAACTTTAAAGTCCTCAAAGGACTCAAAACATCTCTAAATGCACATGCATAGTAAAAAGCATCATTACTGAATATGTGACCTAACAGACCGAAAAAATTCAAACTGAGTATTATAAAAATCAGAGAGGATAGTAAAAGATAATGGCAATGGCAGGTCTATTTAACAGAAACATCTTAAAACACAAATTTTAACAGCAAAGAACAATTAATCTAAGTTGCTAAAAACAAAATACTTCAGTGGGATGTCAATCAGTAACACAGAGCTGACAACTGTGCTTTAATTACATTTGAGACTGTTACCAATTAGTTAGTCTACAGCAGTACAGGCTTCATGCTATGACTCAGAGCACTGACTCATTCAGGAAAACTTTTCCTACACAACTACCCAGGCCCCCACAAGGATGCAAGATCAAAAGGAAAGTAGTTACATTGACCTTCTCAGCAAAAGTCTTGTTTTCAATTTAGATGGCCAAAAGTGTATACTGACACAACTGCTCAAGTAGGCTGTTTGAAGGGGAGACTTTCAGGAGCACTGTTTTAACTCCATTTCAGATAAACATCTCAAAAAATCAAAATACAAATAATGCTTTGTACAGTTTGAAGCTGAAGCAGCACATTTTAAATCTAGTTTGGTTTTTTTTACAAGCTGCTCAAGTAGCATTATTTCCTATTAGTAAAAAAACATCTACCATCAAAAAATCCTATTTTCTGTCACTTAAGTTCTGGCTGATTTTAGCAATTGAAGGCTGAAATTTTTTCTATGTTAGAAGGAAGGTCACCAGCTGATGGAAGCGGGGGGAAAGAGTGATAAAATGTCTTCAGCCATTTCCCTGTCTCAGGAAAAAAAAAATCTTTGGTTGGGTTTTTGAATTACAACAATTCTACCATTGCACTAAGCAGTAATGGCATTTTCAAGTTCTGCAATGAAACAACAGGAAGATAATCCTGGGTGAAAGATTCTTCTATTGATACTCTCATGGACCTCCAAAAACACGTTAGATTTCAAAGTAAGACCTCTGTGCCAGTTATTCTTTCTGAATGCTCAGACTATGATGCCAAAGCTGAAAGTGCAGGATCCTGGAAAAGGAAAGCTGTGTTAATTATTCTCAGCTTCTGGTCTGATGGTCCAACACAGTGCAAGCAATCAAAGAGGTGAGTGCATGAGGTGTCCAGACTCAGGACAGATAAGCTGCTGAAGCCCTTCAGTGTACCAGCTCCTTGTTTCTGAAAACAGCTCACTATCGGCTTCAGCTCTAGCTGCACACTGGCCCTGTTCTCACAGGTTCAGTTTATTCCCCTGAAAACAAGGGTCAAGGAAAAACACACTTTTGCTGTGAGCTCATTCCATGGTGGAACAACCAGAAGAGCAAGAGGAAGCATGGATGTATATCCAGAGAGCAGCATGTCCAGTGCACCTGGCAATGTGTTAAGCCATTAACATGTAAAAGTTTTATTTTAGGCCTGGATGAAATGGGAGGAACAGATAAGGCTCGAGGATTAAAATGAGTATGAATGTTGGAATTAACAAATATTTTAAAATTAAGGCATGTTTTCTCCACAACTATATTAGAACCTACAAATCTCAGTATTTAACATTTATTTTTAGCAAGTGAAAAAGCTGTAACTCAGAACAGGCATACATCATCTTCTCACGGTAAAGACAAAGAGTGACAACTTACCTAAGATTAGTACCAGACCAATCAACTAGACTACTACGTTGCACAAGATGTTAAGTGTTAGGTGTAGGAGTAATAAGGCATTATTGTCTGATGTGTGCTTTCCCTCTTGCAGGTAATTTCTCTCAGCACAGGTGTTTACTGTGTACTTCCATAAGCCAATTAAACTTAGCAACATGGCCCAGATAACTAAAACAGAAGAAAAAGCTGCATTGTTTCCTGACATGTTAGTTTAACTGACTTGCAGAAGTCAGAGAGGGACAGGAGCTCAGGGAGATGGTGCTGTGGGGGGAGCAGGGATGCCAGACTTGTTCCCTTCAGTGGCATCGTGACACTTCAAATGGCTTCATGTTCAGCTTGGCTCTTCCAGCAAATCCTAAGGAACGAACCAATCCCTTCAAGTTTTCTTTCCAAAAGTGAAGCAACACTGGAAATTGCAATATCCAACATGTGGTGACTGCACTGCAAAGAAAGAGAAAGGACAGCAATACACACGGAGCTCTTTGGGGAAAAAAGGCCAATTTATTGTACAGACAGCCCGGATTTAAAGTGTGTTAGTGCAGCCAGGACAGGACAGGAGCTCCCTGGACAATTGGGAAAAACATCCTTGGGACAGCACCTCAGGATGTGTCCCACGGGAAAGACACCAGGGGTTAATGTTGGTGATGAATTCCACTCTGTTTGTCACCATGTTCTCACCCTGGGAGACTCCTCCCTAACTGAAGCTGCAGTCAGCTTGTCAGCCTGGGAATGGAGCTGAGAGTCAGGAGAAATCCAGGCCTGGAAAGAATTTCCAAGCTGGAATTCCCCAGCTCTCTAAATGTGTGTGTCCACACCAACACAGTAACTGAGAAATGCACTCAACTGACAGATGGACACTGAAACTTTGGCCACCCAGCTCCTGTGATTCTCAGGAGTTCACTAACCAAGCAGGTAGGTCACACTGTTTCTCATTTTCTGTGTGTAAAACTCAGAAGCTCTAGAACTGCTTCCCAGACACACTGTGACCTCAACAGCTGCATGTGGATGATCCTCCAATGCACTGCAAAGCTCTAAACCCAAATGCTAACCTCTTCAGAAAACCAGGAAAAGAGGCATTTCTGCTTGGGCACCCAAAGCAGAATTTCAGTATTGTTGCCTCTAAATTCTCTGAAGTAGAAGCAATACTATGTGCTACTTTATAAGAGTAAAAATAAGAGTATAAATTGTGTATAATGGATTTGAATTAATTAATCTATAAAGATAATCTGTGAATGATTCAAAGGTTATAGGGATATAATTCAAGAGACAGAAATCTAAATTCAAAGTAGAGTTTGAATAGTAAACAGCATGTAAGACATGTTTGTAAACAAAATATTTGGTTTATTTCCCCGGCACTGTCTGGCTGTAGCTACCTGAACAGGCCAGGGGAAGGAGATTCTCATTTTGTCTGGGCCCCTGCACAGAGGTCAGCAGGTTTTACTCCAGATCATTTCCCAAGGTCATTTTCTCCTCTTCTGCACTGCCAGAAGTCACCTTTGTTGAATGAACATAACTCATGTAAGCTGAAACATCTGCAGCTTCTCAAAGCCATTAAATAAAGATTTCAGAATAAATTTTAAAAGTCCAAGTCTGCCTACCCTTGATCAAGTCCAAATCATGCATCTACAAATTTTCATTACATTTTTCCATTCTAAGCCCTGTTTCTTTGGTTGACTCCAGATGCAACTTAAAATGGATAAGTATCCTGTATCCTCCCAATTTATCTCAAAATTATTTATTGCACCTACCACTTTGTCCTACCTAATGCACAAGATCAACCATGTACAGAAAGGTTTCTATTTTAATTTTGGCACAACAACCTAAGAAATTGTCCTCAATTCCTATTAAATAAACAAGAATCAAAACAGTATACTTGCTTTACATGTCTGACCAAAGGCAGGGTTTTTTAAATTGAGCTACATAAACCAGATTGTTAAAAACCATTGGCATCATGAGACATGATAGAAGTTACTTGTGAGATAGCAACAAAGATTTTTTAGTAGAGAAATGTACTTTTAGAGAAATGCTGGAAGAGTTCTACTTTTTTTTCTAAATAACTACACACACTCAGTCTCAGAAGAAAACATTATTAAAACACACACTTTGCTGCTATTCACATGCAAATATGAAAAACTATCCTAGAACTAAGAAAATAAGAGGTCAATGAGACCAAGATATTCTTGCATTTTTATACTATTTTATTCAAATTTAGAAGAAGCAATATTTAGGCTTTAGTATGCTAATAACTTTTGCTTTCCCTTACGAGAATTCAAAATATTTTGCAAATAAGTTCTGTAAAGTAAACCAGACATAGCTGTTTTTAAAGTAGAGCATTTTGATTATTAATCACCTTGTCAAAATCACTGCGTTACAGAAGGGAAAATAATATTACAAATCCAGTGAATCACATATGCTCCACAGACACCTAGTTATGCTATACACCCATGCTGAAAAGTTGCAATTTTCATTTGCATTCTGTTATTTCTATAAGAACTCTAAAAATGAAATTACTTACTAGAGGGCTGTATGTTCTGATGCCATCCTAACGTCAATCGGTAAAAAAATACTGCCATGTTTAGCATGAAATTACTTTACAATAAAAAGGAAAAAAAAAGGAATTAAAAAGTAACTTCTAGAAAATAAAAATGTCTGTGGCAAGATGTAGTTAAGGTTACCCTGTAGAGCAAAGCCTCATTACTGGTTTCCCTGCAGTAAACTTGCAAATGGTTTGAACCTATGCAAGGTAAACAAGCTTTATACAAATCTATAGACCCAGTACCAATAGGATGCTGATGACACCACTATGAAAATTATGAGCAGCTACTGATCTATACAGGAATAATTCCCATCCAAAGCTCGCTCAAGTATACAAGAGCTGAACTTGTCAGTGAAAATATTATAAAGGGATTAAAAGATATTATGCAGGATGACATTACCTGCCTGAAAATAAAGTTGAACAAACAAGTGAAAATTTAAAGTTCTATATTTTTGATAATGGTAATACATTACACCATAAAACCTGTCTTTTTTTGGCACCTATTAAAAAGAAAATAAAACAATCAAATTAAGTACATAGCAAAGAAGAATTTTAGTCGCAAGCAAAAGATCTCTCCTATCAGTTCTATACAGTACATGTCTTTCATTTATGTAAAAAGTTATCAATTGTAATTTAAAAAAATAAGGACTGATAGGTAAAACATAACTGGACTAATTTTTTCCAGAAGTACTCTTGACAGAATATGAAATGATAAAAAAGTTGTTTACACACCAAGTCTAACAATTTACATCACAAAGAGAATATAAATTAATAGTTGGCATTTTGTAGGAAAACAACTTTCTCAGATCACGTATTAAGCAGAATATAAAATGATTTTCCAGTATAGGTCTATTCAACAATTTAACATAATGCAACCATTATTTACCATTTTTCACATTGTACACTGATACACTGAGGATGCTACTAAATTATATCAGTATACAGTCAAAATATCTGTATAATCACTAAGTTTGCATATCCAAGAATTTCAGTAAGTTGCACTATCAACCATCTCTTCATCATTTCACACAGAGGAGAAAAAAGATTGCTATGAGCATATTTTGAAGCACCCATCAATCATAATCACTTATAGCCTCAAATAATTTCTAATGCATTTTCTTCACAAGGGCTCGATTTTTCTGATTACAGCTAAATATGCAACAACGCATGAAGAAAAATGAACAGGTTTTGTATGAAAACATATAAAAAGGCATTTTACTTCTGCTTTGCTTTGTTTTGCACTCCTCACTTATTTTCTAAAGGCTCCTAACTTGTCTTGATTCCACAGGACATACTGGAATACATCACCTGAAGACATCTACCATTTATCTTAAAGTACATAACATCTTTCTCAGTCATCAATGGCAGTTCACCTCAAAAGCCTGGCACAGTCCAGGCACTGGCAAACCAACCACTCTGACCTTTACACATCCACAGCAAAGGCAGCCACATCCCAGACCTCCTCAGGAATGCCAAGTGGCATTCCTTGCCTCCTGTGCAACCTGCAGCCAAACACTGCACTGCACACAGCTGAGAAAAAGAGCCAGAAAGATTCCTGACAAGTATTTCCAATGCTAGAGAACACAGATGAGCCCCTGCCCCCTCTGCTCTTGCATCAGAGGTAAGAGAAGCAAACAAAAACCACACCTTTGTCACCTGCTTTTAGACAGCACTGGCAGACCTTGCTTCAGTATGCATTATTTATTTCACTCATTTTCCTAAGAGTAATGTTGTCTGGAATTAGATTTAATGACATTATGACTCAAGCACACCATTATTAACATTTCCATAGGAAATTAAAATTTCAGTGTCTGAATGACTTCAGCTAATCATCAGACTTAACAAGAAAAGCTGACTTCCTCTGTTACCTCAGAAGAAACGTCTTTCCTCAATTATAACTGAGATATTTAAGATGCAATGAAAATTTTAAAAAGGCTCAAGTAAAAATCTAATTCTTCATTAATAATGATTAGCCAACCCCAAAAAAGTCATGAACATGTTTTTGATAAGCCTTAGCTGCCAGGTTTTACAGCAATTGGACATTAAGTAATTTTGATACAGAGTGAGCCTGAAACAATATTTATTTATTTCAGTGACATTATTAAAACAGAAGAATTTGTCATTTATTAAAACACAATTATTAGAGAATTATTTTCCTAAGATGCTGAGCATCATCAAACATCATTGCAATGAAGATAACATGCTCAGGAAGTCTGAGAAAAAGAAAAAATATTTGAAAAAAAAATCCAAGCATATATTTGCATGACTTTAGATACCTGTTTAAACAATAACTTTAGTAACGTAACCTTTTAATCATCTCTTCACCCAGATTAATTCTGTGCAAAACTACTCCCAACAGTATAAAACACAAAATAAGAAAACAAAACCATATCTCCCATACTCCAACTGTGATCTTCAATTGCTAGTAATATTTTGTGTGATAGGAAAAAGTCTGCATTTCTGTTTGCAAACTCAAATTCAAATATTTAATAAGAAAGCTTAGCCAAAAGGCTGACTAAAGACACACAGTACTAGATGAGGAGGAAATGAGTAGCTACATATATTAATTATCACCCTTTCTGAGAACACAGGCTCACTCAAGTTAAAATTTAAAGGGCTTAGATTACTTTCTGGTGAATTTTATTAGTTTTCCCCAAGAGGTGCAAAGACTAATACTGTCACAACAGAAAAGGAGAACATATACAGCGTCATTACAAGCTGAGTCACCCGAAAGCACTGAATCTTGCTTTATTATAACACAGCATCTTAAACAGTCTCCTGAAGCGCTACCATTTGTTATGTGATAGAACAGTAACAGCAAAGTAACCCAGTACCACCGTGAAATGAAATCTGCACATCTGCAGGCGTTTGCAGCAGACAGACCCTGTTCCCTTGCTGGTCCCTTTGGATATAGCAGCTGCAGCTTTTCCTTCCTCTACTGCAGTAGAGAAAGATGCAAAACAAAAGCTGGTGAGAGGTCTTCTATACTTGTGGCTGCTGGTAACATTTAGATATGCCTTCAGAGAGCCATGATGCAGGTGGGAAGATGAGGTGTTCAGGCAGATGTGCAAGAACTACAATCTGAAGATTCTTTCCTGTGCAGCTGTAGCCATCAACTTATCCTTCCTCTCATCCACGTATTCTAGTTATTTTCTGTCTAGAGACCTAATTCTTGAAGGAGAAAAAAAGTAAAATCTGAAGGAATTTCTTCACCATGCCTCAGTTCATATCCTGCCATCATTCAGATCCAAATCCACAGATATTTTTCATTTCCTGGTACCACAGTCTAATCACTCAGCAGCGCCAGCTTCAAAACAGAGAACAGTTATGCAGTACTCTCAAACAAATTGCATGTGTTTTAAGTCAGTCAATACAAAATTTAAGATCTGTTTTTGGAGGGCCCACTACAGAAGTCAGCAAAACAAGCAGACAATTGAAGGGTGTGACTTTCTCTGCCTCCTCAACTGGCAAGCTGTTAATGAATATCACCTCCTGTCCTGTCTTCTTCCCAGTCCCCTTCTTTTCTCTCCCTCTTGTGATGGAACTCACACAGATGCAGATACTGTAGAAGATGTATGACATTTTGTTGGCATTACACTGTTAAATGCTCCTTTACCTTTTATTTTTTATTTCGACTGTATGTCACAGCAGAGAGCAATGGGTTGTAAGTCAAGGACCATAAGCAAATGGGGTCTGCTTTTCCAAATCTGCATGTAAACACTACTACTGTAAAACCAGACAATATTACTATTTAAAGTAATAATAAATACTTGAAGTACTATCTTTCACGTATCTTAGTCAAAACCGTTTTGAAAATGTTTTCCATTTTCATGCACTAACTTCAAATGCTAACTTCACTAAAAACATCCCTCTTAAAGTATGATTTTAGCCAAGTATTTTAAACAGTGCTATCTGATGAGAATCCATTTAACTAGTTTCCTAGTAGATACATCCAAAAATAAATATACTTTGCATCGATACACATTCGATGCACATTTTATTACACACTTCCACACAGAGCTGAAGCCTGGCTGGCCTCTTCTGTAAATCTACAATAAGTGCAGCCAGGACATCAGGCTAGATAAGAGTGACAGAAAAAATACACAGGAACTACATGATCAACTGAAACAACTCTCAATATGCCCCAGTAACACTTAAGTACCATGAGGAAAAAAGTGTGTTCTGTAATTCCCAGAACATTTTCAGAATTATTCTGTATTAATTTATTGACTCTCACAAGTTTCTGTATCTTCCTTTCTTTTTTACAACTATCACTACAAAGCTCACTGTGCTGCTGACAGAGAAAAATTAGCCATAAAATTTGCACATGGAAAGATATTTTCAGCATGTTTCCCACAAAAAAAATAGTTGTTTCTACAATAAAGAACATTATGCAAATCGATAGCTTTATGTCACCTTACTCATTTTACAAGTCCAGTGAAAAACAGACAAAAACAATACAAGCTTTTACTATGTCCATGTGTGTGTGTGTAGTGCTTTTCCAAAACAAGTATTTCATCATTTATCTCATGATGCAACTAATACTCCCTTCCAAACTTGGTATTTTGGCTGCATTCTACAAAAAAACTCATACAACTTGAGAACTCAAGAATTAATTTTTCCAGACCCTTTTCAATTCCTCTTTATTTTGGACATCCTGCAGAAAACTTCAGTTTTGAGAACCTCTAGTATAAACGGGTCATTCCAATTATAAATTATTTGCATGTGGCTTTGGAGGTGCTGTGATAAGAATCATGGTCACCAGCACAGATATGTAACTATTTATATACCACAATACTTGGAAACCTTTGTCACAAAACAGAAGTCCCCTCTGCAGGGTGCTGGACAGAGAAAGGTTATTTTTGCCTTAAAGCATTTATATTCAGTACAAGGCAGAATGAGAATACTGATGTATGGACAAGAATACACAGAAACTAAGACGACAATTTCAGAACTGACTCTGCTTTCTCACTCCAGCAGCCTAGCTCAGCTTCCTTCAAGTGTCATCTTTACTTGACTAAGTGCAGAAAAGGAAGGAAACAACCATGCTCCAGATCAACATCCAACAGGAGCAACAGAACCTCCAGGAGGTGAGAAGCTACTGTCTTCAAACTTGAACCCCAGAGCTCAAGCAGCACTTCACTCACAACAAAACAATGTCTTATACTTCCTTCCTGTTATTTTAGAAGTCCATGCTCACACTCCTTCTGAAAAAGAATTATTTGATGTTTGGATACATGAAAACAGTAAGTATCCTGAAAACAACGCAGCATGTACCTGAAAGAGTGAAAGGAAAGCTCATGGCAAAGCTGCATGTTTTCAGGAAATATTTGTCTCTTTCTAGCAACTAAGTATAACACATGATTTCCAAGACAAAGAGGATACCTCCTTCAAGGAATGCCAATAGCAAAAATAATCTGAATAACATTATGAAGAATCAAAAGGGAAACATCCACAGTAAGTCCTGGCTAACTCAAGATGAAGTCAGACAAGATCTCTTTGGAGAAAATTAACTGCCTTCCTTTTTTTCACACAAATTAACATAATGAGGTAATAAACATCACCTCCTTCCTATTAACTGCTTCTCATGGACCACTCAAACACTGGAGAAAATTGAAAGGTCTCATTCATTATTTCTCACCTCAATTTTGACCACCTACCATTTAATTTACGGATACTAAAAAAAAAGGTTCTAAATCTATCATAAACCAAATAATACTAGCAGAGCTTATGGTATCTCCATTATAGTCTCTTCTAGATCATACTCAACCATAGATAAAATCGATCATACAAAACCATAGATGCCATCAGACTACAGGCTTCCCCATAAAATCTGAGTAGGGCATAATATTTCTTTTCTTCTAGTTGGAGTTTAAATATTATATATAGAAGTATTTGCTGGTGCTGGAGCACTGCCATTTCCTAGAGCTTTGCAACTCAAAAGTCTTTAAGATTCTCATAAGAACAGTTAAAATGTCGGAGTTTCATCCTCTTCCATTCATAAAAGAACTCATTGCTCTTGAAATTCTTTTACTTAACGTTATAGCCACAGTATGCAGAAAAGATCCACACCTCTAGTTAAAAGATAAATGGCCATTGCAAAGGAAAAAATAAGAAAAAGTAGGCTGAAAACTGAAGGAACATGGTTCTGGATGTTCAAACATTGATTCAAAATAAGTTCAGTTCTTTAAGAGAACAGAGAATTGTCCAGACAACTGCAAAAATATTGGTCAGGTATTTGCAACAACACTCATGGACTGAGAAGATTAAAATGCAGTGTAATCAATACAGTAAACTTAAAGGAAATTACTTATGTGTGGACTTACTGCAACAGACTTTTCATTGAGAAGCGAGGTAGATTAGTAAAAACTAATTTGTAGGCTTTGTTTCAAAGACAGGACTACTACAGGGACTTTGTGAAACAAGGCAATAAAAGAAGATTCAAAGATAAATGGAAGTATTATTGCTCAAACTCCTGACAAACAGATTCCCCAAAGGAGACAGTCAACAAGAATATTCAGTGGGAGGGCACTAACATCTTTATCTCAGCGCTGACTCACTCCTAAGTAACATTTATTTTCGTAAGAACCTCTATAAGTAAAATGAAAATCCCATTCAGTGACCATAACTATAGAGAGAACATCATTTTTCTAATTAGATTTTTTTTTTATACTGGTAACTTCTGTCTTAGGACACAAGAAGAAATAGAGGCTCAAATCAGCTTTTTTATAACAAATAATATAACTCTATTAAAGCCAAGTAAAGGAAATGTTTATGTGTGTAGGAGAGAATAAAGCAGAAAAACTAAATTCAAGATCACAGCACTACCTTTCCTGCCCAGAAAATAAAGTGTTTATAGACTTCCTGTCATGACTATAATCTTAAAAATGTAAATTTATATGACACTCTCAGTTGACATCCATGTTAATACAAACTAATTACCACCACTCAGGTTAGTGACAAACTGTCTCAATCTGTGTTCAAATTTCCACTAACAGCAAAACTCAGTTGACACATTGCATCCTTTTGCATACTACTTACTTTTCAAGGCTTCAGAAAGTGCTTTGAATACATACAGAAAAAGAAAAATGCAATTGCCGAACAGTTTCCAGTTTCAGCCATGCTGAACGGGTCAGCAGTATTATAAATGCTTCTCTTTGAGGTAAACACACCTGGGTTCTCTTATAGCAGTCATTGGTGGGTCACTACTAGCCTAGGAATCTGAAAACACATTTATACCACAGACCTGAAAAAATCCCACCCCAACAATAAGCTATTTACATTCATAAATATTTAAATTAGAAAAAGTCTTCAGAGGCAGTAACCTTAAATACTTTGTTTTACAACAAGTTCTGTTGCCAAGTAAGGTTTTCTACATCAATAAAGAAAGTTTAATGAACACTGACTTCATCAGGCTCTTCTTATCTAAGTAAAAATTTACACAACTGGAAAAATATTTCACATAGTGTATCACAGTTAATATGTTCATTTAATGTGTGAAAATGTCATCATAGTTTTGACATCAAAATAAAATCTGAACTCAAAGTTCCTTATGTATTTCTCTAATTTGGGTATCTTGAACAGCAGACCACACAGAAGAGCAATGTGTATCAATACTGTTTGCATTTTCACTGCTCCTTCAAAGACTTAAAATGATAAACAGTGCAACACAACAAGATTTGACTGCAAATTTTTGATCACTGAATCCACCTCAAACTTGCTATATAACCTTGCCACTGTTGGATCATGCTGTTTTCAAATAAAAATAAAAACATACACACTTTCACCTTTATACTTCTACTTCTGTTTTTTCAGTCTTTGTAGTAAAACTATACATTGATAAGCCTAAATTAGTAAGATTGTATGAAGCTAAAAGAAGCACTAAAATCACAGATGAAAATATCTGAAATGTGAACGTTATTTAAGAATTCATATTATTTTAAAAATCCTTTCAAATTAATACTACGACCACCCAGACAAAAAACATTTCACTGTGTATAATTTTCGAGGATGTATGTAACCATATACTTGGACTATAGCTGCAGTGTAGATATATCAATAGAGAGACCTGAACTATCCCAGATACCAAAAGCAAACTACTTACAGTAGCATACCCTAATAAGAAGGCTTGAGCTAGTTCCATGCTAATGAGGCTGAACAATTTTTAAAACCTACAAAGTTACTACCTCTTACACAAAAGGAAGAGGGCTCTTCAAAAACTGATGAGATAACCATACATGAGAACTCCCCAGTACTATGAGTAATTAACATAATCTTAAGAATACACAAGCGCAATTCAGAAAGACAAGCACAAAAGCAACAGAACAGTCAAATATGACAGTTTTAATAAATACCACCTACTTGAGGATTCAGGCACAAAGACACCAGAAGTTTATTAGTTTGAATACGGAGTTTTAACTTGAACGTTAAAACAATTTAAAGGTACAACTGATTGTTTAAGAGCATCCCTTTATTCCTCTAAACAAAAGTTATTCCTACACTCCACACATTTTTCTGCTGGACTGTTAATGGATTACAAATATTTATTAATCATTTAACTTACCTGACCTGGCTGAGGGGATAAACAATTAAGAACCTCCTCTAGCATCACTGGCATGTGCAATCTTCCATAATTGTTGTTTTCTGTACTTTGAGGCAACTCTTCAGTTTCACCTTTCTGGACAGTTTGTTCCTTTGACTCGGAGTCAGAAAGCTTTTTTGATGAAGAATGGATCCTTCTGGCCAAACCAGCCACATTTACTGAATTCAGTTTCAAGTTACACAGAAACAAATATTTGCAAACTTGGCACAGATTTTGAGGTAACATTTTGGAGTTGATCAGCCTAGAAGAGCAGTAGATGTTGGGAATTACTTTCAAACAAATATCTGAAATAATGTATTTGTTTAAGTAACAAAGCAGAAATGCTATAGGCAAAGCTATATGCATTCCAAGTTGGGCAGCTTTATAGATATGTTTGATCAGCAAAATGTTCTCAGAACTTTCAAGATTATCTACAAATCCATCACGTTCAAGCAATAAGCAGATTCTTTTCACTATCATATTTTAATGTGTGCTTTTCTTGAATTTACCTTGCCAGAAGCTACCAATATTTTTCCTGCATAAGAATATGCTGAGAAAGTTACACCCCTGATAATTGAAGCTCCAGCTGGGAAGTAATTCCCCTACCTTAAGTTCAAAAGTGTGCATCACTCTAACTTTGAATATACACACAGCTGTGAGGTTTTGCAACAAACCATAGTGTGTCTCAAGAAAACATCTGTATTACCATGGTATGCTGTGCTGGTTTTGTCTGGGGTGGTTGTTTTTCTTCACAGTGGCGAATATGGGGCTGTGTCTTGGATTTTTGCTGGACTCAGCAGGGAGGAGACTCAGCTAGGGCAGGTGACCCAAATGCACTGAAGGGATGGATATTCCAGCCCAAACGTCATCATGCTCCATACACAAAGTGGGAGGAAGACAATGTTTGGAGCGATGGCATTTGTGGTCCCCAGTAACCACTACCTGTGATGGGGCCCTGCTCTCCTTGGAGATGGCTGAACTCCTGCCTGCCCACGGGAAGTAGCGCACCAATTCCTTGTTTCGTTTTGCTTGTCTACACAGCTTTTAATTTACCTAAGAAATTCTCCGTATCTCAGTCCCCGAGATTTCTACCATTTTACCCTTCCCCTTCTCTCCCCAGTACCACTGGTGAGCGAGTGAGGAGCGGCTGTCCGGGGTTAAACCATTAAATGTGGGCCATCATCGTACTCATGCTCACCTGCACTGCTATGAGCCCGAGACGCGCGGTTAAAACGAGGGACACGCCGTGCTCACAACCACCCCTGCTATACACAACTGGAGATCTTTTCCTTCGAAGTGAGCAGAAAGTGTCTTTTATAAACAGCGCAAGGCTAAAGGGGCACTCGGGCACGACTGCAGGCTGAAGACTGCCGCCTCAAAATAGAGTGGCACTCAAGATCACGACTTCTACTAAAGCAGAAGGTAAATACAGCAGGGACAAAATCCTACCGCTCAATACTTTTTACTAGAGGCGACTGGAGAAGTGCCAGCCGATCGCACCGCGGTGCGCACAGGCCCCGCTACGTCCGGGGGAAAGAGGCTGTGCCCGCCCGAGCCGGGCTGGCGGGATACGCGGAGCCAGAGGCCGCCCGCCCGCCCACCAGTCCCAGGCGTGCCCGCGTGCCCCCGTGCCCCTTCCTTTCTTCCTTCCTCCCTTCCAGCCTCCCCGCAGGCTCCGCCACCGCACACGCCGTGTGGGCCCCGCGCACAACGCCCCGCGCTCGGCCCCACGCACTTACCGCGGCGCTCTGCTGACGTCAAGGGGGACAGCCAATGAGGAGGCGAGGAGCGCTGCCTGCGCGTGTTTGAATTCGTCGGGTGGCGGTTGGTGCGGCCGTGGCTGGGGCGCGAGTCCGGGGGGCGAGCCCGGGGACGGCTGAGGCCACGGCCCGGCGGTGAGACTGGGCACGGCCGCGGCCCGGGGGTGAGTGGGGCCGGGGCAGCCTCTCTGTGGCCGGAATGGGGGTAGAATTCTCTGGCCGTAGGGCCGAGCCTGGGGCCGGGCCCCGGGGAAGAGCTGTGCCGTGGGGGAAGAGAACAGTGCGGGTCTGGGAGGCGGCTCCGCTGAGAGAGGGCGAGCTGGGCCTGGAGCGGCAAAAGCGCCACTGAGAGCTTTTGCTGTGTAGATTACTGTCCGCTTTTAAGGGTGGGTGAACAGCCCGCTGTTAATAACAAAAATGGGCTAGTTCAAGGAAGTTCCGTTTTGGTATCGGTTACTGCGTCCCATGCAAGGCACGTTAACGTGAATCCTGCTTTAACTCTTTAAATCCATGTGCAAGGTGACTATATCAATAATCCAGGGAGAACAACATAGGCAGCTCCTCTTTCTGCTGAATAACAAAAAAACTACTCGCTTTAGTCTACAGAAATGTGGTATGCCATCTGAAGGCTTGGTCCTTTATAAAGGAAAGCCTGTAGGTCATTTAGTAGTTTAAATTCTGAAATAAGCTTGAGCATTTACTGGGGAAGTGCTAGTTGTTTTTCTGACAGCTGTGCTGAATTAAGTCATCTTTTGAGGCCAGTTGTAGTGTTTGCCAAAGTCTCCGTGCCATTGGGGCAGTACATTGACAAGTGATGGCTGGATCCAGCATAGCTGCCTGTTCAAATGGGTGAGCTGTTGGAAAGAATGAAAGGCATTATATTGCAAATAAAACCTATCTTGTCAATTGCAGAAAAGATTCAGCTGTTCGCTCTGAAAGCGTTGGATGTGGAGCTGGGGAGCAGAAGAGATGACTCCTGCTAAGGAAGAAGATGTCTGTAGCCATGTGAAAGTGGTAGTCCGAGTCCGTCCGGAGACCCAGAAGGAAAAAGACGGCTGCTTTAGCAGGGTTGTCCGTGTTATTGACCGGCACGTATTGGTCTTTGATCCAAAGGAGGAAGAAGTTATCTTCTTTAACAGGAAGAGAGTGACCCATAGGGATATTAACAAAAGACAAAGGAAAGATCTTAAATTTATGTTTGATGCCATTTTTGATGACAGTTCATCCCAGTTGGAAGTTTTTGAGCATACTACCAAAAATCTAATTGATGGCTTCCTAAATGGATATAACTGCACAGGTAACTTAGCTTTTTATCTTCTTTAATTAAAAAAATAATGATTTTCTCAGAGTTTCTACCGTTCTGTCCAATGGCTGCAGAGGTATTAAAAAAGCCCGTGATAGAAATAAAACATTGTGGTTTAATTCATAGATATAAAAGCCTGAGGTTTTAGCATATGGAGGTTAGGCTAGCTCCACTCTATTTTAAAAATAAGTTTGTGTTAAGGTTATACTAGACTTGGGAATTTTATCTGAAATATATGTGCTAATGGGAGTCCTCTAGAGTTATCCAAGCAGAAGCAGTTGTGTCACTAAGCGTAGTAACCTGCTTTATCAACTCTCCAAGATCTTGGGGGTTTTTTAATTGGCTGCTGCAATGTGGTGAGGAGATGAAATGCCTATCAGCAACAAGTTGATGGCTTAGGGTTATGAGAGTAAGTAAATAACATTTTCATGCAACAGATCGGTGAATGAATTTTGAACGGAAAATTCAAAAGTGTTGTTTTGAAACATCTCTCTCTAATTATAGATGTGAAAAGTAAAGCCGAAGTAAGGAACTTGAACCATTTATGAAACAGTTGTGCAAAATAACAAAGGTCTATGAATGTTTGAGTTGTGTTCCTGATTAGCTTAAAAATAAATTACATCTTTTCATTTTGTTGGGTTTTTTTGTTTTGTTGTTTGTTTGTTTGTTTTGTTTTGTTTGTTTCTTTGGTTTTTTGGGGGAAAATTCAGTGCTTGCATATGGTGCAACAGGAGCTGGAAAGACTCATACAATGTTGGGTTCTCCTGAAGATCCTGGAGTCATGTATTTAACTATGATGACACTTTATAAACGCATGGATCAAATAAAAGAAGATAAAACATGTGATGTTGCTGTCTCTTATTTAGAGGTGAGTTCCTGTATTTGGTATGTTGCTTTAAATAAGTCATATTTTATAAATAAAGACAAGCTGGTTTTGCTTTCCTCTGGTCCTTTCTGGGGCTTGACAGAAAGTGTCCTTATAGGAGCAGAACTATATTGTGCTCTGCAAACTTGGTGTTCCTAGGCACCTGTTACTATTTTACAGAAGGCTGCCCAAGAACAACCAGCCCTTCTAATATGTTTATATTATCTCTATCATATCTATAATATGAACTGAACATTCATGATTGTGTTTTGCTGATGAATTACATGCCTCTGAACATCTGTTGATGTGTACAAGAAAATATAATTTCAGAGTCATATTTTAGAACTTCTCAGCAGCATCTATAAATACTGTGAAAAAGCACAACAAAATGCTCTCTTTTTCCAGGTAAATGTTTTGGCACTGCTGCTGGGCAGTGCTGGTAAAATGGTTATCTTTTTAGCTCTCTCTAAGTCTTAATGGGCTCTGGTTGGTATTTGGGAGAGGTAGAAGGAGATGGGGAAAGCTTGCATTGCCATAAGCTTTCACACACCAAGAAAGAAGACATTCAAATAGTTTTAACAGAAATAGGTTTGAACTAAGAAATATCACTGAGGTGTGCATTGTGATGTACAATGGAGGAAAAGAAATGCTTCAGATTCATGCTTGCTGCAGAACTGTTTTTTGTAAAAAAAGCCAATTTTTGTTCAATAAAGAATGAATATTATTTACTAGAAAGAATTATTCACTTCTAAAATCTAAATGGAAATCATGTAAATTGAATGTTTTAAGCTCAGTATAAGAAAAATCTAAAAAAATTAGAGCATGAATTCACTACTTTGTCTTAAAGGAGTATTAAAAAGGACTGGTGATTTCTGTTTATTGAATTCTGTCAACTATAGGAGGATATTTTAACAAAATCTTTTAAATTCCCTTTCAAAGGTTTACAATGAACAGATACGTGATCTGCTGGTCAAATCTGGACCTCTGGCTGTTCGTGAAGATGGCCAGCAAGGGGTGGTAGTCCAAGGTCTGACATTGCATCAGGTATGTAAATATCTATAGAAACTTACAATGTGCTTGAGATATTTGAGAAATGTTCCCCTTGTTCTCAGGATTGTATGTAATTTGGTAATTTCCTGGCCATAAACACCACTAACTTGCAAATCTAATTAATTTATTAAAAGTACATTGTGGAAGAAACCTGCTCGTCTTATTGAAAGCAAATCTAGAAGCATTCAGTCCTTGTTATCAAAAGGGTACTCTTGGCTTGATGCTCATCCAGTAGATTTTGGAAGCTTTCTTTTTTGGCTAAAATATCTTGGCATTGCCTTCGTTACCATCTTGGAATGTTCCACACTGCTGTGAAGTCTCAAGGTTATTTTTGTTTGTAAATAACCATATTTGAAAAGTTTCATATTTAATTACTTTTCTGGACTAGCACAGCAATTCTTTGCTAAGTCAGTGATGGAACTTAGTTTTCCAATCTCAAAATCAATTCCTGTGGACCTATTTTCTTACAGTTTTCTTTTGTACGTTGCATGCTGTGACAGGAAACAATATTCTAAGTTTGGCTAGCTCTCTGAACATCCTTGTTCCCAAACCTTGACTCTTGTGAGGAAAATGTTTTCTTGTACTAATGCATTAAATAGTGATATACTAATTTAAGTCCAGACATTCTTAAAAGAGGCTGATTCTAACTATGGAGAATCTTTCAGATTTGTTTAAATTCTTTACTAAAAATATTTTCTGATTTAGGTTGCTGCACTTAAGTGCTTATTTTTCATACCTTATTGCTTTTTAACTGAGAATATTTGTTTGAAGTGCCTCAGTTTCAAACAAGAAATTTCTCTTACTTCTAGGTAGCTAAAATTTTAAGGTTATTTTTGAGGGTTAATGTTAATGTAAATGTATTTTAGAATCAGTGTATTCCTATAGTTGATGGAAAAGAAAAGAAACCTGTATTTGTCTTGTGCTCTACTCTTAAAGCCTAAATCAGCTGAGGAAATCCTTCAGATGTTGGACTATGGAAATAAAAATAGAACTCAGCATCCCACAGATGTGAATGCTTCTTCTTCCCGGTCCCATGCTGTCTTTCAGGTAAGATGATAAAGCCAATAAATGTTGGTCATCACTGTGAGAAGCAGTTTTTGTTTAAAGTTGGAAACAATGGAAGCTTTTATGTGAACCTTAGTTTGGGGAAGAGGGAATTGAAGTTTTTCAGTTTAATCTTCCTGTTGACTCCTTATTCCTTGGAAGTATGTAATGGTTCTTAGTGTTTATGTTCATTAAGAAATTAATTCAATGAAAATATCTCTAATTCCAATTGTTTGAACTTACTACATATAAAATGTACTTATACCTTCTTAACTTATATTTCTTAGACAAAATAACTTTTATGTAAAATGGTAATTTAAAGCTTTAATGGACTTCCATATTGTAATCTTGTAAACTGAAACTTATTCATCATTCTTTTAATGCTTTCTGGTTTCATGATGTTGCTTAGCATTTCTCTGGGAAAAATAATCTACAGAATGCAGTTATGTAAACTAAGAGTCTCAAGTAGTACTTTCTTATTCTATTTTCTTGGTTAATGTTAATTTTTACAATAAAGTTATTTCCTAATATCCTTATATAGATCAAATTTTAGAAAATTACTATGATGATTCTCAGTTTTCAGAAATTAGTTTTGAATGAGTTGTACAAACATGCTAGAACTTAGGAGCTCCCCAAAGATTTTTTGGGTTAGCTACACTGCCTTATTCTTCTGACTTCTCTTTTAAAATACAACCTGTGATATTTCAAAATGAATCCTGTTATCAGCAATGTCTCTTTTTTCTTTTTTTTTTTTTTTTTTTTTCTCCTGTTTGCTGTTACATACTGGAAAGCAGTGTCTTGAATTTTTTTATTTGTTCCACTCTGGGTTGAAAAAAATATTAAAATGCATTTGATTCTGGTCCTTGCATTAGAACACTTAAATGTTGGAAAGTTCTTAACGGTATCTGCAGACTTAGACAATGCTAAATAACGATAGAAAATTTTAAAAAAACCTTCTGATTATGAAACAGAACGGAAGTCATTGTCCCTCTAAAATCTTCTGTTTTCCTACATACCTTAAACTTATGTTTGAAGTTGTCCTTCCTGTTTTTAATTTCCCCCGAGTATGCCCTTGTTGTGCATTTTCTGTGACTGCACAAACACTTTTCAAGTTGTTTGGGTTGAGATCTGCCTTGTGTATGTGTGCTGCCCTTAGGCTCAAGGTACAGTGCTACAGGCAGGTCAGGGTGAGCTGCTGGTTTCTGTTTGTTTACTTGCTGGGCTGGGATGTCTTATCTTGCCTGCCTTTACTTAGGAAAAAGCTCTGGATTTTATTGTCTGGCAGGCTTTTTCTCAGTACACTTCTGAAAGTGGTAAGCAATTAAATAAATCACTTCAGTTTCTCATATATGTCCACAGATCTGTGACATTCTGCATAACAGAATTGTGTCTTTGTTTCCAGAGATATAAGTGATGAGAAATCCCCAGTGCTGTCATGATTGCTCTTTATTTTTAATGGTCTTTTTATTCCAAGTGTTGCTTTTTTGTAGATAGATGTTATTTTTGGCTTTTCTTGTTTAACCTTTTGGGAGCAGGATGTTTTCTGAAACTAACTCAGAAATTAAGTCTTGGTCCAGGATATTCTGAGCTGATTTTAGAGATGCAAGTTTTGCCTGACTGTACCATATGTCTTATATTTGAAATATCTATCTGGGTCAGGCAACTACTGCATCTGAGAGGAAAATCTGAATTGCCACACTGTTCTATTGAAAGTGTTCTGCTTTGGGGTATTTCCTGTATCTTTTGAATTTTTATAAAAGCTGGGGTCATACAACATAGTTTGGCTGTCACTCTACTTTCCTACTTCATTAATATAGTTACTGTGTTGCTCTGGTAGTGTGTTCCTGGACTGAGGTTCTTTTTTTGTTTTGTTTTGGTTTTTTTGTCTATTACACTGGAAACAATACAACTGAACTTAGTTGTACTGTTTGATACAGGGACATGTCTATTTGAAATACATGAATTACATTTCATAGCAAACCATAAGAATTTTATTTTGTTCATTCACAATACTTGTCTTCTGTTACAACTTACTTCTGTTACTTGTCTTCACAATACTTGTTTTCTGTTACAAGGTACTGTGAAGACTTCATTTCTCATGCACAAAGCTTAAAACTACAAAGTAGTGAGATGCTGCCTTTACTAGTCAGTCACCTTCTATTCATGGCAGCTCTTTGCTAATTCACTGTCCAGAAGGGCACTCAGGAGTGTGCCAGTAACCATTAGCCATATTAAATGGCAAGGCACTCAGTGGTGAAATATATACTGAAAAAGTATAAAGCCATCTAAGGATAACTTTGGTTCTTCTTACTGACTATATATTCATGCTTTGCCTACTTCCTTATAAACCTGAAGAAAGAATACCTTCAATAGCAGAAGGAAGCAGAAGCATTTAGTTCTTTATACTGTGAAAACTTTAGGAAAGATGGATTGAAGGGGGAACAAGTGGTTTCAGGAGGTATCACATTTGAAAAGGTCCTGGAGTGTATTTTCACAGCAGTAAATGAGTACTGTTTCCTATTAATGGGAGATATACATTTTGAAGTACACTATAAAGAGATGTTTAGGGATAAACCAGGAAAAGGTTGACCTTTCAGTGATTTGGCTTTAATTGTATTTGAAAAAGGAACACCTCTTTCAACTGCAAGTTCAGGAGTGTCATGCTCATTTTTAGTGCAGAAGAATCAAGAGCTGTGAAATTCATTTTCCCTGTAAAAAAACTCATTATCTTTGCTGCTTTGTGAGCCTGGGCCAGTTGGTCACTTCATCCTCTGCAGCAGAATGGGAGAGAGGATGAGGAGCAAGAATCTTGTGGTTCATTTAAGTGAAGGGAAGGTGGCAGGTGGGGCAATTACTTGCCACCATCAGACCAGTGCCCAGCCATTCCTCATGCAATGGCTCCTCAGAGCAACTTTCAGCTGTTTGCTTGCAGCCTCTTGCCCACTGCCTTGACACCATACAACTGCTGTTCAGCAAAAGCTCATCACCAGTGTGTGCTGTCAGCACTGTCTGGGTCACAAGTCCTGGAAACAACTTATGGGCAGATGCACAGAAATTAACTCCACCTCAGTCAAACTCACTGCAGCTATACTCTGCTTCTTCCCTTACTAATACATGAAACAAGGGACTTTAGAAGGTGTCAGAAATAGATTCACTATTTTCCACTAGAACAAAGTGTCTGTTCATGTTAGATATGTACTAAGAGGTTTAACTTGGATTATGAGGATTCCAATACAAATGCCTTCAGACAGTTGTTACACTATGAAATTAATTTACTGCTTAGATTGATTAGTGATTACTTTTTAATTATGTTCTTTTTTTTTCTAATTGTAGATTTACCTACGGCAGCAAGATAAAACAGCTAGTATTAATCAAAATATTCGTATTGCCAAAATGTCTCTCATTGACCTGGCAGGATCTGAACGTGCCAATGCAACAAGTGCCAAGGGGGCTCGTTTTGTAGAAGGAACAAATATTAATAGGTCCCTGCTTGCTCTTGGAAATGTCATTAATGCATTGGCAGATCCAAAGGTATGTGCTGCTTTCCCATGCACTCTTTACCTCCTAGTGTTCTGAAAACGTTTTTAAAAAGTGCTAAGCTGATTGGATAATGTGATTTACATCGTTGATGCTGCTCACATCATTCTCCCAAAAGATTGTCTTAAGGGTTTCCACCACCATATCTGATATAGCTGAAAGACAGTCCTAATGAGAGAGAACTCTCAAAAACGATGTGCAGGTGCCTAAGGATAGTGTAAAAGATGAATGGTACCTGCTTTTCTTACCTTGATTTCTTCAAAATCAAGCATATATAGAGAAGCTTGCATGAGTACATGAATAACCTTACAATGAACCTTTAATCTTAGGGGGAGGCAGCTTTATAGGCTAAAACAGTACCTCTTCCAAGTTGTTCTCTTGGGATTTCACATATATCCATACACACACACATGTCCCGGCTCAAAGCAATGAGTCAGTCTGCTGATCTGGCTCACTAGCTCAAGGCAAGGAATAGGTACAATTGTGTAGGACAAGACCTCCTGAACATTTGCATAAGTCAAGTCCGTTGTCTACCATAACATTTTTTTTTTGTCCTTCTGCTCAACAACCAAATTCCTCCTTCAAATATGCCAGGAGAAAATCAGATTTAATTTACCTTCCTGATGCTGCATGTCCTCATCACCATCTTGGTGGAGGGGAAGGTGGAGTTTAAAATCTGTACCATGGACATACGAAAGAATCACATTGACTTACTTGATGTGGGATTGGGTTCCTAGTGACCAAACTTAGTTTCATGAAATGAAAATTCTGTAGCTTCACAAAGCAGAGTTTGTGTTGCCTGGAAAGTTGTGAAATCTATCCATGGAGGTAATAAAAACCCTACTGGGCATGGTCCTTGGCATCTTACTCTAGCTGACCTTGCTTTGAGCAGAGGGATTGAACTAGATGGATTTTAGAGGTCCTTCCCAACTTGAATGATTTTGTAAACTGGAAATAGTTTAATGTAGCTTATTTTTTCTGTTAGTTGTCCCATCACAAAAATAGGAGTTACATATTCAGATATCAGAAAGTAACCTAGCTAATACATGTGTTGTAAAGGTGTTGAACAGTTCCAAGAGACTTAAAATGTGTAAGATGTATAGCTATTTCAAAGAAAAATTACATATGTCAAAGAATTTTCATGGCTGTTTATCATGTTTGATGTTACTGTTAAAATTCTAAACAGGCTTTTATTTAAAGTACAGTTAACTGAACCATAAATATATATATATATAACTCTTTTTAGAGCAAGAAACACATTCCTTATCGAAACAGCAAGCTCACTCGTTTGTTGAAAGATTCCCTTGGAGGAAATTGCCGAACAATAATGATAGCTGCTGTTAGCCCATCTTCCTTGTTCTATGATGATACCTATAATACTCTCAAGTATGCAAACCGAGCCAAGGATATCAAGTCTTCTGTGAGTATATTGGTATTTATTGATGTCTTGTCAAAGTGCAATAATAGCAGTAAGAGAAAAATAACTTCTTTTGGAGTATTTGATTTTTCCTTCACTTTTGTCTCAAATTTTGTTCCATCTTCTATCTTTATGGTCAGCTCTTTCTTATCTGACTGATGGGTGTAGTAGATACACAGTAGATCCTCGATCTGGCCTGAAATCAACATAGCTCTGTGTCCTGGTTTAGGATAAATTTGGGAGGAAACCTCCGAAGGGTTGTCCTGTCCCCCCTCCAGGAAACAAACCCAAGCACCCCTCCCCTAACTGGTTTGGGAAGAAATATCCTTGGAGAAAAGTGGAAAAAACTTGTTTATTCAACAGGCAAAGCACTGCCCAGCACAAAAAATGTATGATACCAAACAACAAAACCTCTCGCTGATCTGAAGAGATGACAAATTCAGAAAGTCTCTCTCCTGTGGTGGCAGCTCGGCTCAGTCTGTTCTCAGTCCCTCCAGCACTGGAAAATGCCTCTGCCCGGGCCAGGCCCCGGTGGCCGCAGGTGCGAGCTCCTGGTGCTTCTCCCCCGGGTCACCAGTCCAGAGCAGGGTCAAATAATTCCAGGGAAAAATGAAGGAAAACAAACTGTCTGGGGA
This sequence comes from Sturnus vulgaris, assembly GCF_052056855.1. NCBI lineage: Eukaryota > Metazoa > Chordata > Aves > Passeriformes > Sturnidae > Sturnus > Sturnus vulgaris. The sequence goes on from NC_142260.1 coordinate 12,929,286, forward strand.
GCGCCTGGGCTCGAGTTAGTCGGGAACTCCTCTACCTGAGTTAGTCAAAAACGAGCTAAAAGCAAAGGAGAGCTCTCTTTGCTGTCCACCACAGTGACACAGTCCAGGAGGATGATGGAACTCCTGTCTCTGTATTTTGACAACAACCCCCTGAGACATTCCACCGCTTCTCCTCCCCCCTCCTTCACTCTCAAATCCAGCCTTAAGGGTCCAAAACTTATTTCTGGGATAAACAGACAAATGGGGATACAATTCAACATGACAAACTCACCCCAGGACACTCTGTTAATGAGATAATGCTGCCAGTGTGAAACAGTTTGTTTTGTGAGCATGAAATTTAGAAATAATCCTCAGCTGGTAGAATTCACATCCTTTTTTAGTATCTTGCTATTATGTTCTCAGAGAATTGTAAAGTATATTAAATTTCTGACTAGTTGTACAAAAATCACTCCAAGTTTGTACAGGTAGAATCCAGCTGGAGTCAAGAAGCTCAGTGAGATTGTCTTGGTAAATGAAAAGCTGTAATGTCCTGTTTCTGCACTCTAATGTTTAATTTTATTTTTCATGATCTTTTTTTTATGGCAGCTCCTAATTATTTTTATGCAATACAGGGTTCGCTGTAATTTCCATTTGTTGCTTACTTAAAGATAGCTTTTAGAATAAAATGCGCAAGATAGACTTTTTAAATAGTAAAACTAATCAGAACAAATGCAAAATGTGCTTGCATATGTAAATTCTTGGTTTGTTGAGGGAAATGCCCTGGCCATGGGTGTGCAACAGGTGACAGCAAAAGCTGACAATCATATTCTCATTGTGCAAGTCAGAATTTTATGAATCTCTTTCCTCATAATATCCTGTGTGTGTAAGTATCTAGTACATATACAAGGTGTTTATTATGCATGAAGACATGACATTTTTAAATTCTAACTTGTTTCTTTACAGTTGAAGAGCAACGTTGTTAGTTTGGACAGTCACATAAGCCAGTATGCTAAAATTTGCAATGAACAGAAGAAAGAGGTATGTAAAAAAATCTCTTGTTAAGAGGTTGAAAGGTTACCTGTTAATTTTGAATATAAAAAATAGTTTATGGGATTAAATCTATAAGGTAATATGGTTCTAATATATTTTGGAGTATGAAAACTTTGTCTTCTGAGAGGACTATCACCTACTGCCATTTGCAAAGCTGTTCAGTATCAGCACTGAATGATAATTTTGGAAAAAGGAACAAAAACGTATTTCATCTGAAAGGTGCTTCTTTTGGTTTAGATTCTGATGTTGAAGGAGAAACTGAGAGAGTACGAAGCAAAACAAGCAAGCATTCCTGAAAATCATCATATTGCAGAACTTTCAAACAACCAGCGAGTGGAAATAGAAAGGTAAATGAATCACATTCTGAGCTTGCTTCCAAGCTGGAGTTTGCCTAATTTGTAAAAGCATTTGTAAAACAAACCTTCTCTTTTCGGTATTGCTTTCCTCATTTCAACATTGCCTTACCTAGATCTAGGTATGGCTTTGCCTAACATGTTGTTTCTTTTTAGAGCAGCTTGGTGGTGGCTTTAAAATGAAAGGGGGCTGTAGGAAATGACATGTGACAGGAAGGAGTATATGAATGCTGGCTTGCAGCAAAGCTTTGTAACAGGTTGTGTTTGAGGGTAGGCAGAATGTAGTTTGCATAAATGACAGCAGCTCTTGTGACGGTTGGCAGGCACGAATTCATGGGCTGTCTTTTCTACAAGGTTTGAGAGAGACAAAACCTGGAAGTTTTTCTGCAGAGAGTTCACTATGGTTGTAGATTCCTTATTGTTAGGAAAATTAATCCACAAACGCCAGAGGTTTATGTCTAAAAAGGAGACAGAGGAGTCCTTTTTGCTTTATTCAAATAAAGGGAGAGGCCATGGGACATTCCCCTGGGATCTCTCCAATTTTTGGAGGACGCAGCCTCCTTTTTATCCTATTTTCCCGGCCGCATTTCCCTCTCTCTTTCCCTATTGGCTGAGGTACTTGAGAGGCACAGACTTCCCGGAACGCCTGATACCTGAAATTCCCCTCTAATGTATAACCCTGCCTCTTCATTTTTAATTCTTATAGAATTCATAGTTTTCCCCCTGTTGTTTCTTTCATCTTTCAATGACCAATTTCATTTATCAGTAGCCCTACAGTTTGTTTGTAAAGGCAAATATCTCTTTCCATTCATCAATCAGTGGAATCCATCCCATTGTTTCTTTTATCTCTCAGTGCTAGCCTTATCTACAGGCTGATCCACAACTCATTTGTAAAGACAAATTCAACATTCCACTCATTTTCTATTGCTTCAATATTTCTTGGCCTCTTCTGGGTAGTGTTCCTGTCTTTTGTGACGGTCTCAGGAGAGAACACAAAATGTAACAAACTAAAACGTGAAGTATCAATTTGTTGCAGAAGCCATTGTATTCCATGAAGGTAGATTTTGGAGCTAAAGACATTCCAGATGTGTCTTTGCATGTCTCATCTCATATTTCTGACAATTATTTAAGTAAATTTAGCTAACTTTTTTTTTTTTATTTGGCCCTTTGAATCTGTTATTTTTTTAACCTGGAAAACTTTCTGACGTGTAGTAAAAAACCATTAAAGCTAGATGTTTTAATGCTTTATTTTAGTAGCATTCCAGACATTTCAATAAATCCTTTCATTCAGGTTATTTAAATTTAATTTTCAAAAGAAGTGTGGGCTTTTAAGTCATGTTGATAGTTCTGACAGTTTTCCTGCATATTTTTGCACTGTATGTCTTTAAGATTGATTTAATTTCCTGTGATTTGCCCTTTATTTCATTCTTTGTGTGTGGGAAGAGTCAGTCAAGGGCAAGGTCTCTAAAATATCTTTTCAAAAGGCTGGACATATTCTATGCCAAGATTTTCTGGTCAGAGAATATTTGTTTGCATTTCATTGTTATGGAAAATCCAAAGGGCCACATGTAAACTTATCCTAGTCCCTCTGGATGTCAGAAATGATGGGGATGTCTCATTCTCTTCCTTCTCACGAATATCCTGCCAAGTTCATCCTACTGATGTAGTGTGGGTGACGAGTTGATTTCTCCCATTCATTTACAGGTTTTGAAGGCAGTTTGCTGCCTTTTCCATTTTAGTTGGGACAGGGAAGAGAGCCTTATCCATAATTTGTATTTAGGTCCAACTACCCATGATTTTTGCATCACTGTTATCTGAAAGAGACTCACTGAATACGTCACTTGCTTCTTAAAACCTAAAAACCATTCTTCCTCCTGCTAAAGCTTGGAGATGTGTTGTCTGCCAGTCTTTCAAGGCTTGAGCTTGCTGAGGGTAGACAGTGGACACTGGCTCAAAAACAATGACCAGTAGGTCCTTGAGCACTTTCACACTGATGGTATAGGCAGTTCATATCCTGGATAAGCCTACATGGTAACTTTGTAATTTTTCAAGTGAAGACCAGAGGGTAAAGGTAACTCTGTAAGAACAGAATGTGCTCATTGAAAGACTGAATCCACAAAGGCTTCTGTACTTTATGCTTTATTTGGAACACTGGTGAATATAAGCACACAAAAGGCTGGTTTAACCAGTAATGGCCCCTCATAAGGGGGTTACATTGAATCAGAATCTTCACCCTCATCTGAGTTGTACCCAGCTTTTTACTGTGATGGAAACTGAGGTGATTCATTCTTATTGCTGTGTTTCCCAAGCAGCTGGGAGGGACCATATTTCTATGGATGCTATGGAGGACAGAAATTCTCCAGGCAGTGTGCAGTCAATAGTAGAGGTGTATGGATAGGAACAGTGTAGGGTAAGAGCTCTGGTACTCTGCAGATAACTGTTTCATTATTACAAACTCTTTTAGGTTAGAAAAGACCTCAAAGATCATAGACTCCAACCATTAACCTATTATTGTTCCTTAAAGAAATCACAATTATAAATCCTATGAGTGTTTTAGTACACATTTTTACCTAGATACGATAGCATTCCTCTAGACACTCAGTGAAAACCTCTTGTGTTTCTAAATCTGTGAAGAAGAATTACTTTCTTAATTCTGTTTCTTTTTAAAAGGCAAGTAATAAAACACTCAGAATAAGACTCAGTTATTCAAACTTTAGACAATGAAATAAAATTGCTACTTTTGAAACACTGGCAAGAAGTCAATTGCATGACAAAAATGTCTCTTCAACTTCTTCTGGAGTTGAACCTGGGTTTTTTAGCATTTTTGCAGTTTTTAATTTTATGGGGTTTTTTAATACTAAAATCTGTATAACCTCAAATGTTTCATGTCTTTAGAACACTTGCATGTTAAACTGTGCTTTTATTTTTATGTAAAGTTCTAATAACATGGGATGTAATTAAATACTTTGTATGTGAGGTTGGTTATTATTGAGATACACAGTATCTTTTTGGCCATTTTCAGTGGTCAGGAGTGAAGTGACAGAGTACTACCAGTGAAAGTTATATTGCAGTATGGCAATGCTTCCAGGTCTTCTTATTCTGACTTGTGTTGCAGTCTAGGGGTAACCAGAAAACTGATTACTCAATTTCCTTGAGTACCATCTAGCAGTAGTTTGGTTTTCCCTCCTATTAGTGTAGTATGTGTTAAAACATGATGAATATTCTGAGTTTTGTTGTCCATTAGTGATGAAAATTGTACAGCTATTTCAGGGAAAGTGAGATCTGAGGCCCTTTGTGGCTGTCCCTTTTTTTTTTTTTTTTTTTTTTTGAAGATAGCTAGCAGGTTTTTGAACACCTTGTGTGTCTATGGCAACAGTAGTCTGATCTGTTTAAAAAACTGATGTAAGAAGTACAGCACATTGGTATTTAGTATCTTTTGGAGTTAGAGAAAGGCACCTGAAGCTTCTTCACATAATTAAATCTCAGTGTAATCTTCATGATTATAACAAGATTTATTTTTAGTGATTCCTTCAAAATTTCACATCACATTTTCAGTTCAAATACATAAAATTCTTACTGATGTACTGATTTATTTAGTTCCTCTCTACAACAGCCCTTAGTCATTTCCTTTAAATCTCTTTATATTTATTTTATTTATTTAGAATTGAAAATTCCCCCACCCGAGGAGATGGTCATAAAAAGTCTTAAAAAATAATTATTATCCTTTGGGTTTAGATACAAAGAAGTACTTAAAAAAGTTTTTGCAAACCGTGAGGAAATCAGAAAAGAATACCTTAAGGTGGAAAGAAAACTGAAAGAAAATACACTAAAGAAGTATTACCAGAATCAATGTCATGAACAAATTCAACTGATATGCTCTGAAGAAAGAGTAGAAAAGGTGAGTTTTCTATAATGGAGTGCAGGGTATCGTCTCTTCATTTTGGTATAATTGTGCAAATTTTGCTTAAGTAATTATATAATGAGTTAATTCATTTAATTAAAATGGGACACACAGATTATCACTCCTCTATGACTACTGGTGTAGTGACCTAATTTTTGAGGTAAACAGCAGAGTATAATTGTCTTCTAAATAGAAAAGAGTACTCTTTGCCTTGTTAGGACACTACCTTGCTTATATCCAGCTTTCTGTTGCTGGTTTTGTGCCTTTTAGTTGTCGTATTTCAGAAACAGTACAAATATCAGAAGAGTTTGATGTTTGAAGATAGAGGATTTTGCAGCTCAATGCTTTATCCTTTAGCAGGCTTTTTGTAGGACATATTGCATAAGGAAAATGGAAAAATTGCTTCTTCATATTCATTCTTGAGTTACTAGGAATTTTGTTTAAAAATAAGGAAACAAATCTATATATAAGGAGAATTTGGTGAACAGAATTTGAAAGTTTCCACCTTAAATGCTGAGTATTTGGGTTTTTTTTTTTTAGGCCACTTGCAAACGGGACCTAAGGCTTTCAGCACTGAATAGCCACTATGTACGAATGCAGAAGAAAAAGGAAGAGCAGTGCAATCTTTTTGAGGAAAATACCAAATGGCTGCACCGTGTGGAAAATGAAATGCGCCTTCTGGGTCAAGATGGGTGTATTCCTAAAGTAAAATGCCTCTCACTTTGTCATGGTTGGGGATGGGCAGGAGAATTGGAAAAAGGGTAAAACCTCTGAGTTAAGAACAGCTTAGTAACTGAAATAAAGTAAAATCTATGGAGAGAATATACAGCAAGAGGCCAGCATGTTTGGGCATGCATGGATAAGCATCCCTATGTGTCTGGATTTTTAATGTTAATTGCAGCACACACACTATTGGTCAAAGGAATTAACAGAGTTATTTATGCATATAAATAAAAAAATCAAATAATTCATACTTCTCTAGTATAAAACTTCATTATGATAATTAGCTCTACTCTGCCTTTTCAATGTAGGCTGATCTATTATTATTTTAGTTTACGTTTTAGTTTCCTCCTGCCAGTTTTATGTACAGCTGTTTGATTTTCATTTGTATTCGTAATTTTCCAAAGGAGCTTCATCAAGATCTGCAGTATTGCCATTTAAACCTAGAAGTTCAGGCCCTTAAAGCCCAGATTGAACACATGTTGTCCCTGGTGTCCATTCAAGATCAGTATAACAAGCAAACAGAAAAGTAAGTATGGTTTCATGACAGGTGGGATAAGACTAACCCGACACTTGTGAGAAGACCTATTTAGGGAATTTAATTTTAATTAAAGAGAAGCAAGGTTTTTCTCACTTTTTGTTTTCTGGGTTAAAATTGTGTTTTCTTAGGCACACTTGTCTTGCCTCTTGCTGTTTTACAGAGTACTAAATACTGCACTTCCAGTTCTTCGCAAGCAATTCCTGACTTTGAGAGAAGCTGGATTGACAAATTACATAAGTGAGACTGAATATGCAGAGGTTGAGCAGCTGATTCAAAGACAAAAATCGGTAGCTTGGGCTGACCAGACTGAAGAAAAGAATCAAAATCAAAGCCATGAAGTAGAAATGTCAGCTATATTTTCATTCCCACAGCTTGTGAGCAGACCAAACACCCCATGCCGTAAGTATATCAGTAAATTTTTCTCTGTTGGAAATAGGTTTAAATATCTTCTGCAACGGTCAGATATCATCCATAAACACGGGTCTGCACTTCTCCAGACACTGAAGCCAGATGTAAAGTTGAGTCTCAGACCCATTTTCTATAAGTTTTACACCATTCTTAATTGGATATAGGAAAGAAATTTACTTTTTCAACATCTAGACACACACTGCAACAGATTAATTCATCCTCTTCATATTGTAACATACCCCATATATCAATGTACACAGATGCTGTGAGTGCTATTAAAAATTGCATTTGAATCTTTCATGTGACATTGGTGGGAAAGGAACCATAGTGTTAGTTGATTGTAATTCTGTTAAAGTAACTTGAGATGTTAACCAGGTGTAGTTTTTAATAATAGCCTTGAGGGAAATGAGATTTACTATTAGTTAGAGGTTGACCTGGAATTAATTTACTGCAATATTTTAGGAGTTCGTGTTCCTAAGAATCAAAGGATATCGAATCATACCTACCATGGAACTGACTGTTTTGCTGTATCCTGATGGCCCCAGTTTTTCCCCATAACTCTATATAGCAGGCTTTTCTTCTTTAGCTGTGAAGGGAGTACAGTCTGGGTAAAAAGGGATGAAGATTCCTCATTAGATGGTGCTGTTCTGATGGATTACATGCAAAATTTCATCCTAATAGTGCAACTGCTTTGGGTCCCATGTTTGTGTTTTGTGCTGTGGATGGGGAGCACCCAGCACCTGAGGCTTTCTCATTACTGCTAATAATCCATCTGGCAGACATCTATAGGTAACAAGGGAAAAAGAGAGAAATGCTACTTAAAGTACATCAGCTTCTCAAAAGCTAGTAGTTCCAAAAAAAGCATTGACCTCTGTACAAACTGAAATGAGCTCCTTCCTATTGATGGCTTTCTTCTATACAGCTTGAGAATTTTTTTATCAAAAACCATGTATTGTCCTTCTCATAAAAAGTGTATGTGATTTTTTGAATGTTTGTGTTGCTGTTGATACACAGTGTCTCACTAACTGCAATGCTAAGTTCAGACTGCATTGGCAGTGGGCTGGAGTTGTTTGGTTTGTTTTTTGGTTGGGTTCAGGGGTTTTTCATGAGTGGCATTGGTTTCATTTTACTTTGGATTGGTTTTTCTTTTTAGTGTGTGTTTGCTTTTGTTTCTACAGAGAGGAGGAAAAGAAAGTTAGCAGATTTTCATGCTTACATTTATTCTGCCCATGTTAGTCGGATTCATTCAGAAAGGGTGAAAGCTGGTATTAATTTAAATCCTATGTTCTTAGATACTGGGGGTTTCTTGTGTAGAGGTGCTTTTTTTTCTGATGGAATACGTAGGAACATTAATCCAAAAGCTCTATAATATCCTTTGTAACAAAATATTGATTGTAATGATTTTATCTTGTCATATGTAGGTTAAGCTTGCTGTGAATTTTAGTTTCTGATGCTAGTCTGCTATGTTAGAGTTCTTGATTAATTTACTTCTTTTCTACCTTTCTTGAAGTTTTGTGTTGTAAGAGGCCTGGTCAGTTCTTAGTGAAATTAATACTAAAATTACAATTATTTAAATTCCCTATGAACTATTAAAATATGAAGACTTTATTTTATTAAAATAATTAATGTTATTTAAGGGGTTTTCTTGAAAACCTTGTGTAGGTTTTCCAATTATTCTCTTATCCTAAATTCTGTTGAACTTTTACATTCAGCTAAGTAAATGGGCACCATTTTCAGCTAAGACAAACTTTTTTCAGTTGTAAATGATGCCTGAAGATGACAAAAATCCTTATTGGTGTTTTATGATTTTTATTTGCTTTTTGGTCTTTGGAAGAGGAAATACAAGGCATTAGTGTCACTCCTTTCCCCTTCTCATTAGATGCAGGATAAAATGTGGGAGAAACAACTGTTCTCCAGATTTTGCAATCTTTAGGGGAAGGTTAACTAAAATACTAATGATGTTGACACAATCACTTCAATACAAGTGGGGAGGATAAAAGCAATCCACTTACTAGTGCTTGGATATTTTTTTTTTTTTTCTGTTCAGCACACAAACACAACTAAGTAGCTCCTCTTGAATTGTTTGAGTTCACATTTAAAATAATTGGACTACTAAATGATACTGAGTTATGGAAATACATTTCTCTTGTGCAAATTTTATGCAACATACTAATAAGAAAAAAATCATAAGTCAGAAACATACATTAGTATGGGAGAATATGAAGTAGTTCAAGGGCAGCATGCCAACCAGAAATGAGAAGGATGTAGTAATTTCTTTTTTTTTCTTTAAAGATGAAATTAAATTATTCAAGAATCAAATTCCTGCTTCCTAAAGTTATCTCAGTTTGCTTGGTAACCTCTAGCAACAGCTGACCTAAGAACTTAGTGAAAAAAATTGAGAATTTTAAACCAACTCCCTTGCACCTTTGATACTTGGATATTTTATTATCTAGAATTTATTCAAGGTATTGGGAAGGAAATAGTGCTCCAAGGTTGAAAAAACAAAACCAAGAAACCACAGTTGTTGTTATTCCTTATATAAAACCTCATATTTCACATTTAACATATTTGAATGGATTGCATCTTGTCATCAGGAAAGAGCAGTGCATTTCAGTTCTTGTGCTTTGGTTCTTTTTATTTTGAAAGATGTGGTTTGTTGTTTTGTTTTTTTTAATCTCCCATTTAATATAAATGTATGTTGCCTTGTTTTGGAAGTTTCTCCCATAATTTAGGGAAGAAGGTAAAAAAGTTAATTGATGGCAATACAATGATTCTTTAATATGAAATGTAAGTCTGGAGCATTTAGATTGAGGAGGAGAGTGCACTAGGTCTGCTAGCAACAAATCTCAGGTATTGCTTTGAACCTATGTTAACATATCTGAAAGACAATTTTCGAGGCAAAATCCATCTGCAAAGATGAGATAGCACTCATTTATAAAACACAAAACATTATGAGAAAAATATTCATTTCTCTTCAGTGTAGGCTTACAAAATAATTGTTGAACTCAGAAGTATCTAGGAACGTGTGCAATATCCATCAGTCATTCACAAACTACAGGTCTCTCTTCAGTTCCTACATGTTTAAATTGGTGGTGATGCAGGAAACCATCTGTATTTGAAGACAGTGCTGAATTCTGTGTGTTGCAGAGCATGATGCAGTAATCATTGCAGAAACTTTTTTAATGACACAAACTTTTGTCTGCAGTTCTTGGAGAGAACCATGACAATGTTCAAATGCAAATTAATTGTTATTGGGTGTTTTCACATTAAAAATGAAGTATTTTAAGTCACATAAATAGCTTTTCTGATTATAAGCACTGTCTCCAAAAGGTCAAAGCAGCTACATAATTTCTGCAGAATAGGTAAAACTATGAAAGCAGGACTTGAACAGGTCCTGAAAGCAGTCTTGTGTGTTCCTTTGTAATTAACTACATTTGTTGACTGGTCCCAAAGAAGAGAGTCAAGCTAGTAATCGATGTGGAAGAAGAATCTAAAAACTGCAAAGAGAAGGTGAAAGGGTAGGGGGATTTATTCTAGGTTTTGTTAAGTTTTCTACAGAAATAAGTTCTTGAAATATAATTCTAAACGTTCTTACTTTTTTATATGAATTGATTTTGTTATTGTCTTAAGATCCTTCTTCCCAACAGGAGTTTCAAAAGAGCAAAAAATTTCAGCTGATTTGCAGTAATGCTAAGTCTTTGTTTCTAATGAATATTTCTTCCTTGGAAAAGATTCATATATATTGAGTAGTATGGGAGGAAAAGATAAAGGTGTTTTCTGGCCCTTCATTCAATGTCTGTTTCTCTGGTCAAATTATCAAGGTAGTCAATTTTTGTGAATCATCTCTTGATTTCTAGTGAAAGTTAAAGTTCACATGCTTTGCCAAAGCAGATATAGCACTTCACTACAGGAGCTGACCTCCTATCTTGCTTTTCCTTTAGCTCTTGAAATCTTTAAACACCTTTTGTAAAATTCTGACTTTAATTATATGTCTGTTGCTTTTTACAGAAAACGCTGGCTTTCCAATATTTTCTCTTTTTTTGGACGCATACATGAAAAATTTAGATTAAGCTTGTGTATGCTTAATGCTACCGTAAATGTGCAAGGTCATGAACAATTTAACTGTTTGTGTCAAAGAATGCACAAGCTATGGAAACAAGTTCATTTAAGAATGTATTTGGGCACCCATTCTTAAGTGTTCATTAATGGAGAGCCATAGAGTATTCAGAGTTCAGCCTGATGGCTGCAGAGCTCTAACTGGTACTTGCAAGTATTTCTTTGAATGGGGAAGTTCTTGGCACTGTTTCAAGCATCCCATTTCCAGAAGCCTTACTGTACATTACCACTGAGAGAATGGAATTGATTAATAGAAAAAAATAAGGCATCCATTGCCTCCTCTTGTCACAAACATTTGGATCTGAAAAGTCAATATTTTTCTTCTGTATGGCAGGAAAAATTGAGGTATAGTTGTATATAGTAAAAGATTTGATTAAAAGTAGGAAAAGCATGTGTCTTGAATAGGAAAGATTTGTCTTGTTAAGCAGCTCTTTCATACTGTCTTATGTGACTTCTCAGTGTTTTTTCCCATGCTGTGTAAAACAGTGCACCTGATCAATAGAGGAACAGCCTGGATTTGAGCCTTTTCCAGCTCACAGCTGTTGTTTGTGAACCTGTTGTGAAACTTGCCATCACAGTGATGATGCCTTTGGGTCACAGGAATATTAAATAATTGAAATGCATTGACTAGACCTCATTTGCAATTTGGAATTCCATGAGTCAGTTGTTAAAAGAATGAAAATGTATGATTAGAATTGTAATTTGATCAATCAGTGGTAGCCCAGAAATGTTTATTGAAATGAATACATTAATATTTAATTTCACTTTAGCAGAACAACCTGGTAGACTTAATTTAGCCCAGTTTCCAGAAATAATCCCCTTATGCATGTATTAGCACGAGTTCCAGAAGAAGACAATTCTTGGCCGTTATTTTGTCCCTAATGTCAATTAGAACTAACTCAATTCATCAGATTTGTTTTGCCATGAGCTCTGCTCACTTTTCCTGTGACTCATATTTCACACACAGTGCATTCTGCTTCTCATATTAATGCACAGGCCTGTAAATATCTGATATTGCCATGTTTCTTGTCAGATAAATCAGTACTTCTGACTAGTCTTTTGGGACAAATGATAGAGCAAGCTAAGGACCAAAACCACCTTCTGTCACTGGTGGGGATGGTTGATCAGTGGATGATGGCTTTTATGTTTAATTTCTGAGTGGATCTCTTAAATAGTATCTTTATAAAAGACAATTTAAAAAATTCTTTAAGATCAGCCTGAAATCAAGGAATATCAAATATGTGATCTCTTCTCCAAAATACATTTGGAATAATGTTTATTTTTAAAGAGATGCATTGTAGCTGAAAATACTAGCTAAGGAAATAAAACTTCCAAATTTTTCTTTTAACCAACTTCATCAAGTTAACTGCAGCTGTTCTATAAAGTGTATAAGTGATTCATTTCTGTATATGAAATAAAAAATTACTGCATGATGACTATATTGATGCAAAAGCTTGAAGTAGCTATAAAGCATGAAGCAAATATAGACTATAAACATAATTTCCCTTCCTTATTATGGAACATGTTTGAAAATGAATTTTTTTTTTGTAGTTGGAGCTTGTTTATCTTTCAATAGGAAAATAATGGCAATACTTAATGATTACCGTTAGACATCCATTCAGGAACTACTTGGATTTGTACTTTAAGGAAATATAAATAGCCCTACGTGATTCTCCACTGTATCATCTTCAGTACCATGTATTTTGAAGTTTCTGGAACTAGTAGAGTTTCTGTAGCAACTTCTGGTGTCCGAGTCCCTTTTACATAAACTTCTCAATAGTAGCTATTAAAAGCACTTGCAAAAAAGTTAGCTACTAGCTTGAATATCTTGCTTCCTTAATAAGATGGAAATAGAAAAACTGGCAATTCTTTATTTTGTGTCCAAATGTTTTTCTTGCTGTATTTTTATTTACTGAGATCACAACTGTTTGGAGTGATACACAGTAGAACAATAAGATAAAGTGGAATTAGGATTTTTTGAGTTGTTTTGGCCACATGATATTTGGTTTATGTTGTTCAGTGAAGCCAAGTTAAAGATGATAAAGATGATGTTTGTTTACTGTGTTAGGAGCAAGCTAATATTCTCTCAAAAAGCTATGGGAAGGGAAACTTCTTAAGTATTTTGTATTATTTCCAACACTTCAATGACAAGAAAAGCTTGTTGTGTTTTTACTTAGTTTTGCAATGAGTTTTATTCCAGAAATGAATAGATGTTAAAAATGTCTGGTTTTACTAGCAGCTTATATTTGCCTTATATAGAATTCCTGCAACTGCTGTGATTAGTTTACTTGTATTACAGTACAAAATGCTCTCCATTATGATGGAATTCATCAAATTATTTATGTTGGCAGTACTTTTGTGTTCTTTATGTATTTAGTTAATGATTTAAATGCTAGTACTTACAGTTAATATTAAAATGCTTCCAATATTTAGGCCTGTAGAAGCTTCTAAACGTTGGCACACCCATCAAAATGTTTCTCCATCAGAGTTCCTTCTAGTAACTTTAGGACATTAGCAAAACCTCAGTGTCTTACAGTAAGCAAACTTTCTGAAACTGAAACCTCCCCATTCTAATGTAACAATGGACTAATAGAACTCTAACCGTTATTTTTCCTGAAACAGACATTCAGATGCATATAAGTAGGAGTAAAAACTAATAAATGAATATTTTAAACGTGTCCTGAGGCATTTAATGGATAGTTATTTCAAACACTAAATTATATAAACCTTATTCTTGTACTTAAGACTATAAGATGTCAAAAGTCTTTTAAAAAAAGGTTTGGATTCAATTTTGGTTGTGATGACCAGAATTTTTTTTAAATATTTGTTAGTCTATTACATTGAGGTATATGTTGTACTTACTAAAACAAAGAGCAAGTACATAGTGAAGCATAGCATTGTTGATAGTGTCGTAAAGCAGATGTTTTAAATTGTTCATAAATAAGTTTCTTGTTTGTTAAATCCAGCCAAGTCTTGGAGAAATGTCTCTATCACAGTGGGCATATTTATTTTAGGTGGAGGTAAAGATTATTTGAGGTACACTCAGGCCTTGTTTTACTACTGTTTCCATTCCACTACTCATGGGGTCCTGAATTTAGCATAATGTTTAGATTACACTCAAGGCACTGCATCTCAGCAGCCTGCTGCATTTCACCTGCTGAAAGCTGCTGTGTGTTGGATGCAGTATAAGATAATTTCCATTTTAACAAAGGAAAGGTCCTTTACATACACCAAGTGAACTGTAGATAGGTGCACATATGGACAAATTTACAATTCAGTTATTTCATGTCAGGTTTCCTCTCAGGCCCAAGTTTTCCATGGATGTGTTTCTTCAAAGCTGGAAGCAACATAATAGAATTGTAATCGTTCATGTCCTTGTCCACACCACCTTCCCCATAAGCAGTTTAAACATTGTTCATTCTGCCACTGAGCCCCTGAGTGAGGAATAAACGTTTGCTTGGTTTTTTCAATGGTTTCATTTTTGAATTAAGTTGTGGCAGCATAGAATAGACTTGTGGCCAATATCTAACCATCTCATTTACTTGATGCTTGTACACTCTTTGATACTAGCTGTTCTATCCTCCTGGAACAGGTCTAAGTCTCATTGTGGTCTTTAAATCCTTGACTGTCCCTTACCAGCTCTATTTTGTATCTTCTAATTGGGCATCATCTCGTGTAGCTGGGTATTCAATCATATGGCAGCGCTAGTACAAAAGTGTGCAGGCAAAAGCGGTGCCGAGATCGTTCTTCAGTGAGGATCTTACTTGGGCCTTTTCCCCAAGATATCTGATCTCTGAGGGTACTTGAGGAATTGACTTTTTTAAAGCATCTTGGCAAATTGGGTTGCCACTGGGCAATGAGCTCAAAATTAAATGTGGCCTGAGAAATGGTAAGCAGAGAAAAAGCTGCAACTATTTAAGCCTTGCTTTCTATAACAAATCAGCCTTGTGGAGGTGAAATATACAATACATACATGTTTTTAATCAGTCTTTGTCATGTTCAAAGAATGTTTTTGGAACAGTTAAAATGCTCTAAGTGTTAACATGTGAGAACAATAGAAGCATTCAGACCGAGGAGTTTAAACTAGCTTTCTTAGTCTGAGGCAAAAATAGAATAAAATTTAGAAGAAATAAATATTTATCAACACTGTTCTAGGAATACTATAGCTAAGTCCCGAGTAACTCGCATCAATTTAAAAAGCACGAGGTGTTTTTGCAGTTTAGTTGCTCACAGGCATGAAGCAGGCAATGCAGAAAGAAGTACAATCTCTGGCTGCCAGCTGAAGGGGATCCAAATTGTAGGCATTTTAAGGCTACTAGGCTTCAGTTCTTAAACTTGCACTGGAAGTTAAATATAGAAGCACTTGGGATTTTGACAGCCCTCTTCTATTCTTGATTTGTTTAAAAAAGGAATTCCATAATTTTTTTATTATTAACTGTGTAAGTCACCAGTTGTCTACCCATTTGAACAGTGAGCTGTCTTAAAATGATCCTCCTTCACTGAAAGCTGGAGTAAAAGAAAGGCCTTTCCTGTCTTACTTTGGAGATTGCCATTATTACCACTTGCTTGAAAATAAAAACATTATGACACTTCAAGAGAAATCCTTTCAGTCAGGATGAATGAGAATGGCCAATTACACTGTATTGCTTGTTCTTATTTGGGAGGGTGGGGGAAGTTGTTAGTCAAGAGCTTTGCTCCCTGCAGTTGATATAATGGGGTCACAGAATCCTAGTAACTTCTTGGTTTCCCCTTTGTAACTTCTTTGCAAAACCCTGCTTTCTCATTTGCAGTGTCAGCGAATTTTGTCCTTCTAAATGGTTCTGTGCAATTCCTTTTTCCACAGGCTCTCATTATTCTGCATGATTCTTGCTGGGGAAAAGAATGGCTGGGATCAGGAATCAGCTCTAAATTACTGTGATTGTACCACCTTAAAATATGAGTTTTGTCATGGTAGTGGAATAATTTTCAGTACTCTTACTCTTCCATTCCTTCTTGTGAGGTGTTAGATCTTGGTTGTGATTGTTTCTATAACCTCTGGGATTAACTACACCAACCTATGCATGTTTATAATACTTTGAGTGTCACAGAGCAAATATCATCTTGGACAATGCTGCAATAGAAATAATTTCATCTCTATGACCAAGTTGATATGGATATGAAATAAATGGTATTTGTAATAATTTCTGGCAATGTCTCAGTAGGCATGAGGAAGGGAAAAACAAGATTTAAGTAGTATGTGCAGTTAGATGTGCTAACCATTGTTACTTATGTTTCACAGGCACCTCTTTTGGTACACCATCACAAGAAACGAATAAAAATACACAACAAGTATTAGAATATACAGAACCACCACAGAAAAGAACTAGGAGGAAGCTAATGGACTCTCCAGCTGTGGCTCCAAGTCCACCTGCTTCCAACCACTGGGGCTTCCAGCACCTGGAGGATTCTCTTGCCAAGGAAGTCTACCCTATAGTGTACACACCAGACTCTTGCAGAAAGCCAGTGCAAAGCTTCTGCACTCAGACTGTGGTGAAGAAGGCTTTGCACCTTGCAGGCCTGGGCAAAGTCAGTGCATGTAGTGCAGATCTGCCAGCCAAAAAGGCCAGTATCATGGACACTACATGTGATCTCATCCCAGACTGTGACGAAGGTGTCATGAACTCAACAATAATTCTCTATGAAGGTACAGATGAAACAACTGAAATGTCTACTTACTCATCTGTGAAGGAGTCACAGGCATGCAGCAATAGCATTGTGCAAAGGTATTTTCCTTTTATATGGGTGAGGAATATTACCAAGTAATTTAATCCTATCTTTACAGCTGGGTTTTTCTTTTATATCCGTTTTATAAATAAAACCAACGTTTTGAAAATCAAACCCTCGATTTTGATTACCCTCAAATTCAATTCTTCCATTATTTGAAAACAGTAGTATGTTAGTGACAACAAATCAAGTTGAAAGCTTATCCTGTTTTGTAAGATATGTACCAAAAAGAAAATACAGCATTTTTAAAATTGATTCTGATGCCTCAGGCAAGTTACTTTCTCTCTAAGGTTTATGTTTTCTGTCTGTAAAATGGATACTTAACCTCTCCACATTGTGAAATGCCATGCTTAAAGCCACTGTGTGTGTCTGAAGTCTGCGAAGCTACCTGAAATGACATTAATGAAATGAATTTCCAGTTTTGCTTTTCAACTTACCATATATTTGTTTACAGTT
Source organism: Sturnus vulgaris (assembly GCF_052056855.1). NCBI lineage: Eukaryota > Metazoa > Chordata > Aves > Passeriformes > Sturnidae > Sturnus > Sturnus vulgaris. The sequence continues at coordinate 12,946,573 of NC_142260.1, forward strand.
AAGAACAAGTTTACTTGACTTTTGCCAAGAATACGTTTTCCAAAAATGTAATTCTTTTATTGCAGACTTGATCTTTCTTCCTTAATCAACAAAAATTCTGCTCCAGTATTTGAGAAGCCCTCATATATGGCAATGACTTCAGCTGCTCAAAGAAAAAGGAAGGTGTTAGGGTAAGATTGAACTAACCCTTCTATACAAAATGAGTTTTCATTTCTTATGCTCTTACTTCAGTTTCTTTATTCTATTTCAAATCTGCAGACATCTTATACAAGTCATTTGGACCTGCATGTGACATGTTCTGATTCACAGATGTTTGAATTCAATTGAATTTTTTTGTTTTTCCCGGTAACTTCACTTTGGTTTTTTGTTTAGTCTTGGTTTAAGAACTTCTGTTTTAATAATTGCAAACTAATATCATGTCATGTGTAGCTGCTGTCTACTCAAAATAGAAAGATGGCATATAATTCTGAAAAGAGAAATTTCATCATCAAGTAAAAGTCTTAAGGTTTTTGAAGACGTTCTGCCTTTGCTGGAGCACATTAGAAACTACCAAAATAGAAAGCAGGGAAAAGAAACTACATGGCAGTACTTATGTGATCAACTTTGAAAATGAATTATCAGAAAATCAGTCTCATATTGTGACTTAACTTTTGCGATCTGCTCTAGGAAGAACTTGTGTATCATCACTTCTGGTTTATGACCCTGAAAGAGGCTTGTTTAGTAGGAACACCAGAAAATCTGAAACTGAGTAGACAATAAGTTGAATTGTAGTATTTTTTTGTGTGTGTGTATTTCTTTGATTGGTTGGTTTGGGGGTTTTTTTAAGTCTATTTAAAACCTGATTAGCTATGAAACAGATGGTTTTCTTTTATTTTCCTAAAAACTGATACAACCTTTTTTAAATCATGTTACAAGTCACCTGTTGCTACCACCCCACAGGTCTTATGAAGAATATCTTAAGACTGTTGGCATAAGTCTATAGTTAGATCACAGTACATGGAAGAAACATAAGAGCCTTTTTGTTTATTAGCATCTTTAAAATAGAGAATTATCCTAAAAGATCAGATTCATCTGGTCTAGTTACATGTTACTGTTCTGATTGTTATCAATTACTCTTCCAAACTGTCTTGCTAGGATGAGGAGTAAACTCTTCTGCCCTAGGATGAGAAAAGAGCCACTGCTTGCATTTTCAAATAGCTGGTTATATTTAGCAAAATTTATCAAAATAAATCACCTGTTCTGAAATCGAGCTAGTTTTTTTCAACATTCTCTCTAGGGAGAGACATGGGAACTTTTGGAGCCCGATTTATCTAGTCTTAAGGTAAAAGTTCTCAGACAGGCTTTTGACGTATTTTTTTTAATAACTGTGTAATAATTTAAAGTATATATAAATAATAGAAGCATATAAAGCATATATATAAGCATATAAAAATATACTTATTTCTTCCCAAAAGACTAGCTCTCTGTGTTCACCTTTGTTTCTTTTGTATCTTAAACATATTTCCCAGCACACTACAGAAAAATCCCACAAATTCTGTTCCTTTTATAGGGATCATTCTTCCTCAGTAACTTTGTCTGTAGACTGAAATTCTTTATGGTGTTGGCCAGCAGTTGGTGCTGAAGAGAAGGAATGAAAACACGTTTGTGAAGGAGAAAAGCCTTTTCAGAGTGCCTTCATTCCATTCTCTTCACTTTTTCCCTTTTTTCTCTCCCATACTTTCCCTGATTGAAGTGGCTCACTCCAGTCATTCATCTCCTACTAATGTTAGAATAAAAATACAAATTTCAGTCATGTTGTCCACATTAGAAGTATAATTTGAAACAGTTGTATTTTGAGGATGAGGGATTAGAGGCAAGTTAGTCATAGGAGAGACTATTTTACCAAATAATGTTAAATTCTTATTGGCATAAGTTTTCTTGCAAGAAGCATGCATGAGTAGGTTTTAGGACTGGTACAAGGAAAGTCTTAGTCTTTGCTGCTTGCTATATATTTTGATTTAGGCAGAAAATCATTATTAAGAAAGTGTGAGTTAAGGGACTATAAAGTGGAAATAATACAATATTTATTACAGGAATAGGAAAAGCATAGGAACTTGGGGCATAAATACGATTAGCTTGTTTATGAGGCTGTCTTGCAGAGTGCAACCAAGGAAGTTTGCGAGGCAATTGCAAAAGGGTTGAGATCAAATAGGTTCATAATTTTCACCATAGACCTTAAGTTCATCACATAAAGTGCTATGGATAAAATATAGAGGCTTTGTTTTCATGAATTTGAAGCTATAACAGTTGTCTTGCAGCTTAGTTAAAAAGTATTGTCTGCTATGAAGCCACCCCCTCCAACTGTGTTGGAAGCTGTGGAAAAGTTAATGTAGGAATAAAAAAATGTGATTTGTTCAATAAACACAGCTTGGTCATTTCAAGGATTTTGCAACATGCCTTAAGATTATTTCTTAGTACAATTTGTATGTGATGGCCATCAAACTGGCTTCTGTGTTTTCAAAAAAAACCTGTGACATATTGTCCTGCCTTTTAATGCAAATGCCAGCATTAGATCTTATTTTCACAGCTGGAGCGTTCTGGTAAATTTTTAAAAAAGAAAAAAGGGAATGGTAGCCATAGATATACATAATAAATTAGTTTATCATTTGCCTTCTGTTATGATTCTATGAACACTTGATAACATTTGAAGTACTTCTGTATTGCAAGGCCTGAGCTACTGTTAGTAGTGACTGTACTGAAAGCAAACTCCTTTCTGGTAACTCTTCCAGCTCTGCATCCAACACTGTTCTGGGCAGCCTGCAAGGCCCAGTTTGTGCCCAGAGGGTCCAGCAGGACATCCTGTTCAACCACACAGCCCTGCGAGTGCCCCGAGCCACTGGTGAGTGTCCCCGCTGGGATGGGGGCCCTGCCTTGGTGGCAGAGATTGTT